>NW_026591086.1:27351966-27371089 GCF_907164565.1 Psammomys obesus
TTCTTTCTTTCTTTCTTTCTTTCTTTCTTTCTTTCTTTCTTTCTTTCTTTCTTTCTTTCTTTCTTTCTTTTTTTTTTCCCCAATCTATTTGGTGTTCTGTAAGCTTCTTGTAGGTTTGTAGGTATCTCTTTCTTTAGGTTAGGAAAATTTTCCTCTATGATTTTGTTGATAATGTTTTCCGGACCTTTAACTGGATGTCTTCTCCTTCTTTTATTCCAACTATTTTTGGTTTTGGTCTTTTCATAGTGTGTCAGATTTCCTAGATATTTCGTTTCAGAAACTTTTGAGATTTAACATTTTTATCAGTTTCTTCTATGTATCTTCTATGCCTGAGAATTTTTGTCCATCTCTTATATTTTGTTGGTCATATTTGTATCTGTGGTTTCTGTTCTCTTATGTAGGATTTCCATGTCCAGGATTCCCACAGTTTTTGTTTTAATTTGTTTTTTTTTTTTTTTTTGTATCCATTTTCAGGTCCTGAATGGTTTTATTCATTTCTTTCATCTGTTTGCATTTTCCTTTATTTCTTTAAGATATTTATTTATTTATTTATTTATTTATTTATTTATTTATTTATTCTTTAAAGGCCTTTATCAACTTCCTAAAATTGGGTTTAAGAGCATTTTCTTGTTCTTCAGCTATTTTAGAGTATCCAAAACTTATCGTAGAAGAACAGCTGAACTCTGCTGGTACTAAATTGCCCTGGCTTTATTGATTGTGTCTTACACTGGCCTGTAGGCATCTGGGTTTTGCAGTTATTGTAGGTTTAGGTGTGGTTTATGAGTTTATATTTATTGATAGCTATTTTTTTTTGGATTATTTTTTCCTTGATTTCTATTTTCTTTCTGTCTTTAGGCAAGAGTGGCCTGAGTTCTGCTAACTAGGGAGTTTTCAGGTCCAGTTAGGTGTCTTAGCTGGGAGTTTTCTGGCCTGAATGTCCTTTGGAATTTTAGATGTTAACCTTGCCCTGGGGTCCCAAGTCCCAGTATGACTTGGGGTGTATATACTGCTGTGGTCTCTGGGAAAGCGGGCATAATTGTGTACTAGAAAAATGGAGTCCAAGGATTGGGGTACAATTTATATGTGGTGGGTGTGTTTTAAGAGGACTTAGAAGGCAAGGACTTGGGAAGGCGTCTGCCACACTAATTTTGTAATGCGCTAGAATGTGGGTTTTTAAATCGGATAAATTATTTTATTAACTATGATATTATTTTTCTTGAGCTATACAATGTGGTCCATTATTCAACTTTCCATTGTCCTATTCAAAGAGAATTCATTACTGGGATATTGAAATGTCACATATTTGTTAGGGTGAAGCTCTTTTTGAATACTTTGAGAACAGAAATGACCTTTTCAGATATATTGCCCTTAATTTTCTTATTAATCCCTAATCATTCCTACATTGTAATGAACTTGAAACTTCTTTAATCTTCCTGAATGCATTTAACCATTCTTAATCTTTGTTAATTATTCTTAGTCATTCTCTGAGTTTTAGAAATAGTTAGACACAATGACAAACATAGCTTTTATGTTTGGTTATGCCATTGTATTACCTAGTGATTTCACTTTATTACCTTTATTCTTCCATATTTACTGAAAGATGTGAATGTGGTTGGTTTGTTTTACAGAAAAACACAATAATGATATATCACAACTTCTTGAGTACCCATAAATTTCTACATTAATGTTATCTCAGTGTCATGTTCACTTTTTTCTTTCAACTGATCTGTGCTTATTACCTTAATGTGTATTTGTAGACTAGTAATTTGTAAAAACAGCACATGAATCTCCTTTGAGATACCACTATATATTTAATTTGTTTTAATAGTTTCCATATTATAATAGTATTTCATATTTTATTATATAGTATGAAATATAGATCATAATTATATGTTTTATATATAAATGTTTGTAGTTTAGCTTATACACTTATCAAAATAAATTAAACATGTAAATTTATACTTACTTATCATTACGAAAACTGTGAAACTATTGTTTTCTCAAGGCCAAATCACATCACAATCAGTTTTAAAGTAAAAATAGATTTTGACAAGTAGTTCTCACAGGGATATTTGATATCAGCCTAGGTCAAAACAGACTAAAATATTTTGTGACTTTCCTAAAATTAGGTGAATATCTTCAGAGGAAACAGTATGAGATTTAAACATATCTGATCTAAAAACACCAACTCTTGTATAAAACATTTTGTTCAAAAATTAAATGTTGATGATATGAATCTTCCCAAAGGAATAGTTGCATATTTTCAGTAAAGAATCAACTCATTAAATACATTTAAAAATTTAGTTAGTCTTTTGTAAAGCAAAATCAAAGCAGGCAGACACATACACACACACATATACACATACACACAAGCACAAACAGACTTTGGTAGAATGGTCACCTCTCCTATTTAACCAGGAAGCTGACTTTCAGTTTCTGACTGTCTTTGTTTTTATCATAAAGGTCCCTCTAAGTAGTTTAACCATGATGAACTAAAATTATTTCTTCCTGTATATATGCACACACACATATGCACACACCTCAGGAATGAGGAGAAAACTGTGAATAAGAAGTTACAGCAATATAGGAAATTAAAGCCTTTAATTTAAATTAAAGCCTAAAATTTAAAGAAATTAAAATTCTTTATTTTTTTAAGAAAATAAAGAACTCTACTTGCTAGTACCACAGATTGTGCAAATTACAGGTTAGAATACAAACAAAGATCTCAGCAGTTGTTGGCCATTTACAGAGAAAGGTACTGTTAGAGGACAGCCATTTATCTAATATTATTGATTAGTTGGCAATCTATTTGCTGCTGCCAGATTTTTACAGATTTTCTCACTTACTTACAGCTAATTTGTATTAGCTGCATCTGACAATCAGAACAGGTAAAACTATTCCAAATAATAAAAGAAATGTTGGAAATCACCATCCCATCACAAGTGGCTGGAAAACAAAGACATATTCATCATCTGCGGCCATCAAGGGGAAGCAAATCAAAACTACATTGAGATTCAGTCTTTTGCATCTCAGAATGGCTAAGATCAGTAACAAAAGTGCCATGCCATGCTAGTCGTGATGTGGAACAAGAGGAACATCCCTCTATTACTGGTGGGAGTTTAAACTTGTACATCCGTTATGGAAATTAATATGGAAGTTTCTCAGGAAATTGGTCATTCACCTACTTTAAGATACAGCTATAGGATACTTGGGCATATATGCAAAGGAAACTTTATCTTAACCACACTAGCGAAAACCAGATGGATAAAGGCCAGTATAAGAACACAATCAACAGAAACAGGGCAATATGGTACTACCAGATCCCAGCTTTCATATTACAACAAGCCTTGATTCTCTTAACATAGATGAAACACAAGAAAATAATCTTTAATCAATTATTATGAAGATGATAGAGGCCTTTATAAAGGAACCAAATAAGTCTCTTTAATGAACATAGGATAGTGCAATGAAATAGATAGAGGCCTTTAAAGAGGATATGAATAAATCCCTTAAAGAAATACAGGAAAATATTATCAAACAGGGGAAGGAAATCAATAAAACCACTCAACACCTGAAAAGGGAAATGGAAGCAATAACAAAAACACAAACTGAGGAAATTCTGGCATTGGAAAACCTAGAAAACTAGAACTAAAGATGCAAGCATCACCAACAGAATACAAGAGATATAGGAGAGATTCTCAGGCATAGAGCATACAAATGAAGAGATCATGTATCTGTCAAGTAAGATGTTAAATCTAAGTAGTTATCGACACAAAACATCAAGAAACAGGTCAATGTATGAAAAGATGAAACTTAAGAGTAATAGGAATAGAAGAAAGAGAAGATTCCCAGCTCCAAGGACCAGAAAATATTTTCAAAAAAAAAAAATCATAAAAGAAAATTTCCCCAATGTAAAGAAAGAAATGCCTATAAATATACAAGAAGCTCACAGATTAAACCAGAAGATCAAATTCTCCTTTCACAAAATAATCAAAACACAAAATCTACAGAAGAAAGGAAGAATATCAAAACCGGCAAGGCAAAAAGGCCAAGTAACATATAAAAGCAGACCTATCAGAATTATACCTAACTTATCAACACACACTCTAAAAGCTAGAAGGACCTGGAGAGATGTTTTTCAGTCTCTAAGAGACTGCATATACCATTCCAGAATAGTACACCCAGCAAAACGTTGATACACCATAAGTAGAGAAAACAAGATATTTGTATTTAAAACCCAAATTTTAAACATATCTAAACATAAATCCAGCCCTACAAAATACGTTAGAAGGAAAACTTTATCCCAAGGAGGTTAACTACACCCAAAAAAACACAGATAATAAATAACTCCATTTCAGCAAAACCAAAAGTGAAACACACACAGAGACACACAGACACACACACAAACACACACACACACACACACACACACACACACACACACAATCACCGCCAATGTCAAAATAACTAACAATCATTAGTCCTTAATATTTCTCAAAATAAATGGACTCAATTTCCTAATAAAAAGACCCAGGTTAATGGAATGGATGTATAAACAGTTTCCATTGTTCTACTGCACACAGTAACACACCTCAGCAAGAAAGATAGACATTACCTTAGAACAAAGGGTATAAAAAAGATTTTCTAAGCAAACAGACTCAAGAAGCAAGGTGAAGTAGCTATTCTAATATCTAATAAAATAGACTTTTAATCAAGATGAATCAAAAGATATGGAAAAAAACAGTTCATACTCATCAAAGAAAAAATACACAAAGATGATATCTCAATTCTGATCATTAATACCCCAAATACATTACTCACATTTGTAAAGGAAACATTACTAAAGTTTAAATCACACATTCAACCTGACACATAATAGTAGACAATTTTACCACCCCACTCTCACCAATGGACAGATCAATGAGGCAGAAACTAAAGAGAGAAATAATGAAACAAACAAATGTTATGAATCAAACAGACCTAACAGATTTCTACAGTACATTTCATCCACACATAAAAGAATATATCTTCTTCTCAGCACTTCATAGAGCTTTCTACAAATTTGACAATATAGTTGTTCACAAAGCAAGCCTCAAATGATAGAAGAAAATTGTAACAAATCTCCTTATATCTTATCAGATAACCATGGACTAGAGTTAGAATTCAACAATAACAGAAAGGCTAAAATTCATGGAAACTTTACAACTCTCTACTCGAAGACCACTGGGTCAGAGAAAAAAAAATAAAGAAATAAAACACTTCCTAAAAATCAATGAGAAAGAAGGCACAACATATTCAAACTTATGGGGCATGATGAAAACAGTGCTAAAAGAAAATATCAGAGCATTAAGTTCATGCATAAGGAAATTGGAGAGTTCTCATTGCAAATTAACAGCATAACTAAAAGCTCTAGGACAAAATGAAGCAAATACTGGTAAGAGGAGAAGAAAGCAGGAAAAAAACAAACTCAGGACTGAAATCAGTAAATTAGAAAAAAAAAAGAGAGAGAGAGAGACAGCAGTACAAAGAATCACAGAAAACAAAAGCTGATTCTTTGAGATTATCAACTAGGTAGACAAACACTTAACCAAACTAACTAAAAGGCAGAAGGAGAGTATCAAAATCAACAAAATCAGAAATGAAAAGGAGGACACTGATGACACTGATCAAATTAAAAATCATTAGATATTACTTCAAAAACCTGTATTCCACAACATTGGAAAAATCTAAATGAAATGGATGATTTTTTTAATAGAGTCCAGTTACCAAGTTTAAATCATGACCAGATAAAATATTTAAGTAGTCTTATAATGCCTAAGGATATAAAAGTAGTCATTTAAAAGCTCCCAACTACAAGAACAAGAACAACAACAACAACAACTACAGCAGCAGCAGCAAAAAGCCCAGTGCCAGAAGGTTTCAGCACAGTGTTCTACCAGACTTCCAAAAAAGATCTAAGGCCAATATTTCTCAAACTATTCAACAAAATAGAAACAAGAAACATTGCCAAACTCCTTCTATGAGGCTATAGTCAACTCAGTGGTCCTGCAGCCTCAGAGCTGGGAGGCTGGAAGAATGGCCTGATGGGAAACCTCAACATAAAACCAGACACATTGAATCTTTAAGAAGAAAAAGTGGGGAAAAGCCTTGACCTCATTGACACAGGAGACAACTTCCTAAAGAGAGTACCAACAGCACAGTCTTTAAGATCAATAAATGCGATCTCATGAAAACGAAAAGCTTCTGTAAAGCAAAGGACACTGTGACCAGACAACCTACAGACTGCGAAAAGATATTCACCAAACCTACAACTGACAGAGGACTATTATCCAGACTATATAAAGAACTCAGGAAGTTAAAAAGCAAAAAAAACAAGGAATCCAATTTAAAAATGGGGTACAGAGCTAAACAGAGAATTCTCTGTAGAGGAATATTGAATAGCAGAGAAACACTTAAATAAATGTTCAATTTCCTTAGTCATCAGGAAGATGCAAATTAAAACAACCCTGGAATTTCAACCTTACACCCATCAGAATGACCAAGATCAAAAACTCAAGTGACAATACATGCTGATGTTGAGAAAGGGCAACCCTCCTCAACTGCTGGTGGGAATGTAAATTTACAACCATTTTTGAAATCAATATGGTGCTTTATCAGACAATTAAATTAGGATTTCCTCAAGATCGAGCTATATCACTCCTAGGCATATATACAAAATATGCTCAAGTACACAAGAAGGACATTCACTTAAACATGTTTGTAGCAGCTTTATTTGTAATAGCCAGAACCTAGAAACGAACCAGATGTCCCTCAACTGAGGAATGAATACAGAAATTGTGGTACATTTATAAAATGGATTAGTACTCACCAATTAAAAGCAAGGAAATCATGATATTTGCAGACAAATGGTGGGACCTAGGAAAGATCATGCTGGGAGTAAGATATCCCAGAAGTATAAAGACACATATGGTATATACTCACTTATAAGCAGATAGTAGAAAGATAACATAGGATAAACATACTAAAATCTGTACACCTAAAGAAACTAAGCAACAAGGAGGACCCTGGGTAAGATGATCAATCCTCACTCAGAAAGGTAAATGGAATGGACATTGAAGAGGTAGAAAACAGGGAACAGGACAGGAGCCTACCACACCTCAGTATGACTTTACCCAATAGGGTATCAAAGTATACACTGAGACTCATAGTCAAACTCTGGGCAGAGTGCAGGGAATCTTATGAAAGAATGGGGAGATAGTCAGACCTGAAGAGGACAGGAGATCCACAAGGAGAGCAACAGAAGCAAGGAATCTGGGCCCAGGGGTCTTTCCTGAGAATGATACTCCAACCAAGGACTACGCATGGTGATAACCTAGAACCCCTGCACATATGTAGCCCCTGGCTGCTCAGTGTCCATGTGGATACGCTAGTAAGGGGATCAAGAACTGTCTCTGACATGAACTCAGTGGCTGGCTCTTTGATCACCTCATCCTGAATGAGGAGCAGTCTTAACTGGACACAGAGGAATACAACTTGACCAGTCTTGATGAGACCTGATAGGCTAGGGTCAGATGAAGGTGGTAGAGGACCTCCCCTATCAATGGACTTGGAGAGGGGCATGGGGGAAGATAAGGCAGGGAGAGTGGGATTGGGAAGGAATGAGGGAGGAGGCTACAGCTGGGTTACAAAGTGAATAAACTGTAATTAATATAAAAAATAAATTAAAATAAAAAAATAGAGGACTGTCTCTGACATGAACTCAGTTGCAGGCTCTTTGAATTCCCTCCACCCCTCTCCGAGGGAGGAGCAGCCTTGCTAGGCCACAGAGGAGGACATTGCAGACATTCTTGATGAGACCTGATAAACTAGGGTCAGATGGAAAGGGAAGAGGAACTCCCTTATCAGTGGACTAAGAGAGGGGCAGGGAGGCGATGAGGGAGGGAGGGTGGGACTAGGAGGGAATGAGGGAGGGGGATACAACTGGGATACAAAATAAGTAACCTGTAATTAATATAAATTTCTTTTTATAAAATAAGACTTAAGACTTATAAAAAATATAGCAAACATTGAGGAAATGGGTAACAAAAGACTATCTCTACTTGAGATTCATCTCTTGGGAAAGAACCAGTCCTGACACTATTAATGTTACTCTGACATGCTTGTAGACAGAAGTTAGCATAACTCCTCTGAGAGGCTTCAACTGGAAGCTGAAAGAAATAGTTGCAGAGACCCATAGCCAAACATTAGACAGATATTTGGGAGTCTTATGGAAAAGTTGGAGAATGATTGGGGGATCAAGAAGTGTAAAGGACTCTGTAAAAATTATAGAGTCAACTAACGTGGACTCACAGAGATTGAACCACCAACCAAGGAGTTTGCATGGATGTAACCTAGGCCACCTTGCACATATGGAGCAGATGCGCAACTTCGTCTCCTTGTGGGTGCACTGAAAACTGGAGCAGTGGCTCTTTCTGACACTGATGTCTGCCTTTGGATTTTGTTCCTCTAAATGGGCTGCCTGGCCTGCCTAGACCTGCAGCGAATTATGTGCCAGGGTAGGTTGGTACTCATGGGGCACCTTCCTGTTCTCTGAGGAGAAGGAAAGGAAGGGTTGGGGGAGAGATCTGTGTAAGAGGGGGGAGAGCAGGGGCAGAGAAGGGGCCAGGGGTAGTGATCAGCATGTAAAGTGAATAAATTAATAAATTAATGAAGATAAAAATGAAAATAGACTTTTCTTCTATAATATATTCTGATTATTGTTTTCCCTCCATCAACTCATCTCACTTCCCGAGCCTCCCTCCCATCCGGTTCTACTTCAGTTCCATCCCTGATTAGAAGACAACAAAGAGGCTTCTAATGGATAATAATAAAAATAGAACAAATATAATATAATATAGAAAACAAACACTAATACTTCAGAATTGGACAAAATAAATAGAAGGAAAAGAATCCCGACCAAACCTTTGGCAGAGTACAGGGAATCATAAGAAAGAAGGGGAGTTAGTCTGATGAGGAAAGGATAGGAGCTCCACAAGGACCAAACATATCTGGGCACAGGGTCTTTTCTGAGACTGACATGCAACCAAGGACCATGTATGAATGTAACCTAGAACCTCTGCTCAGATGAAGCCTGTGGTAACTCAGTAACCAATTGGTTTCCCATAGTGAGGGGAACAAGGACTATTTCTAACAGGAACTCAATGACTGGCTCTTTGACCCCCCCACCCCCAAGGGAGGAGCAGTCCTGTTAGGCCACAGAGGAGAGCTTTGCAACCAGTCCTGAAGATACCTGATAAAACAGGATTGGATGAATGGGGAGGAGGCTCCCCCTATCAGTGGACTTGGCAAGGGACACGGTGGAGATGAGGGAGGGAGAGACTGGGAGGGAATGAGGGATCGGGACATGGCTGGGATACAGAGTCAATAAAATGTAACTGATAAGAAAAAAATAAAACTTAAAAAAAATGAATCCAGTAGAAGGTAAAAGAATCATCGACCCACTTGTTCACACACTTAGGAATTCCATATTAACACTAAACAGTAAGCCAAAATATATACACAGAAGACCTTGTGAAGATCTGTACAGGCTGCTGCATTATTTCTCTTTGTTTAGATGCAGTATTCTCCTCTTAATTTAGAGGTCCCTCCCTTTTTTTTTTTATCCTTGGTGTACTGCTTTCCATTTTGGGACTTACAATTTTTCTTCCCCTAATTCCATGGTGTTTCCAATGCTCACAGAAGAGAGATTTGATGGAGACATCTCATTTTGTGATGAATGCTCCAAAGTTTCTCATTCTCTAGATGTTTGGCTATAGATCTCTGTATGGTTCCACCTTCTATAGGAGAAAGCTTCTCTGATAATGGCTGAATTAGGCACTCGTCCATAAATGAAAAAAATATCATTAGGAGTTATTTAACCAATGCATATTTTTTGGAACATTAGTATTTGATTTTACCCTAGGTCACTGGATTATCTAATCTTTGGTTCTTGGTCAGTGTCTGATATGGGATCCATCTCATGGAGTGGAACATAAGTCAAAGCAGATATTGGGTGGTTCAACATATGGAAATCCATCAATGTAATCCACCACATAAACAAACTGAAAGAGAAAAACCTGGTATGATAAATAGAAAAGTAATGACATGTTTTACCAATTGTCTGACCTAAAATGAGACAGTCTTTGGATGTGCCCAAGAGTGGTTTAGTTGGATCTTGGGGAGCACAATTCCCATCTTCCTGAGAAACTGCCACACTCTTTTCTATAGTGGGTGCAGACATGTGCATGCCGCCGAGCAGCAGATGAATGCTCCACTTACTTCTCATAAGATGTCATAAGTTTTATTACTCTTACCTATGCTTACATCTACAAGATAATATTTCAAAGTGACAGTGATTTTCGTATACCATATGTCAAAGGATGTTAAACATTTCTTTTTTTTAATATTTTTATGTTTTTATTTTTTTTCTTTATGAATTACACTTTATTCACTTCGTATCCCACCTGTGTTTCCCTCCTTCCTCCCATTAAATTCACTTTGTATCCCAGTTTGGCACACTCCCTCATTCCATTCCAATCTCACCCTCCTTCCCTCATCTTCTCCAGTCTCCCTCTGCAAGTCCACTGGTAGGGAAGGTCCTCTTCCCCTTTCATATGACCCTAGCTTATCAGGTCTCATCAGGACTGGCTGCATTGTCTTCCTCTATGGTCTGATAAGGCTGCTTCCCAATAGGGGAGGGGGGAGGGGTCAAGGAGCCTGCCACTGAGTTCATGTCGGAGTCCCTGTTCCCCTTGCTAGGGAAACCACTTGGACAATGAGCTGCCATAGGCTACATCTGAGCAGGGGATCTTGGTTATATCCATGCCTGTTCCTTGGTTGGAGTATCATTCTCAGAAAAGACGCCTGTGCTCAGATACTGTGGTTCTATTACTCTCCTTGTGGAGGTCCTGTCCTCTCCATGTCTCACTATCTCCCCCTTGTTTCATATGATTACTTGCATCCAGCCCAATGTTTGGTTAAGAGTCTCAGCATCTGCTTTGATACACTGCTAAATAGAGTCTTTCAGAGGCCCTGTTTGGTAAGGCTCCTGTCCTGTTTCCTGTTTTCTTCTTCTTCCATCCCATTTGTCTTTCTGAGTGAGGACTGATTATCATATCCAGGGATATCTGTCTTGCTTAGCTTCTTTAGGTGTACAGATTTTAGTATGTTTATTCTATATTATAGGTCTAGTATCCACTTAAAAATGAGTATATATAATCTATGTCTTTCTGCTTCTGGGATACCTCACTCAGTATGATCTTTTCTAGATCCCACTATTTGCCTGCAAATTTCATAATTTCCTTGTTTTTAATTGCTGAGTATTATTCCATTGTGTAAAAGTGTCACAATTTCTGTATCCGTTGAGGGACATTTAGGCAGTTTCCAGGTTCTGGCTATTATGAATAAAGCTGCTACAAGCATATCTGAACAAATGTAGTGGTTGTGTACTTGAGCACACTTATTAGATTTTATGATTCAATTATACTTTTGTATTTTTGTTACCATATATAGATAGCCAGGGTTTATTTCTACTTATACAGATTTTATAAAAAGTAGATAGATGGACAGATACATAAATAGGTGGAGAGATAGATTATAGATATATAAAAATATAGTTATATATAATTGGATACACCAGTGGTTGTTTATGTCACTTGCTTATTTATTGTTTCTTCATCAGAATATTGATGAATACATTACAAATTTGATTGCAATTATATCTATAAATATACATAAGCAAAACCCTGTATTTCTTGTGTTATGTGTGAAGTATGAATATTTAGGGTAATATTAGGAAAATATTTGCACAATAATTAAAATTCTCTCTTTTATCTTATTTTCTATTATTCGAAAATTCACACACTCAAATTTAAGAATCACTAGCAAAATATATTTGATGATTTACATCACAATATTTGTTCACTTTTTTATTGACTGACTTAAGCAAAATGGACAATCTCAGATATATTTATAAAAAGAATCACGATAGCCAATGCGTGTTACCTCTCAAAACACAGAACAAATCTGAGGGATGGCTTAGATTATTGTTTATCTTTGATATAAAAGTGGTAGATTGTTAATAAAATATTAAGAATATATTTCTTCTGAGATTTTTGTAACTTCATCATATAACGGAAAGAATATGACTCTCAGTAGGTCATGTAAACTTGATAGAAAATTTTACGTATCTCACAAAACAATTTTCTAGCCCTCAGAACTCTCAAATATGACAAAGTCATACTGTCCCCATGATTTTTTTCTATGATGAACCCAAGCTTTATGTAACATTCCATTTTTATACATTTTTTTTCTGTTTGAATGTAAAAATTCAACTACATAATTTCCAAGTACATTCAGAAAGGGAAAAAGTCTTATTTTAAAGTTCTTATCACATGTGAATTAAAATTACACATAGTATAAAACTGATAAGAACTAACTAAGCATCTTAGATACCTTAGAGAATTAACACTAAATATCTGTGTCTTATATTATTATAGCTCTGTGTGATGATTTATCCATAAAACTGCAACTTTCACCAGTCAGAAATAAATTTTTTAGAGTTACATTTGACTCTGACAGTGTAGAGAAGCAAGTTAATAAATACCTTGAACGTATTAATCACTTGTGCTACCAAACACACATATAATAATTTGTGTCATTATAATTCACTGTGAATTGTTTGCTTTTTGATACACTGTTAGAAACCTTATAGGGCTGAATGCTGACAAAGGTGTGATGAATCATTTAGCTACATGGTTAAAAGGAACAGAAAGTGATATAAATAACCTTTTCAAATACAGCATAACCTTGAGGCTTTTTTCTCCAATAAATAAGATTTAAGTACATTCTTTTACAACATAAAATTTTGATTTTTCATCCAAATCATGTTGGATTTTTGTTTGTTTTCACCATTAAATGTACCTGTACAGATAGAAAAAATTATTCTCTCACAAGTAGTACCTTGTTGATGTTGAAATAATTTACAGTGAGAGAAAATGTGCCCAGGCACTATAATATTTGTTAATAACTTTTAAGGTCTAAAAGTGAAAACTTTAACTTATTATTGTCATATAGAACAAAAGTGAAAATTTCTTGATGCAGAAAAACGGGTAATGTTTTATTTATGTTCTTCTATTATACACCATAACTCATGGTGATAAATAATTGCAACATTGCCAGGAGCAGCACACACTCAGTATTCAATTATAATTGAGAGAGGGGAAGAGATCTGAAACTGCTAAACTGAAAGGCTATGTTTTTGGGTTTTGTTTGTTTGTTTGTTTTTGCTTTGCTTTTTTTTTTTTTTTTTTTTTTTTTTACAAAGATGTGACTTATATTCATAATATTTCCTTTTGGAACACAGCAAATCGGTAACACTAAAAATAAAACCCAATTTTACAACTGAGAAATGCTAGATTTTTCTTGGTAAAAGTTTGTTCTTTAGATAACTACAGTTTCCAAAGTTGAGTCATTCTACAATGCAGCCACTCCTGATGTGATCTGATAGACTAAGATCAGAAGGAGGAGAGGAGGATCTCCCTTATCAGTGGCCTGAGGGAGGGGCATGTGTGAAGAAGGAGGAGGGTGGGACCAGGAGGGGAGGAGGGTGGGGCTAATGGGGGGATACAAAGTGAATAAAATGTAATTAATAAAAGTTAAAAAAAGAATTAAGGCACTATAAAGAGTACTGAGAACATGCTGAAAATATTTTTTTTTCAAAAGAACAGTCTACCTGGGTACACACATGCACACACACACATGTGTGTGTGTGTGTGTGTATGTGTGTGTGTGTGTGTGTGTGTGTGTGTGTGTGTGTTCTGGGTTTGAGTCCTGGTACTATTCCCTCCTTAAAAAATGTTATGACCTTGAAAAAATTAAAAAGGGAGAGGAGAAGAAGAAAAGATGAGGGAGAAAGGAACAAAAGAATGGTAGAGAGGGAAAAAGAAAAGAGAGGGAAAGAAGAGGAAAATAAGTGAAGATGACAGCCTCCAAGTTCTAAGTTCATACAGACCCTCGGAACATAAAGCTTGCCTACATGAGGGACAATATATTAGTGGAAAGCCTGATTCTAGACTGAAATCTCACAGTCTGTGTTCACTAATGTAAATTTCAAACCTACACTGTTTATGAGTCACATTTTTCTGCTTTCCAGTAAGGATTAGGAACATTCTGAATCTTGGAAGGAGACATTTGTATCATGTAACCTGCTTGTAATAACGATGTGATTCCCTAGGGAAAAATTAAAAAGCTTGTATGAAAAAAAAAGCCAAGACACCCATGGATATTTTCAAAACCAAGGAAAAAAGTTTGTTTTCCAGTAAAGACAAAATCATAAAATCTAGCATTATGAAACAACAAGGGAAAGTTTACTTATGTACAAACATGCATTCAACAAAGATACACACAAGGAAATTAACCATATAAGATTTTATGATCTATTAAATGTGACTGAGTAGAGGTTGTTATGTTTAATATCTGTTATTCCACAAAAATTCTTATTGAAACATAATCTTCAATGCAGAAATTCGTAAGAAGCTCATCCTGTATGCAATCAGAACATGAAAGATCTACTTTCATATATAAGTGAATGCCTGACTATTTTTTGAAAATAATTTATCCGCTCTCCCTTTTCCCTGTGAGTTAGCAGAGATGCAATATCTAGGTGGACTCGTACAATAATTCAGCCCTCCTAGATACACCAAATTGGTTAGTATCTTGATGAAACCACTAACCAAAGAAGAGATAAACGAGTGTCTGTTCCTCATAAATATATCATCATTTTGAATATATAACAACAGTACAATCAGGCTAAAACAATAATAATAGAATATGATGGCTCAGAGGTTAAAGGCCAGGCTCACAACCATAAATATTTTAAAACTAGGATACAAATGTCAAGTTAATAAATGTTTGGACAGGAACTCAATGGCTGGCTCTTTGACCTCCCTACCCCCTAAGGGAGGAGCAGTCTTGTTAGGCCACAGAGGAGGACTTTGGAGTCAGGCCTGAAGATACCTGATAAAACAGGATCAGATGAATGGGGAGAAGGTCCTCCCCAATCAGTGGACTTGGAAAGGGGCAGGGAGGAGATGAGGGAGGGGCTGGGATTGGGAGGGAATGAGGGAGCAGGATACAGCTGGGATACAGAGTTAATAAAATGTAACTGATAAGAAAAAATAAAATTAAAAAAAAGAAATATATATAGGGGCTGAAGAGATGGCTCAGAGGTTAGGAGCACGGACTGCTATTCCAGAGGTCTTGAGTTCAATTCCAAGCAACCACATGGTAGCTCACAATCATCTATAATGAACTTTGGTGCCCTCTTCTGTTGTACAGGTGTACATGCAGAAATATATGTAAACTTGATGTGAGTTCAAGATTATATCTTCCTCTATAATACAGAGTTTATATCAGTGGTGTTTTCTTAAGCAGTCATAGCATACAGGACCATGAATTATAAACACTGTCAAAATAAAATAGTTTTCATAATAAAATATAACAATTCTATTAATAAGACATTAAAGATTAGGACATAATTGGTTGGCATGTTAAAACCTTTGGGAACACCTACAGACCATCTGAAGTATGTGGTTCTGTTCTTTACTGTGGTGTGAGTCATGTATGCATGTCTCCATTCCTATGGGCTTTCAATGTTGTTGAATATATATATATATCTTATTATAGATCCTGATTAGCACTGTAGGATATTGATATATACAGTGAAAACTGTTGCAATAGATTTTATTTGTAATTCTAAGCAGAAATATTTTATGAAATAGTATCAACTTGTCTATAGTTTGTAATCTGAAATGCCAGAAGCACATGTATGCTTAAAATAGATTATAAAAGTACACAAATAATTAATTTTAAAACATTTATTCATTAAAAATAATAAACAATAATTAATTATCTTAATAAATTATTGGACTCTAGTACTCCTCTTTTTAGCAATTGCATTAATGCATTTGTCTAAAATTCAATGTGTGATATGCTAATTTGTATACAGAGTATAGAAACGCCAATAAACATGGAAAACTGAAATATCCATAACTTTGGGTAATTAACATCATTATCAAAAAATAGTAATAATAAAAGATAAACATCTGCACATTTAAAAAAATAAATAAATGTTTAGAAATGTTTAAATAAGGAATAGAATCTAAAATTATATACTATATACCAAATGCTATAGCTAGAAAGAGAAGAGATGAAAGGAAATATTAACAAGGAAATACATAATAAGAACTCAGTTCTGAAAGTCATGATTTAAATTTAACAAATTTAAAGCATTTAGATAAACTTGAGAAGGGAAGAAGAGAAAAAAATTATTGAGGAAAAATTATGCCAATTAACATTTTCTGTGAAGAAAATTTTATTCTTATACATTCAGGTATATGTGAGAATAGATGGGTAAGTACCTATGTAGCTGTAAGATTAATAAAATCAAAAATATAGAGATATAGATATAGACACATAGATATATAGATAGAGACACAAATCATAGAGGATAGATAAATAGAGATAGGTAAGTCGATAGAGACATAGAGAAACTGATATAGATAGACATAGAAACATAAATGATTGAGGATAGAGATAGAGACATAGAAACATAGGTACGGATATAGACATAGAGACATAAACGAATGACTTTCTACATTATGATGCTATAATGTACACATGTAAGAAATAGGAAAAGATAACTGTGCCATGCGGAGACTCAGTCTTTGTCTTTTAGTACACTATGTTTTCCTATGGTCAGAATTGTATGACAGCAAACTTACAACAGATCAGCAAAGATGGGAAAGCAGGAAAATGATAGCCTAGGAAAATTCTCTATCAGGACTTCCAGGATCTCCACTGTCCATCATTTGCCTTTGTATATTTTAAATTATGCTGTTCATAAGCTATTTAGATTTAACGCTGACTCTTCCATACATTTCATAAATATTTTTAGGATAATATGCCTTTATTTTATTATTATTTGCTTAATTCTTAGGTTGGTTTCATAGCAATGGTAAAGAGTATTTCATTAAACAAAAATATACATAAAATGCTGATAATGATACAAAAATAAAAACACCCATTATCTAATAATTTCATAGAGACAAATTACATATTCTATTCTCCATCTATTTGGTTATATGCAGATAAGGGTTATTTCAATATTCCATGTAGGAGAAGTTGAAATAACTTTATTCCTCAGCCTTCACCTCTGACATGCTAGGGTTGGATGCCTGGACTACCATATACAATCTAAATTACTATCCTTTATTTATTTATTTATTTATTTATTTATTTATTTATTTATTTATTCATTCATTCATTCATTCATTCATTCATTCATTCATTCATCTGTTTCTTTATCTACCTATCTATTTATTTATTTTTTATTTATTTTAGCAGTCTTAGGTAGTAAGTCCCAGGCCTAATGTATCCTTGACAACTTTTCTGTCACTGAGATGTATGTTCATTCATAAAATAACTATTTATTACATTATGCTGTCAGATATGAAGGAAGAATAGAAATTCATCTAATATAAGGTTCTGTCTTCTCTCTGTCTTGCTCTGTTTCTGTTTGTGTTTGTCTCTGTCTCTCTTTGTTCTCTCTCTGTCTCTCTACTTCTCTCTATCTCTGAGTGTATGTTTGTGTTTTGTGTGTACCAAAAAGAATATATTCAGCCAAAAATTATATATCATTCTTGGATATCCAATACTGTCCACATAGTAGCTTGCATTTCCTACATCCTGAACTGGTGCATATAGCTTTCCAGATACCTTAGTAAACACAGTAAGGCTGCATAAGAAAGCAATTGGCTCAAGACTGGGGAGAAAAATCCTTTTCATATTTTGAGCCTAGACAACCTGTGACTGGGATTTTTTAAGAAACAGAAGAGAGCTAGGAATTGCCATCTGTATAGTCAAACTGGCCTAGAGGTCTAGAAATGTTTTTTTTTTTTAATTTATTTATTTTATATCACAATTGTAGCACCCTCCCTCACCTCCTACAGGTCCAACCCTTCTGCTATCTTGCCATCTGATCTTAACTTATAAAGTCTCATCCAGGTTCGCCTGGATCCACTTCCTCTGTGGCCTGGAAAGACTACCTCACCAGGGGGAAATGATCAAAGCACAGGCAACCAAGTTCACCACAGAGGCATCCCCTACTCCCCTTACTTGGTAACCCACAAGGAGACTGAGCTGACTATTAGCTATATCTGACAGGGGGTCTAAGTTCTCTACATGCATGGTACTTGGATGGTGGTGCATCAGTCTCTGGAGGATTGCCTGGGCTCCGTTTTTTTTTTTTTTTTTTTTTTTTTTTTTTCTTTAGCTTTGTTAGAAAATCTTAAGAATTGTTTTCAGAAAGTATGTTTTAGGTGATTCTTATGCACCAATATACAACAATGGATTCTTGAAAGAATATATTGACATATTTGCATGAAAAAAGCAAAGCCAAGTACAGTTTTCATATTCAACTTATAACATAATGATACTGAATTCTAAAAATCAAGCTGACAGCACATTACTGTAGAGTTTGCCATATATTTTCCTAGCAAATAAAGCTTCTTTGATTTCCTGTGTCATTGGTACAAATGTCTTATCACAGAAAATGAGATAATAATGTTTTTCCGTACAATTCTTCTGAGATAATTGGTATATTCTTGCAAGTTAAGGTCAACTCATTATTCTAAAGATAAAGATTAAAAAGCAGAATTCAGAACACCAACATAAAGACAAAATTTACTTTCTTATAAAAACAGAATATCAGAACAAATGTCTTTACTTGTTTTATAAAGCAGCATGTACATGAAGTGTAAGCAGGTTATTAATAGAGTAGTTTTAAGGGAAGATGCTGGTCTCAAAACAACTTGGCTATTTTGCAACGATCCATACACAAGGGGAATTTCTGCAATTCTACATGCAAATGTAAAAGCAGAACAAATGCTGAACAGGCATCATGTACAAAATGAATGGTTATTCTAACAATGTCAAATTATTGCCTATCCATGAATAAGCTGTTCAATATAGTCAAGTTTTGTGCTGGTGATTTGCTCACTGGATCCAGAAACTTGTTGATAAACCT
>NW_026591086.1:27371099-27512276 GCF_907164565.1 Psammomys obesus
GGGTGGGACTGGAAGAGAATGAGGGAGGGGACTATGGCTGAAATACAAAGTAAATGACCTGTGATTAATATACAAAATAAAAATTATACAAATAAAAAATAAGATAAAAAAGAAAACAAACAAGCAAATAAGTAAGACAAACAAAAATGAAGTGAGAACAAAAAAGAAACAGACAAAAAAAATGAAAGAACACATGAAATACATGCGTGCGCGCACACACACACACACACACACACACACACCCCACACACACACACACACCCATGTGTGAAATGTTACAAGAATGAAAATAAAATATACTATCAAAATACCAGTAAAGTAAAAAAAAAAAAAAAAAGACAATATAAGTCAGGGGTCTCTCTGAAAACAAGACTCAGAATGAATCTATAAATAAACAGCATTTATTAGAGGGACTTACAAGTTGTGGTTTCAGTTTTTCAACAAAAGCTGTTGAAAATCCCAATGGAATTCAGTAGTGACCCCTCATGAAGACAGAGCTGCCCATTGGCTACATATATGTAGAGAACCTATGTCCAGTCCATGTATCATCCTTGGTTGCTGCTTCTGACTCATTAGGACCGGACCGATTGGGCCCAGGTTAGTTAGCTCAGTTGCACTTCTTTTTTTTTTTTTTTTTTTAGAGGTAATCAGAGTTTTTTTTTTTTTTAAATCTTTTATTTATTTTTTATTAATTACACTTTATTCATTTTGTATCCCCCCATAAGCCCCTCCCTCCTCCCCTGCCAATCCCACCCTCCCTTCGCTTTCTGCATGCAGGCCACTCCCCAAGTCCACTGATAGGGGAGGTCCTCCTCTCCTTCTTTCTGATCTTAGTCTATCAGTTCTCATCAAAAGTGGCTGCATTGTTTGTAGCAGCTTTATTTGTAATAGCCAGAAGCTGGAAACAACCCAGATGCCCCTCAACTGAAGAATGGATGCAGAAACTGTGGTACATCTATACAATGGAGTATTACTCAGCAATGAAAAATAAGGAAATCATGAAATTTGCAGGTAAATGGTGGGACCTGGAAAGGATCATCCTGAGTGAGTTGACCCAGAAGCAAAAAGACACTCACGGTATATACTCACTCATATAAACATACAATATAGAATAAACCCACTAAAAGCTGTACATCTAAACAAACTAAGCAAAAGAGAGGACCCTAACTAAAATGTTCAATCCCCATCTTGAAAGGCAAAGAGGATGGACATCAGAAGAAAACGAAAATAGGAAACAACCTCGGAACCCGCTACAGAGGGCCTCTGAAAGCCAGAAGAAAACAGGAAACCACCTTGAAACCTGCCACAGAGGGCCTCTGAAAGCTTCTGCAGTATAGACTGTCAAAGCAGATGCTGAGCCTGATGGCCAACTGATGGGCAGTTGGCAGAGTGAATGGAATTTTATGTAAGAAGTGGGAAATAGTAAGAGCTGGAGGGAACGGGAACTCCACAAGCAGAGCAACAGAACAAGATAATTTGAACACAGGGAACTTCCCAGAGACTCCTACTCCAACCAAGGACTATTTGTGGAGATGACCTGGAACCCCTGCACAGGTGTAGCCCATGGCAGTTCAGTGTCCAAGTGGGTTACATAGTAATGGGAAGAGGGACTGCCTCTGACATAATCTGATTGGCCTGCTCTTTGATCACTTCCCCCTGGGGGGGAGCAGCCTTCCCAGGCCACAGTAGAGGACAATTCAGTTGCACTTCTTTCAGAGTGCTTGTTACCTCTAGGTCCCTTTATCCTTCACCCTGCTCTTCACCTAGACTCCCTATGCTTCGCCAGTGTTAGCTGTAAGTGTCACTTTGATTTGCATTTCCAGGATAATTAAGGATGCTGAGCACTTCTTTAAGTGTTTCTCTGCCATTCTATATTCCTCTGTTGAGAATTCTCAGTTTAGCTCTGTATTCCATTTTATTTGTTTTGTTGATGGTTACTTTCTTGAGTTCTTTATACATTCTGTATATTAGCCTCTGTCAGAGGTAGGGTTGATGAAGAATTTGTCTCGATCTGTATGGTACTATTTTGATCTGTTGACAGTGTCCTTTGCTTTATAAAAGCTTTTCCATTTCAGGACATCCCATTTATTGATGATCTTTGAGGATGAGCTCTTGGTTGTCTTTCTAGGAAGTTTTTCTCCTCTGCCAATGAAGTCAAGGCTCTTCTCCACTTTTTCTTGTAAAAGGTTTAGTATATTGAGGTATTTGATTCACATGGACTTTATTTTTGTGCAGCGTGATAAGTATAAATGTTTTTTTTTTTTTTTCATTTTCCCACATGTGGACATCCAGGTATACCAGTGCCATTTGTTGAAGATGCTGTCTTTTTTTTCCGTCGTATGAAATTGCCTTCCTTGTCAAAATTCAAGTTACCCTAATTGTGTGGGATTATTTCTGTGCCTTCAGTTCAATTCCATCAATCCTCCAGTCTGTATCATCGTCTACATCCCTCCATGTCCATACCATGCTGGTTTTGTTTTGTTTTGTTTTGTTTTGTTTTTAACTGTTGCTCCACAGCACAAGTTGAAATAAGGGATGGAAACACCTCTAGAATTTTTATTATTGTACAGGATAGTTTTACCTATTTTGGGTTTTGTTTTGTTTTCATATGAAGATGAGAATTGTTCCTTCAAGGTCTGTATAGAAATAATTGTGTTGGTATTTTGATAGGAACTGCACTGAATCTATAGATTGCTTTTGGTAGGATAGCCAATTTTACTATGTTAATCCTACTGGTACATAAGCATGAGAGATCTTTCCATGCTGCTCCTTGACCACTTCTCCCTGGTAGAGCAACCCAGTCAGCACAGAGAGGCAGAGGATCCAGGTAGTCTTGATTGGACCTGTTATTCTAAGGTCATAAAGGAGGAGAGGAGGACTTTTCCTATCAGTGAACTAGGGAAGAGAGATAAGGGAGGAAGAGTGTGGGATGATGGGATCAGGAGATGAAGGAGGGGGCTACAACTGGGATACAAAATGTATAAATTGCAAATAATAAAAATAATGATGATGAAAAAAGAATGTAAAGCTACTGTCATATACATCCACAGTAAAGAGAAGAAAATTATTGCTGCATCATGCAAGTACTAAAATCAAAAATTCCATGTCCAGAGGATGGTAGCACCTAGCAAGTAGGTCTTTCATCTCAACTATGGTATTCAAGATACTCCACAGATAAATTAATTTACAGAATCACTCATTGAGATTTATTTCTAAATTTTAGATGATGTCAGATTGACAGTTAAAACTTACCATGCTTGTGTCATTCATTAAATTGGAAAACATTTTGTCTGTCTCTGTTACAACTATGATTTCTTCCTTATTCTGATTTCAAATACACATATTTTATATAGCAATACCAGAATTATGTTATTATTTCAGTCATGGTAGTTTTTATATTGTATGGTTTCATTGATCTTACTAAATATTTTATACAGTTATTAAAATTTATTTTTTGATAATTTATTTAAATTTTAAATTATAATATCTATTGTTTACTGTAAATTTTACTTCATTTCCAAACAGGAATATATATTTTATACTCTTTGAAGGATAATCTCAAGGTTGATGTTCAAATTTAACTATAGCATCTTTACCATAGCAAGAGAAGTCTTAATTTAATTTCCTTAAACTTAATATTCTGTTTCCCTTCATTATTTGTAAAATGGAAATACAGACATTACTCTAGACATCCTGAAACTTCATTTTGTAAATTCTTCATTCTATAATTTTTAAAATAAATGTAGCTTAATTATAACTAATATTTTAACCAAGTATTTTTAAATCTAATAAAAGTTACATGGTTTATGAAAATTATAGTATAAACAAGATCAAATATCAGTAGAAATAGTTACAATAATGAGAGGTACTACTTTAAACATATGTTTACTTATAATAATAAATATAATTTTAAAAAACAAAGTATGAAATGCAATATTAGAGTATATTAAACATATTTCTTTGGAGTGTTTATTTTAAGAATGGTATAGTTATATCAACTAATAAAGCCAGGCTTACAGTAATATTACATTAACAAAGATGTAATCTTATTATATAACTTGAATCTTATCAAATACGAATGATGAAAGCAACATTTTGTAATTTATTTGTACAATTTTAATCAATCTGTGTAATTTTATCTATGAGATACTTTAGAGCATTCTAAAAACTATTGAGTGTGTGCATGGTTATAGTCAATGACAGCACTATATATGATTATTATCTTCAGTGAAATCTGAACTAATAACATTTAAAATGAGAAAAGGTCATTTTAGTGATTTTTTTTTCTGAAATCTCTGTGTTAATCATAATAGAAAGTATGCGAGTATGCTTTCATTTCTAATTAAAGTAACAATAAATAGCAATGCTCTAAGTGCTCCTCTTTACTGAGCAGAAGTTGTCCATTAATGTCTCTTGTGACACTGATGATAAATCTATTGGAACAGCCTCATCTGTTCCAGTGGAAAAATTTTCTCAATGTATATTCCAAATAGATTATCTTCCTAATTTAAAGCATATAGTGATGTAATTATCAGTTCACTGGAGAAGAAAGTATAATTTGACACTGATGAAGAGAAATATGTCCTCTGGCCAGTGGATTTGAACATTTTACTTCAATTTTGTATTCATGTGAATTATATATGTGTGTGTATAATATTTGTGTGTGTGTTTGTGTGTGTGTTTTGCTGATCTTGATGTTTCCTCAATGCTATATAGCTCTTTTAGTACCAGAAGTTTTATGTTAACGCTAAGGAGAAAAATGTCATCAACAATCCTTCCCAGTTTTGAAAACTGCCATCTGAGATGACTAACTTGCAGTGTACATACTTTTTTAACTTTTATTAGTTACACTTTATTCACTTTTATCCTCCATAAACCATTCTCTCCTTCCCTCCTAATCACACCTTCCCTCCCCCTTCTTCATGCATGCCCTTCCCCAAGTACACTGATAGGGGAGGTCCTCCTCTCCTTCCTTCCAATCTTAGTCTTTCAAATCTCATCAGGAGTAGCTGCATTGTCATCTTCTGTGGCCCGGTAAGGCTTCCCTCCCTCAGGGGGATGTAATAAAAGAACAGGCCAATCAGACTATGTCAGAAGCATTACTATGGAACCCACTTGGACACTGAACTGCCATGGGCTACATCTGTGCATTGTTTCTAGGTTATCTCCATGCCTGATACTTGGTTGGAGTATGAGTCTCTGGGAAGACCCCTGTGTTCAAATTATCTGGTTCTGTTGCTCTCCTTGTGGAGTCCCTGTCCTCTCCAGATCTTACTATTTCCCACTTCTTTCATTAGATTCCCTGCACTCTGCCCAAATTTGGCCATAAGTCTCAGCATCTGCTTTAATAGTCTGAAAGGCAGAGCCTTTCAGAAGCCCTCTGTAGCAGGTTCCTAACTTGTTTTCTTCTTCTTCGGATGTCCATCCTCTTTGCCTTTTGGAATGAGGATTGAGCGTTTTAGTCAGAGTTTTCCCACTTGATTAGTTTCTTTAGATGTACAGAATTTAGCAGGTTTATCCTATATTATATGTCTATATGAGTGAGTATATACTGTCTGTGTCCTTCTGTTTCTGTGACAGCTCACTCAGGATGATCCTTTCCTGTTCCCACCATTTACCTGCAAATTTCATGATTTCCTTGTTTTTTACTGTATGGATGTACCACAATTTCTGTATCCATTCCTCAGTTGAGGAGCATCTGGGTTGTTTCCAGCTTCTGGCTATTACAAATAAACCTGCTACAAACATGGTTGAGCAAATGTTCTTGTTGTGTACTTGAGCTTCTTTCGGGTATATGCCTAGGAGTACTATGACTGGATCTTGAGGAAGCACTATTCCTAGTTGTCTGAGAATGCATCAGAGTGATTTCCAGAGTAGCTGTACACGTTTACATTCCCACCAGCAGTGGAGGAGGGTTCCCCTTTCTCCACAACCTCTCCAGCATGTGTAGTCACTTGAGTTTTTCATCTTGGCCATTCTGATGGGGGTAAGGTGAAATCACAGGATCGTTTTGATTTGCATTTCCCTGGTGGCTAATGAGGTTGAGCATTTCTTTAAGTGTTTCTCTGCCATTAGATATTCCTCTATTGAGAATTCTCTGTTTAACTCGCTTCCCCATTTTTTAGACCAGGTAAATCTATTCAATAGTCTCATATCCCCTAAGGAAATAGAAGCTGTCATGGAAAGTCTCCCATCCAAAAAAAGCCCATGACCAGATTAGTTTCAGTGCAGAATTCTACCAGACCTTCAAAGAAGAACTAACCCCAGTTCTCTTCAAACTATTCTATAAAATAGAAACAGAAGGAACACTACCAAACTCATTCTATAAAACCACAGTCACCTTGATGAAGAAACCTCACAGAGACCAATGAAGAAAGAGAATTTCAGGCAAAGCTCCCTTATGAACATTGATGGAAAAATACTCAAAAAAATACTTGCAAACTGAATCCAAGAAAATGTCAAAGATATCATCCACTATGACAAGTAGGCTTCATCCCAGGTATACAGGGATTTCAATATACGGAAATCCATCAATGGGATCCACCATATTAACAAATTGAAAGAAAAAGACTACATGATAATCTCCTTAGATGCTGAAAAATCATTTGACAAAATCCAACGTCCATTCATGTTTAGAGTATTGGAGAGATCAGGGATACAAAGCACATATCTAAACATAATAACAGCAATATACAGCAAGCCTACAGGCAACATCAAACTAAATGAATTGAAAGTTCAAGCAATCCCACTGAAATCCGTGACAAGGCAAGGCTGCCCACTCTCTCCATAGCTATTCAATGCACTTCATCTATTCAATGAAGTCCTTGCTAGAGCAATAAGAGAGTTGAAGGAGATCAAGGGGATACAATTTGGAAAGGAAGAAGTCATATTATTACTAATTGCAGATGATAGGATAATATGCCTGAGTGACCCCAAAAATTCTACCAGGGAACTCCTACAGCTGATAAACACCTTCAGCAAAGTGGCCAGATACAAAATTAACTCAAAAAATCAGAAGCCCTCCTGTATACAAAAGGCAAAAGAGCGGAGAAAGAAATTATGGAAACAACAACCTTCACAATAGCCACAAATGACATAGTAAAAATGACCATCTTAACAAAAGCAATCTACAGTTTCAATGCAATTCCCATCAAATTACCAATACAATTCTTTACAGACCTGGAAAGAAAAATTATTTACTTCATATGGAATAACAAGAAGCCCAGTATTGCTAAAACAATCCTCTACAATAAAATATCTTCTGGAGGTATCTTCATCCCTGATCTCAAGCTGTACTATAGAGCAACAATACTAAAAACTGCATGGTACTGGCATAGAAACAGAATGGTGGATCAATAGAACTGAACAGACGACCCAAAAATAAACCCACACACTTATGGACACCTGATCTTTGACAAAGATACCAAAATCATAGAATGGAAAAAAGATTGTATCTTCAACAAATGGTGCTGGTCTAACTGGATGTCTATATGTAGAAAAATGCAAATAGATCCATACTTATCACCCTGCACAAATCTAAAGTCCAAGTGGATCAAAGACCTCAACATAAAACCAAACACATTAAATAGGTTAGAAGAAAAAGTGGGGAAGACCCTAGAACTCATTGATACAGGAGACAATTTCCTGAACAGAACACCAACAGCACAGGCTCTAAGAGCAACAATCAATAAATGGGACCTCATGAACCTGAAAAACTTCTGTAAAGCAAAGGACACTGTCATCAAAACAAAACGAATGCCTACAGATTGGGAAAGAATCTTCACCAACCCTTTATCTGACAGAGGGCTCATATCTAGTATATACAAAGAACTAAAGAAGCTGAAGAGCAACAAACCAAGTAATCCACTTAAAAAATGCAGTGTACGTTTGTACGTTAGTAGCACGCATATTATTGGGGGAATCAACTATTTTCTTATTGAATTTATAGTCAAGTCTATAGGAGGTAACCCATGTCTGCTACTGTAAAGTTGGTCAAGAACTTCTGAATGGGTAGTTTTAGCCCTAGTAAAGACTTTACTATTATTATTATTATTTTTTTTTTGAGTAGATTTCTCACGCTGCTTTCTACATGCTGGTCTTTATAACCCTACACTAGTGAAACTCCAATTATTAGAAAATATTTTTTTTGCAATGTAGAATATTTATTATAGAAATAACCACTCAAAGTACAAAAAGTAAGTGTCTGTATATAGTTCAGCCATATATGGGAGATCTATGCCACACCTTTACTCTCATGGCTGAGGGAATGTCTAAGAAGAGGAAATAAAAATTATTTTAAGAAACAAGATATTTCAAAATAATATCTTCTGGACAAAACAGGATGTTTCTCGTGGTCTGTTGGGTGGTTCATGGAGCATGTGTATACAGGCAGAAATAACTGCACTTGGTAGGCTATAAGAAAATAAAATTACCAAAATAAAACAAGAAGACAAGGTAATAAATTTGGGACAGTGAGTTACTGAGGATTCCAGGAAGAGGTGAAAAGGGAGCAAAGTGAGAAGATATCATTAAAACTCATTGAATAATGGTATGGGATTTTGAAATAATAAATAACATATGAGTAGAAAATTGTTTAATAAAACAGAATATATCTGTACCCTGTCACTCATCCTTGCTTTTCTACACACTGTTGCAGAACTCAAGGTATGACAGGTAATAGGCCTTTTTCTTTGTTTCTTTCATTTATTTATTTTGCCTGTGTATGTACGTGTATGGATGCATGTACCTTAGCACATGAGTGGAGGTCAGAGAGTTCTTAGGAGTCAGTTCTTGCTTTCTACCAGGTGGGCTCCAGGGTGAGAATTCAGAACCAACTTCCCAGGCTTAGGTGTGTAATTTTCTTTGTTTGGATACTTCCCTGTCCTTTCCTGCCAGCATTCGTGCCTTATGAACCAGAATGTAACACCCTTTCATCATGGCCCCTTAAGATGCTTTTCACCCTCCAACTGGTCCCTGCAGCCTCACATGACCCCTTCTCCATGAAGCTTAAGGAGATAAGACAGATGTAAGGCCTCTCGATCATAACCTGAGTGTGGTGATCTTCTACCTCATGCCCCCGCCAGAGGCCCAGGCCCTTAAAAAAAGCCACTCCAACCAAAGGCTCTGCCCCCACCACCACCAGTGTCACACAACAGGGTGCTAAAAGTGCTAGTGGTAAGGCCCTTGTTCATTGGCCCCTGCGCTCCCACCCCATCCTCACAGACCTGATAGGCTAGGGTCAGACAGTAGGAAAGGTCTTCTTTTATCAGCAGGCTAGGGGAGAAGGATAGAGGAGGAAGAAGGAAGGAGGGTGGGACCGGGGGGAAATGAGGGAGTCGGCTACAAGCAGGATACAAAGTAAATAAATTGTATAAACTGAAAATAATTTTAAAAATATTTAAAATGAAAGAAAATATAATTTCCTCAATCCTAGAATTTCTATTTCAGTGCTTGGTAGAACTGTATTCTGTAGATGATTCTTAATATGTTGTGAAAGTTTAATATGAGTGTGAAGAATATGGTTACATTCAAGACTAAATTGCCATTGAAAAATGAAACAATTATACTTTATAAGTTTACAGCATGAAAATTGTAATTAGAAAAAAGTTAATTGATGTTTTATATGATGAGTTATTACATTGCATTAAATATTCATATATTGAAGAGAAAGAAATAAAATGGAAATGACAATGTATGTGTTTGAATTGTCTTGAAGACCAATGCTAGCATCTTTCAGAAATACCAAAGGCAACACTGGATGTCATTATAATTCTTAATTAACATTTAAAATTACCCTGCATGAATTTGTTATGAATACCTAAAGTTTCTTTATAATTGTAGTACAAATGGTCCTGGGAGGATATAAAAGAAAGATGTCTAAAGTAATTAGTGAGTGGGAAAATATTCATTTACAAATATCATTGTGTATGTTACAATCAATCATATAATTAAAACACCCACTTGTTAATTACTATATATTTCATAATGATATAGAAACAAATAAAATAAAAAGTAGTTTGCTGAGGTCTACCATCTCTTTAATAACAATAATAAATCTCTACCTTAGTATACTAGTTGTCCTTGCACATGTGACCAAAATACTTGAGAGAAGGGCTTAAAATATATATATATGTAAATATATAAATTTTTTTCTTCACAATTTATTCATTATATATCCAGGGTTAGAACTACAGTAATTGGAACTGAAATACTGGCAGCCAGGAAAGAGTAAATGAAAGATGTTCAATTTAAAATGATAAGAAATAAACAGGGTCAAATAGAGGACAAGATGTGGGAAATTCAGTTCCCAAAATTGGATTCTAGAACATTTAGCAAAGAGATTATTCAAAATCACCCATTCCTTCCCCTTACCTGTATGTCTTCATGTGGGGCCTCAAATCAGGGAAAGGTGACACTGCCTTCTTCCATGAATTTGGAAACTGGTGTTTTCTGGCAACCAAAAAGCAAAATTAAGACCTGCAGACACAAAATTCTTTCTAGACCTGTAGATTGTGCTAAGATCAAAAACACAAGGACTACATATATTGGAGAGGTTGTGGAGAAAGTGGACCCCTCCTCCATTGCTGGTGGCAATGTAAACTTCTGCAACCACTTTGGAAATCAATCTGGGGCTTTTCAGAAAACTTGAAATAGTGTTACCTCAGGATCCAGTTATACCACTCCTGGGCATATATCTGAAAGATGCCTCACCATTCAATAAAGACATTTGCTCAACTATGCTCAGAGCAACTTCTTTGTAATAGCCAGAATCTGGAAACAACCTTGATGTCACTCAACCTAAGAATGGATACAGAAATTCTGATACTTTTACATAATTGGGAACTACTCAACTATTAAAAACAAGGAAATCATGAAATTTGCAGGAAAAATGGTGGGAACTAAAAAAAGATCATCCTTAGTGAGGTAACCCAGAAGCCGAAAGACACACATGGTATAAACTCATTTATAAGTGTATATTAGCCTTATAATATAGGATAAATATACTGAAATCTATAGTCCTAAAGAAGCTAAAAACAAGGAAGGCTCTAGTGAAGAGAGTGAAATCTTACTCAGAAGGGCAAATAGTATAGTCATCGGAAGCAGAAGACAAGGAACAGGACTGGAGCCTTCCTCAAGAGGCCTGTGAAAGACTATACATCAGAGTATTGAAGGTGATACTGAAACTCATATCCAAACTTTAGTTAGAGTGTAGGAAACCTTATGAAAGAAGATGAAAATAAAAGGACCTGAAGGGGACAGGAACTCCACAAGGAGACCAAGAGAACCAAAACTCCTGGGCCAGAGGGGAGTGGAGGAGTGGGGGGTTGCAGAGACCAATATTCCAACCAAGGATCATGCAACCTAGACTCATACTCCAACCTAGACCCCGGCTCAGAGGAAGCCCATAGGCTGCTCAGTTCCCAAGTAGGTTCCCTAGTAAGGAGAGCAGGGACTGTCCCTGACATGAACTCAGTGGCCAGCTCTTTGATCACCTCCCCCTAGGGTATGCAACCTTGCCAGGACCCAAGGAAGATGATGCAGCCAACCCTGATGACATCTGATAGCCTAGGGTCAGATAGAAGGGAAGGAGATGCTCCCCTATCAGTGGACTAGGGAAGAGTCACAGGGGGAGAAGAGGGAAGATAGGTGGGGTTGGAGTTGCTGATGGAGGGGCCTACAGCCAGGATACAAAGTGAATAAAGTCTAATTATTTAATTAATTAACTTAATAAAATGTTAGAATATTTGAAAATTTTATATCATCTAGTAATAGAAGAAAATCGATTTTGAAAACTCTATCATCACTAAAAATAAATATGAATATAATAAATATACAAAATAAACATGTGTATGTGGTTTTAAAAAATCCCTTAAAATTCATTTCTATGATGTTCTGCTGCTAATCTCTTATGCTATACACATCTTCAGCATGACACTTGCTGTGGTAGATTAAAATATATTAGTATTTTATCTCCTGTTTGATATTTCCAATGTAGAATAGAACATTCAACTATTTATGGCAGGAAGACAAATGGTGCCAGATAAAAAGAAATGTTCCACCCAGTTTTAGCATGGCCTTCCAGTGTGAGGAGTAGGGTTCTATCATGCAGCACCATCCCTGAAATGTCCATAGTCGCTTGCATTATACTGTTATGTGCAGATTGGCTGTCCCCTGCTAAAGAGCTTTTGGACAGCTTTCCTCCAAGCTTCACAGACAGAGGGGCCACAAACTATTAGCTGTCCGATGCAGTATCGACAGCCACGAGAAACATGTTCCTGGTAGTGAGACATTTCTTGGTGAAGGAAGCAGGGTGTGGTGTGGAGCGTCACTCTGCATCCAAATACGCAGGAGCAACCAAAAGTAGGCAGAAAGGATTTTTTTGTTGTTGTTCTGCCTCTGGAGAAACAACATTCTGAAGATATTCAGGAGCAGCTGGCATTCTGGGAGCTGGATAGATCTGACCCTTCTGTAGCCACAATAACAGGACTCCTACTTGAGCCAAAGAAGAAAAACTTCAGCTCTAACTGAACTCTAGGAGCTACTACTATATTTGGGAAGGGAAGCCTAAAGACTTCAGAACTTGCTTCCCAGTAGGCTTTCTCATCAAAGAGGGAATGTCTTCCCAGGAGAAGGCCCATACAGCCTTTCTTCACATGAGGCTTTTTTCCAGGCAGAGAGATGCTACTAAGAGTTCAAATTTGTTTCATTTAAATCTCACATAACAGGCTATGGTGAATGGATTCATCCCCTATAAAGGCTATCAATTCAGAATTGACAAAGTACCTTCCATTTACAGCCTTTGCTGTTCATTCTGTTCTGGGAGGGGGTTAGGACAGGAACCCATTTGGAGATAGAAGATGGTTTCCACCCATATCTATATAATAATTTATAAAATTTTTTATTTCTGGGGACATCATTTTATTTATGGCACTCCCACCATAGAGGTTCCCTTCTGACAGAGTAAAAATTCATTATTTGTGTAAACATTGGAAGAACCTAGTCAGTGTTTTAAGTTTCTGAGCTTTTTCGGTATTAGAATTCCAACAGTCTTGCTGAGTTTTGTTTGTTTCATTAGTTCCCTGAGGCTTGTGAGCCTCTCTTCTCCCTCTATAAGAGAGTGATTTAATTTGAAATAGATACACAACACTACCTTGTGTTGCCCTGAAGAAAAATACTATTTTCAAGAAAAGCTTAAATTTTATTAATGTTCCTTAAAAAGTATGTGGTAGATGTCCAATAAAGGAATATCTGGAGAGAGTTAATCAAGCCATCTTTGAGGCATTCCAGCAAGAGGGAAGAGAAAATGAAATTGTGTACACCTGCCCTTCCATGTCCCCATGTCCCTGAACAAAAGAACAGGATTTGCTGGTCAAGAATTTCTTTGCAGACAGGCACTTTCATTCCAAAAAAAAAAAAAAAAAAAAAAAAAAATGAAGAGGGAGCAGAGACAGACAGAGACAGAGGAACAGATAGAGACAGATGGAGACATAAGGACAGAGAGAGAAGAGAAAAGGAGACAGAGAGACATAAACAAAGAGATAAAAAGACAGAGACAGAGAAAGAAAAGAGAGAAAAGAAAAAGAAAGAATGAAAGAAAGAAGGTAAGAAAGAAAGGAGAGAAAAAGAAAATGGGAGGAAGTAAAGAAAGAAGTAAATAAGTAGATAACATCAGTGTCTGACTTCTGACCTTGTAAGATCTTGCATTTCTGTGTTAGGCCAAATACCATACCCACAGAAAATAACAGGAAGAAGCAAGATTTACCACTATGTTACCATCAGTGTTCTTATGACCCTTTAATCAACTATGATAGGAAAAAAAAGAGAGAACATATTTATGTTCATAGTTACCTCATTGCTAACAGGCATTAAAGTAAACAGGCTACAATGGAACTCTACAACAATCATGTGGGAAAGATAATTATCCTAAAATCCTAATGTAGAGAATTCAGATTTGGGTTTTGTTCCACCACCCCATGTATGAAATGGGAAAATACAGTAATACAAACATGGTATGGTAGTTTGGAAGAATGGCCCTCTTGTATTTGCTTGTATGGTTTCTCATTGTTGGAATGTTTAGGGAGGATTGAGTGGTGTGGCTTTGTTGGAGAAAGTGTGTCCCTGAAGATAGGCTTTGGTGATTTGGAAATACAAACCAGATCCCTCCTCTCTCTCTTCCTGTCTTCGTCTTGTAAATCGCATGTAAGATCTCAAGTACTTCTCCATCACCATTCCTGTCTGCCTGCTGCCATGCTGCTCAATATGATGGCCATGAAATTACTCTGTGAAATGGCCAGCAGTACCCTCCACCTAATTACACTCTTTCTTTTGTAAGTTATCTTGGTCATGATGTCTAATCACAGCAATAGAGAAATATAGTAAACTATAGTAAAATAATTTCTAAATTTTCAGCTAACAAATTAGGGTCCTGCCTCTTCCCACTTTTGATAATTATTATTGAGTTTTACAGTCATTCTGGCTTTCGTGTTAAAATCTTCATCCATTAATATTTGTTATAGAAAAGATGCTAAAACAGAAACTGTTTTTTGTAATTATTAAATTATTTAATAGAGAAAGAAATATTTCACACTGTTTTGATATTATTTTATGTTAATGAGTATAATGTATTCTTCAAATTATGAGGCTCACCTTTTATCTGTTAAATAACAGGTTATCAGGTCAACATGAGATCTGTTTCAATTTATAAAGTGGAAACAACAAACAAGCATGATTTTGCTAACTAGTGAAATATCTCACAATAGAGAAATAAAGAACATTTTGTTATTCTCTTATAAAGTCACATTTTATCTACTTCATGTGATCACAAGAACAGTATTTTCATGTATTGGTATTAAGTATAAAGCATAAAGATAGAAACATCTTCCTGCAGTTGAATGTATTTGTGTCTTATTATTATGGCACTAAATAATGAAATATGTTTTAAAAAAGTGTTTATACTGCTCTTAGAATGTAATTTGGTTAAAATCTTTTAAGGAACAAACTAGTCTGTCCTTGAAATGGGAAATAAAGAGTCAGAATTATTTTTGAGACCCATTAAGCAAATGCATCTTTTATATAAAATCTAGCTTTTAATTTTATAAACTTGTTTATGTAAATTGGTTAAATTCAAATGAGCAAATCAATTTGATGGTTACTACTCTGTAATTTTACATACCAGTTTTCCAAGTGAAGATCTTCAGGTACCAAATAGAACCTCATACGTGAGTAGACATATACACAAAACTTTAATTACTTCATTCTATGATTATATAATTATTACATCTTTCAATTTATATTCCATATTATTAACAGTGTATCCATCAACATTACATATGTATTCTTATTTATAAGTGACTCAAAATAAAGTAAGAAACTAATCAGCTTCCTCACAGGTTGACTCTAATAGGTTTTCTCTTTGTTTACTGTCCATAATTTGTTTGTAAGCTGTACTTGGAGAGCCATAATATATTTTTTAAAAAATCATTTTATTAATAAATTCAATGTTTCAGTGGATAAGAGCACTGTCTGCTCTTCCAGAGTTCCTGAGTATAGTTCCCAGCAACCACATGGTGGCTCACAACCGTCTATACTGGGGTCTTATGTCCTCTTCTACCATGCAGGTGTGCATGAAGTAAAGCACTTGTTTACATAAAATAAATAAATATTTAGAAAGGAATTCAAATCAAGTAGTTTAAATTTAGATCAGGAAAATTAAATACACACATGTATATATTTTAATAATGACTACACATTTAGTTTTTAATCTGAATTCATTACATGAAGACTGTAAGATATTCTTCAGGGTTACAGTATTGTTCTTTGTGTGTCTGTGTGTGTGCAAACATTTATTTTTCTTTACTTAGCCAATGTCAGGTTCTTTTATTTATGTTAGTTACAGTTTATTTACTTTGTGTCCCAGCTGTAATCCCTTCCCTCATTCCTTCCCAATCCTACCCTCCCACCCTCATCTCCTCTTTGACCCTCTCTAAGTCTATTGATGGGGAGGTCCTCCTCATCTTCCATCTGACCCTAGCTTATGAGGTCTCTTCAGGACTGGCTGCAATATCCTCCTCTGTGGCCTGGCAAGGCTGTACCTCCCTCGTACAGTACTGTTCTTAGTAGGAGCTTTCTTATTAGCATCTGGACTGAAAACTGTGGTTTTGCTAAGAAACTTTGGTGGCTAAAAATCTAACCCTAGTATAATCATTTGTCTCTTATTTTTCCCTGGCTCCATCTGGGAAAAAAAAAAAAAGTACCCTTGCTGAGCATCAGCTAGAAGTTTACTGAAAAAACGCAGTGATGGGACCAGCAGAGAGCATGCACTTATTTCTCAAGAGGGTGAAGTGTTACAAACTAGTGTCCATGAAAAAGTTAAAGAAGAAGTCAAATTGAATTGCTTCTTTACTGGCTGATAGTGTATTACACTGAGAACAGTTCTTTATGAGAAGTCAGAGTTCTTTTATAAATGTTGTCTAGGAAGGCCTCACTTTCATCTCTGCCTTATTTCAAGGGTAGACATGAAAGTACATTTAATGAGTGTTAGTCTCCCCTTCAGGTGAAGATAGAAACCGGGAATGAAGAATTCTCCTGCAATATACTTCAATATCATTTTCTAACTTTCAATTCTTGTTCACATTTCATATATGAAAAGCTTGGAACAGAAATACATAACTTGTTCAAATATCAATAAAATTTAGGAGCATATGAAGGCCTATAATTTATTCTATCCAAGTTACAATCTAAAGTTTTCTCATGTAATTTCATTTTATGTAGTTCCTGTATCAACTATAACAAGTCGTCTGTCACACTAGGAAAGGATTTTGCAAGTGTGAAGGAACAGAAAAAAATAGAATATTTAAGTATATTCCTAATACATAATTTACTATTTTTAATCAAATTTGTGTTGAGCACATTCTATGCATCTATAAGTTCATTGTCACTTTTTGTTTTATAGATCCATAAATTAAGAGGTGGAAATAATGCAATTCTTCAATACAGAGTCCACAATAGCAATCATTACATTCAATTTGATAAGTAAAAATTAATATGAAGTCATCACTAATTTTTGCTTTTTAAAGATACTTTCAGCATAAATCAATTTTAATTATGTTTTTTATTTTCCTTATGGTAAGTTCACTGTTAATAAATTATTTTTATATGAGAATATGAAACAAATCTTAGTGAATACTTCTAACATACTCACATACTGAATTAGTTTGAATTCTTTATAGACTATAACTTTATTATCAATCAAAATCTAATAAAAATAATAGCATTTAAATTAATTACTTACATTTATCACGAAAATTTAAGATTCCAAATATGTACTCCAAGTAATTAATTAATTAATTAATTTATATACTTCTATTTTGTGATACATTTTTTCTGAGAAACCATTATGACTTTATTTATTTATTTCATGAAATGTATGTGTTGAATGTTATATTACAGTGTTATATTGCAAAGGCAAACCTAGTTATATGATAACATGTACAGTAGTTCAAATATGTACATGTAACTTTAATTCACAAATAATAGCATACGTAAATTATCTAAACTTTTTAATTAAACAACATTTTTTGTCACCAGATTAATAATATTTTAAAACAATAATATAAAGACACAGGAAAATATGAAGTGTAGCTTTTCAAAACAACAGATAGGTGCAAAACTTTAAGAAAATATTTAACTTGATATTATGATATTAGCTGTTCACGTTTAATAAATAATAAAGCTAAAATATGATGTAATAATGGAAGTAAATGAGCAAGATTTAATAATGGAAGTAAAAGTCATAAGTAATAGCTTACAGAGTAATAAAATGAATTATGTTAATAAAAATTATAAAAAAATAAACAGAAAATAAGAGACTGTCATAGTAAAGAAAATTGTAGTTTTTATTACTGTTGCCCTGTAGTACAGCTTGAGATCGGGAATGGAGATACCTCCAGATGATCTGTTGTTGTACAGGATCGTTTTGGAGGTTCTGGGTGTTTTGTTTCTCCATATGAAGCTGAGAATCTTTTTTTCAAGGTCTGTAAAGAATTGAGTTGGTATTTTGATGGGAATTGCATTGAATCTGTAGATTGCTTTTGGCAGGATGGCCATTTTCACAATGTTAATCCTACCAATCCATGAGCACGGGAGATCTTTCCATCTTCTGAGATCTTCTTCAATTTCTTTCTTCAAAGACTTGAAGTTTTTCTCAAACAGGTCTTTCACTTGCTTGGTTAGAGTCACACCAAGGTACTTTATGTTATTAGTGGCTATTGTGAAGGGTGTTGTTTCCCTAATTTCTTTCTCAGCCTTTTTGTCTTTGGTATACAAGAGGGCTTCTGATTTTTTTTGAGTTGATTTTGTATCCTGCCACTTTGCTGAAGGTGTTAATCAGCTGAAGAAGTTCTCTGGTTGAATCTTTGGGGTCGCTCATGTATACTATCATATCATCTGCAAATAGTGACACTTTGACCTCTTCCTTTCCGATTTGTATCCCCTTGATCTCCTTTAGTTGTCTTATTGCTCTGGCTAGGACTTCAAGTACAATGTTAAAGAGATATGGATATAACCTAGAACTTCTGCTCGGAAGTGGCCCATGGTAGCTCAGTAACCAAGTAGTTTTCCAAAGTAAGGGGAACACGGACTATTTCTAACAGGATTTCAAGGGCAGGCTGTTTGACCCCCCCCCCCCCCGGGGAGGAGCAGTCTGTTAGGCCACAGAGGAGGACTTTGCAGCCAGCCCTGAAGATACCTGATAAAACAGGGTCAGATGAAAGGGGAGGAGGTCCTCCCCTATCAGTGGACTTGGAAAGGGGCAGGGAGGAGACCAGGGAGGGAGTGTGGGGTTGGGGAGGGAATGAGGGAGTGGGATACAGCTGGGACACAGAGTTAACAAAATGTAACTAAAAAGAAAAAAATAATAAAAAAAAAAGAAAAAGAAAATTGTAAGGATCTTTTGTACATATCAATTCTGTTATCTTTTAAAGACTATGAGATAACTAAATCAGTCATTTCCATTTATGATTAAGAACCAAGGAGGATACTAATTATGTGCTTACTTAGGCCAACCTACATTTGCATATAAAACTAATGGTCTATTTATTATATTTATTATAATATCCTATTTATTAATATCAATCTAGAGTCATCATTTTATTATTTTATAATTGTGGTAAGTATGGCACATACTTATGGCATTTCTCCAGATCATAAAACTACTTTTCTATATTTTATAGTGTTTAATATCTAGTTATATTTTATAAATGAATTTCATATTCTTCAAAACAGGTAGAGCACCTTATTCTTTATTTTATGTAACAGCTTGTTTCCAATTCATAAATTGTGTTAGAATACTTAGAATGCATGATTAGAATTGTTATACATAAGAAAGCAGTATACAGAGAATCAAAACTTGCTTCAATATCAATATGGTAGAAACTTCATGGAAAATGAGAAAAATAGATAAAACCTAAATAAGAAAATGCAGTTACAGTGTGCCTTTAGGTTAGGAACCTAGCTTAAATAACACAGTAAGAATGCCTGAGCTTCCCCTCACCCCTGAGGGAGGAGCAGCCTTGCTAGGCCATAGAGAAGGACATTACAACCATCCTGAAGATACCTGATAAGGTAGGGCCAGACAGAAGGAGAGGAGGACAACCCCTCTCAGTGGATTCGAAAGGGGGCAGGGAGGAGATGAGGGAGGGAGGGGAGGATTGGGAGGGAAAGAGGGAGTGGGCTATAGCTGGGATACAAGTGAATGTATAAAATTATTTAAAAAATAAAAAATATATTTAAAAAAGAATGCCTACAACAAAAATCAGTATTGTCCAATTCTGTCTTCAAACCTGTTCTTCCTCTGAAGAAATTGTCTTGATATTTCAAATTTTTTACAATGCAAACATGCTGTATATATAATATAGAATAAAAATAATCATCCATCCTTCTTATACCTATGCAGAGACAGATCTGCCCTGAGATATGTCTCTCAACAATTTCCACTATGCACTTCATTATAGATTCATCTGTATGGACATTATCTTTCATAGATTTGTCTAATTGATAACTTAATAGCATTTTCAATTATATTCCAAATAAAATTACTCACTCTACTTATATCCTATAAAGTCAGAATTCCACAAATATCTTCATTTATTAGGATAAAAAGATAGAATAATGAAGTTTATTATCCTCTCCAAAGGGAAGACTTGAAGCCTTTCTATTATCTACAAAATATCCAAAAGAAGTCTTCTAGGCATCCATACAAACTACAAAGAGATGAGATTGAGGAAATTATTTCCAAAGCAGAGTTCAACCCCCAATTTCTAAACTAAAGGCAGGGATGCTTTTGCACTACTTTTTATAACTGGATACCATTCATGATGACGACCATTTACTGAAGGGTAGCAGTAAACAATATGATCATTATTCCTTTGTGAAGCTTGTTTATTAATTAACAAAGTGCATTCTAGGATTAATCTAAATGTGGGTTAGAATAGAATGTAGGTGAACCTAGTATCTATTTTTGCAGTGTTGACATGAGAAAAATCTCAGGTACGTATTTGTTCACCTTACTCTACATAGCTTTAATCTGCTTTGTAGAATGACTGAACAATTATCCATTACCAGGGATATGATAAAAACTATCCTAAAATGTTGACAGATGTTGGCCATAGGATATTAAGGATGTCTGCATGTGAGTATTTCATAGTTATTTGAGAATATGTAGATTAATATGACTAGAAGTAAAGGCAATGTAATCATGATACTAATGGCAACTGTCAAATAATACAAAAAGAGAAAAATGTCAATATGTAATATCTCTCGAGAAATATGCATTATTTTAATCACAGCAATTCCATTGTGCCTTACTCATGTAGCTAATTAATATAATTCCAACCTCTACTTTTAAATTTCTTTATTATTATTATTTATTACAATTTATTCACTTTGTATCACCTCTGTAGACCCCTCGCTCATCTCCTCCTAGTCCCACCCTTCTTCCTTCTTCCCCACTATGTCCCTGATATGTCCACTGATAGAGGAGGTCCTCCTCTACTGCTATCAAAGCATAGCCTATCAGCTCTTATCAGTACTGTCTGGATCATCTTTTCTCTATGGCCTTGTTAGGCCAATTTCCAGAGGAGATGATCAAGGAGCCTGCAACTGAGTCGATATCAGAGACTGCCCCTGTTCTCTTTACTAGGGAACCCACATAGACAATGAGCTGCCTATGGGTTACATCTGAACAGGGGATCTAGCTCCTCTCCATGAAAAGGATGAATCCTAGGTTGATTCATCAGTCACTCTGCAAGACCCCCTGAGCCCAGATATATTGGCTTTATTGCTTTCCTTGTGGCACTCCTGTCCCCTTCAGGTCTTTCTATATCCCCCTTTTCCACAAGATTTCCTACACTCTACCCAATGTTTGGCTATGAATATCAGCATCTGCTTTGATACCCTGCTACATAGAGTATTTCAGAGGCCCTCTGTAGAAGGCTCTTGTCTTGTTTCTTATCTTCTCCTACTTTAGATGTCTATCCTGTTTACCATTCTGAGTGAGGCTTAAGTATCTTCCCTAGTGTCCTCCTTGTTGTTTATCTTCTTTAGGACTATAGATTTTAGTATGCCTAATATCCACTTATAAGTGAGTATACACCATATGTGCCTTTCTGCTTTTGGATTACTTCACTCAGGATGATCTTTTCTAGTTCCTACCATTTGCCTGCAAATTTCATGATTTCCTTGTGTTTAATAGCCGAGTAGTATTCCATTGAGTAAATATACAATACTTTCTGTATCCATTCTTCCATTGAGGGACACCTAGGTTATTTCCATATTCTGATCATTATGAATAAAGCTACAAGAACATAGTTGAGCAAATATCCTTGTATGGTTGAGCATCTTTCAGATATATGCCTAAGAGTGGTATAGCTGGAACTGTTTTTAATTTTATTTTTTAAATATTAGTTACAGTTTATTATCTTTGTATCCCAGCTGTAGCCTGCTCCCCTCATTTCCTCCAAATCCTGCCCCCCCTCCCTCATCTCTTCCCTACCCTTTCCAAGTCCACTGGATCTTGAGGTAGCACTATTCCTAAATTTATGAGAAAGTGCTGATTAAACTTCAAAGTGGTTGTACAAGTTTACCCTCCCACCAGCAATGGAGGAAGGTTCCCCTTTCTCTACATCTTCTCCTGCAAGGATAGTGCCTTAAGTTTTTGACGTTAGTCATTCTGATGGGTGTAAGGTGGAATCTCAGTGTCATTTTGATTTGCATTTCCCTGATTACTAAGGTCATTAAGTATTTTTTAAAATTTTTTTCTTCACAATTAATTCACTACATTTCACGACTGAAGCCCCCTCCCTCAACTCTCCCAGTCCCACTCTCACTCACTTTTCCCCTCATCCCCTTCCCCTAATCTACTTAAAGGGGAGTTCTCCACTATTGCCTTCTGTCCATAGCTTGCTAAGCCTTATCAGTTCTGCCTGGATCTCTTCTACCATGGCCTGGCAAGAGTGCAACATCAGGGGCAAGCGATCAGAGAGCAGTCAGCTGAGATCATGATAGAATTAGCTCCTGCTCTCCTTACTCGGGAATCCACATGGAGACTGAGTTGCCAATTCAACACATCTGAGCAGGGGGTCTAGGTTCTCTCCATGCATGGTCCTCCATTGGTGCATCAGTCTCTGCAGGACCCCTGAGCTCAAATCTTTTACTTTTTTTGGTCTCTTTGTGGGGCTCCTGTCCCCTCCATCGCTCTATTTCCACCCCTCTCTTCTTCCCTAAGAGTCCCTGTGCTCTGCTCAAAGTTTGACCCTGAGTCTCGGTATCTGCTTTCAAGCCCTGTTTGGTGAATCCTTTCAGAGGACCCTCTGAAGTAGGCTCCTATCCTGTTTCCTCTTTTCTGCTGCTTCTGGTGTCTACCTGTTTGCCATTCTGAATGAGATTTAAGCATCCTCCCTAGGGTCCTCCCTCGTGTGTAGCTTCTTTAAGTCTGTAAAGGGCTGTCCTATATTATATGGCTAATAATTATTCGCTTATTAGTGATTGTATACCATGCCTGCCTCTCTGTTTCTGAATTATGTCACTCGGGATGAGCTCTCTGAAGTTCCGTCCATTTCCTGGAAAATTTCATGATTTCTTTCTGTGTTTCTCTGCCATTCGATATTTCTCTGTTGAGAATTCTCTGTTTAGCTCTGTAACACATATTTTAATTGGATTACTTGTTATGTTGGTGTTTAACCTCTTGAGTTCTTTTAGTATTCTTGATACTAGTTCTGTCAGATTAAAAAAAAAACTTTCAAATCTCATTTTCTTTAATGTGTTTCCCTTACAAATAAAATATTATATTTCTTCTATACAGATTTTGTTGCTATAGAAAAATATTATTTTAAATGTTTTTGTAAAAGTAGTTGATTAACAATGCCAGTGATATAGTATTAAGGAAAGTGTATTCTAAAATATATGGTATGGCTTATAGAATACTTAAAATGCCACATACAGCCACAAGTCATGTAATTTATTTTCCTTTCCTAATAGTTTTATGTATCCCCTGAAATTTTCACAGAGATAAACAATGTATTTTGATTATACTCATTCTTATTCCAATCTTCAACCTCATGTTCACCTCCCCCCAACTCCAATTAATACTGTCTATGTGAACATGTCTATGGGGCCACCCACTAGGGCATATTGATAATAAAACAGCTGTGGCTTCTTTATGTCCACAGCTCCTGCTCTCATGGGATTCTATTCATAAAAGCTAAGTAAACTTCTGGAGCTAAATACAGCACTCATCCCCAAATGCCAAACAATAATGTGAATATCTTGGTTAGAGATGAAGGGTCTCATTAATATCCACATTTTGTTCTCACCAATTCTCTATTACCCTTTCTAACTTACCTCCTAGTATCAAGATACTATTCTCTATTGTATTACTGATCATTCCTTTCCCGCAGAACACATTTAGTTATTGTTAACATAAAAGTACCATGTATGTACCTGAGTGAGAAAATATGCCTTATAAAATTTTATTCTTTTTATTATTTTAAAAAGAAAAATGTCATGTGGTATGTGTGGCTTTAATGTCATAACTGATTGAGCAGAGGCAGGAAGATCTCTGTGAGTTTAAGCCCAGCCTGGTCTTTTTTTTTTTTTTTTCTATTTTTTTTTTAATTTTATTTTTTTCTTATCAGTTACATTTTATTAACTCTGTACCTATCCCTCATTCCCTCCCAGGCCCTCCCTCCCTCCCTCATCTCCACCGTGCCCCTTGCCAAGTCCACTGGTAGGGTGGACCTCCTCCCCATTCATCTGATCCTGTTTTATCAGGTATCTTCAGGACTGGCTGCAAAGCTCTCCTCTGTGGCCTAACAGGACTGCTCCTCCCTTGGGGGGTGGGGAGACCAAAGAGCCAGTCATTGAGTTCCTGTTAGAAATAGTCCTTGTTCCCCTCACTATGGGAAACCAATTGGTTACTGAGCTACCACAGGCTACATCTGAGCAGAGGTTCTAGGTTACATTCATACATGGTCCTTGGTTGCATGTCAGTCTCAGAAAAGACCCTGGGCCCAGATATATTTGGTCCTTGTGGAGCTCCTATTCTTTCCTCATCAGACTAACTCCCCTTCTTTCTTATGATTCCCTGTACTCTGCCAAAGGTTTGGTCAATTAGGAATAGTGCTTCCTCAAGACCCAGCTATAACACTGCTAGGTATATACCCAAAGTTTGCTCAAGTACACAAAAGGGATATTTCCTCAACCATGTTTATAGCAGCTTTATTTGTAATAGCCAGAACCTGGAAACAACCCAGATGTCCATCAACGGAGGAATGGGTACAGAAATTGTGGTATTTTTACACAATGGAATACTACTCAGCAATCAAAAAGGAGGAAATCATGAAATTCGCAGGCAAATGGTGGGATCTAGAAAAGATCATTCTGAGTGAAGTATCCCAGAAGGAGAAAGACAAACACGGTATATACTCACTTATATAGACCTATAAGATATGGTAAACATAATGAAATCTATACACGTAAAAAAGATAATCAAGAGAGCGGACATGGGGTAAGATTATCAATCCTCATTTTGAAAGACAGATGGGATGCGCATTGAACATTGACAGGAGTCTACTGAGCGCATTTCAAAGACTCTAAGTAGCAATGTTTTCAAAGCAAAGACTCATGACCAGCCTGGTCTTTATAGCTACATACAAACCAGTTGAGTTGCAAAGCGGAAATTTTTTTCAATTCTTGGGAGGTGCATTTTACATACACATGTTGTTAACATGTTGGTTGAAAGAACCTCATATTTTAACATTACACTATGACATATTAATAAAATTTCTTGAACATAAGAAAAGTAGTTATTCGAAAACTTTATCTTTTTATCTTTAATTAGTTTTGCACACTGGCATCTTGGAATCCACTAGAAATATTAATAATTCAAATGTTGTCCAATACACCATTTGATCTATTTGCATTTTATGGTCTACTCTCCTTTTCTCCTTGGCATATTGATAAAAGTTTCATCTTAGTACATCCCTGTTCTTCCCAGGGGTTTTAAAAGTTTTCATCTACTTAGCAGGAGGCAGAATGAATTGAAGGCAAATTTCCGGATAACAGTGAACATTTGTCCCAGGTTGAATCAATTGTTCTGACTCTTGCAGTGATGAAGTGTGAGGAATGAATACATTGATTACTTAATGGGCTCTCGACTTTCAAACATTTTGTTCAGTCAAGCAGTTGCACACTTTCAATTTTTTTATTTATGCCAATCTCTTAATATTGAAATGTTTATTTATAATTGGATTGTATTTCTTCCACTGAGTCTATGTATTTGGGCCCTAGAAACAAATTTGTCCTTGAATGATTTTGCTAGGAAATTGAGCCAAGCTGAATCATGGTTAATATAAATGGGATTAGAATCAGCAAGGGCAGAAGCAATCTTCATAATGGGCTGGAAGTTACAGTCCATGAGATATGAGATAGCAGAAAATGGACGCTCTCACATGTTAAAGCTGATACAGAGGTAGTCGGTGTGAGCCTTAAGGGCTGAGTGGGTTATGTTCTCATTAAGTGATTGCTTTCTACTTTCTGCTTGATTGGAAATAAAAGGAAAATAAAAGTGCATGCATTTAAATGCTTAGCAAATTGTCTAATCAAAAAATTTCATTTGAGACTTAGAGGAAGTGAGAAACTTCAAATATAGTTCAAAATGAACAACATAATAGTGTCTGAGGAAATACTTTTTTTCTGGTAATATTAAGCATAAATTAGAAACTCTTTACTTTAGCAAAAAATAAATAAAATCAATTTGGGTTTATGAGAGCACCTCTCATGAGTTAATACTAGGTGGTCCAGTGTTAACAAGCTTTTAAAAACAAGTTCAAGTACCTAAATTTCCGGTACTATTTACTTTAGATTATTTGCTAAGAAAACAGGAGTATGATAATGCTGGAGAAATGTAGTGGAATTAAGGAAGCTTTCTTCCTGACAAAGTCATGTTCACCAAGTTTTTATAATGTTCATTTATGTAAATGTAACACATACACATTATCCAAAATATGTTAGGACAGTGATGGCACAGAATAGCCAGTATTTTCTTTGACTTAAGGCCCACACCACAAGAAAAAACTATCACCTAATACTAATTGAGGAACCAAGAACCAGAGACTAGACAGCCTAGAGACCTAGGGTGAAAGCCCAAACTGTTCATATTAAAAAAAAAAAAAAAAAAAAAAAAAACAATAGATCAGGAGGAAGGAAAAGAAGACCTCCCCTATCAGTGGACTTGGGGAGGAGCATGCATGCAGAGGATGGAGGAAGGGAGGAATTGAGACTGGAGGAGGGAGGGAACCACAAAATGAATAAAGTGTAATTAATAAAGAATTAAAAAAACAATACAATGATTCTTAATGATGTAAAACTTACATATTAGTTCCTTATCTAGGAGGATTGTAGAGAATTCCTCATGTAGCAGAAGGAACAGAAGAAAAACCCCCACAGACAGACACTAGGTAGAGAGTCTTTTATTTTTAAAGATTTATTTATTTATTTATTTATTTATTATGTATACAATGTTTTGTCTCCGTGTACACCTTCACACAAGAAAAGTGTATCAGATCTCATTATAGATGATTGTGAGCCACTATGTAGTTGCTGGGAATTGAAGTCAGGACCTCTAGAAGAGCAGAGTGCGCTCTTAACTGCTAAGCCACCCCTCCAGCTGCGGAAGAGTCTTAATTGGAAATATTCATCAAATCTTTCCCCACTGATCTTTGGGAATCCCATGGAAGTGTAGGTGGAAAGTCTGTAAGAGCCAAAGTGGGTGGAGGGAAATGCAAGGATAAGACCCTCTTAACCAGCTAAGAAAGGTGTTCCTGGGAATCCCATGGAAGAATTGGCATAAAGATTTCAAGAGCCAAAGTGGCTAGAGGAAAATGGAAGATTAACCCCCTGAATCAGCTAAGCAAGGTGTATAGGAGCTCACAGAGCCTGAATCAGAGAGCATGGGGTCTATAGGAATCCATACCAGGTTCTCTGCTTATATGCTATAGCTATTGGTATATATATAAATATATATATATATATATATATATAATATATATATATTATATATATATTTTTTTTTATTGAGACTCCTGATTGTGAGAACAAAAGTATTCCTGACTCCTGTGCCTGTTCTTTTGACTCGTCTCCGACTACTTATGTTACCATGTCCAACTTTAATAAGAGAGTGTTTTCATCTTCCATATTATTTTATTCTATATTGTCATGTTTGGTTGTTATTTAATAGAAGTGTGTTCTTTTTTTAATGAAAGTAATAAAGGGAATGAATCTGAAGGGGAGGCAAGGCAGGGAGAAATTAGGAAGAACATGCAGAAAAAATAATACTATAATCACGACATATTGTGCGAGAAAAAAATTCTGTTTTCACTAAAATAAAAAATAAGACCTCTCCGAGAAAAATAAGTTAAATTAAATTGATGTCAAATAATTCTCCAATATTCTACTAGCTCATTGAGCAGCTTTTTCCTGTTGAATTTTAATATGAAAAAGTATAAAGTATTTCAAGTGGTAAAGTTTGCTAAGGATTTCTATATCAAAATTTGTTTCATTATCTTGTAATTTTGTCATGTTTATAAAGAATGGACTTTCTAGCCATCATGCTTATAAAGTTTATTTTTTAAGCTTATAAACTGCTTTTTTCCAGAAGTATTAATTTTATTATTTTTAGTCTGTTACACATCTTGATTGTCAAATTATTATTCAGGATAAATCCTTAATGGTATTTGTTTGAAATATAAAAACATGTATGTGTATCAGATAATGAAATATGAATATTGGCATAACTGTATATTTTTCTATAACTTCATATTTATGTAAAATTTAAAAATTAGTAGTGTTATTCAATTCTTCCATGGTTCTAATTGTCAAAAAAACTAACTAGATAAAACCAATTATTCTTCAAGATTTTCAGTATTAGAATCACTATACCAATGGTTATAGAATATGAGAAATTAAAATTAGCCTAAAGTTAACCTCGAACTTGGATAGTTTATGTACAACTAAAAACTTAAAAAGAACTATTGATTTATACTACATTTTCTAAATGGCTACTTACATGATCATACAATTTAAAGATAACAAAATATAAAGATATAAAATTAATACTAACAAAAGAAAAAGTGAAACAAATAAAATTAAACATGTAAGAGACAACCCCTGATCCCCTTATAGGGAACACTCTTGGAGTCTGAGTGGGGCTTTTAGGTCCTCTCCATGCATGTTCATTGATTGGGGTATCATTCTCTTCAGAGTTCCCAGGGTTCAGTTATTTTTGGCTCTGTTTGTCTCCTTTTGGAGCTCCAGTCCCCTCCAGGTCTTGCTATCTCCCCCTCCTTTCATAGAATTCCATCCATTTTGCCCAAAGTTTGGCTATGAGCCTCAGCCGCTGCTTTGATACCTCGATCAGTAGTCTTTCAGAGGCTGTCTGTGGTAGCTCCTGTCCTGTTCCTTGTCTTTTGCTTTCAATGTTTATTCTGTTTCCCTTCTGAATAAGGATTGAGCATCTTCTCTAAGGTCTTCCTTGTTGTTTAGCTTCTGTAGATGTATAGATTTTAGATGCTTATACTATATTATATGTTTAGTAACCACTTATGAGTTAGTATATGCCATGTAAATCTATCTGTTTCTTGGCTACCTCACTCTAGATGATCTTTTCTAGTTCTCACCATTTGCTGCAAATTTCAAGATTTCCTAGTTTTTAATAGCTGAGTAGTATTCCATTGTGTAAATGTACCACGCTTTCTGTATCCATTCTTCTATTGAAGGATATCTCTCTGGGAGGCTTTCTGATCACCACCACTTGGGGGCGGGGAGCAGCCTTACTAGGCCACAGTGGAAGACAATGCAACCACTTCTGATGAGACCTGATAGGCTAGGGTCAGATAGAAGGGGAGGAGGATTTCCCCAATCAGCATACTTGTAGAGGAGAATGGAAGGAGAAGGAGGGTAGGATAGGGAAGGAAGGAGGGAGGGAAGGGCTACATCTCGGATACAAAGTGAATGAGCTTTAATATAATAAAAATATAAGAAATATAAAATATAATAAAATAAAAATAAAGAAAAGACATAAGTCCAAGTTTTGACGTAAAATTTCCTGTTTTTCTCCCCTTTTGGATGTATTCCATTTGGCTTTTAGAATGAGGATTGATTATCTTGCCCAGGATCCTACTTCATGCTTAGCTTCTTTAGTGAGGTATCCCAGAAACAGAAAGGCACAAATGATATATTTTCCTCCCATGTGCCTCTCTAAGTCCACTGATAGGGGAGGTACTCTTCTACTTCCATGTGACCCTAGCTTATCAGGTCTGATCAGGACTGATTGCATTTTCCTCCTCTGTACCCTGGCAAGGCTGCTACTCTGTAAGTTCAGGGGAGGTCAAAGAGCCAGCCACTGAGTTCATGTAAGAGACAGTCCCTGTTCCTCTAACTAGGGCATCCACTTGGATACTGAGATGCCATGGGCTACATAAGAGCAAGGTTTCTAGTTTATATTCATGAATGGTCCTTGGTTGGAGTATCAGTATTTGGAAAGACCCCTGTGCCCAGATATTTTGGTTCTGTTGTCCTCCTTGTGGAGCTAATTTCCTCTCTAGGTCTGACTATCTTCACTTTCTTTCACACTATTACATTGTTAATTTTGAATTATATTTGAAGTTCCTTACTTCCTCTAAGTCTCAAATGAAATTTTTGATTAGAAAATTTGCTAAGCATTTAAATGCATGCACTTTTATTTTCCTTTTATTTCCAATCAAGCAGAAAGTAGAAAGCAATCACTTAATGAGAACATAACCCACTCAGCCCTTAAGGCTCACACCGACTACCTCTGTATCAGCTTTAACATGTGAGAGCGTCTATTTTCTGCTATATCATATCTCATGGACTGTAACTTCCAGCCCATTATGAAGATTGCTTCTGCCCTTGCTCAGGATGATCTTTTCTAGATCCCACCATTTGCCTACAACTTTCATGATTTCCTTGTTTTTAATGGCTGAGTATTATTCCACTGTGTACCACAATTTCTGTATCTGGGTTCTGGTCATTACAAATAAAGCTGCTACAAACATGGTTGAACAAATGTCCCTGTTGTGTACTTGAGCAAATTTTTGATATATGCCTAGGAGAGGTATAGCTGGATCTTGAGGAAGCGCTATTCCTAATTGTATATAGGCTGTCGTTTTGTTCTGAGGACAGTGTCCTTTGCTTTAGAGAAGTTTTTCACTTTCATGGGTTCCCATTTTATTGATTGTTTATATTAGAAACTGTGCTGTTGGTCTGTTCAGGAAGTTGTCTTCTGTGTCAATGAGTTCCAAGGTCTTCCCCACTTTTTCTTCTAACCGATGTAGTTTATCTGGTTTTATGTTGAGGTCTTGATCCACTTGGACTTTAATTTTGTGCAAGGTGATAAATATGGATCTATTTGCATTTTTCTTCATGCTGACATTCAGTTAGAACAGCACCATTTGTTGAAGATGCTTTCTTTTTTCCATTGTATGGTTTTGGCTTCTTTGTCAAAAATCAAGTATCCGTAAGTGTGAATTCATTTCTAAATTCTCTCTTCGGTTCTATTGATCCACCATTCTTTTTCTATGCCAAATCCCATGCAGTTTTTATTATTACAGCTCTGCAGTAAAGCTTGAGAACAAGGATGGAGATACCTCCAGATGATATGTTTTTGTACAGGATTGTTTAAGTAAATCTGGATTTTTGCTTTTCCATATGAAGTTGAGAATTGTTCTTTAAAGGGCTGTCAAAAATTGTGTCAGTATTTTGGTGGGAATTGCATTGAATCTCTAGATTGCTTTTGACAGGATGGCCATTTTCACTATGTTAATCCTACCAATTCATGAGATCTTTCCATCTTCCATCTGATATCTTTTTCAAATTCGTTCTGCAGGGACTTCAAGATGCTTGATTAGAATCACACCAAGGCCCTTTATGTTATTAGTGGCTATTGTGAAGGGTGTTGTTTCCCTAATTTCTTTCTCAACCTTTTTTTATTTGTTATACAAGAAGGCTTCAGATTTTTTTCTTTTTGAGTTAATTTTGTACCCAGCCACTTTGCTGAAGGTGTTTATCAGCTGAATAAGTTCTCTGGTTGAATTTTTGGGGTTGCTCATGTATACTATCATATCATATGCAAATAGTGATACTTTGACTTCTTACTTTCTGACTTGTATCCCCTTGATCTCCTTTAGTAGTCTCATTGCTCTAGCTAGGAATTCAAGTACTATGTTGAAGAGATATGGAGAGAGTGGGGAGCCTTGCCTTGTCCCTGATTTCAGGTGGGTTTATTTAAGTTTCTCTCTGTTTGGTTTGATGTTAGCTATAGGCTTGCTGTATATTGTCTTCACTATGTTTAGGTATGTGCATTGTATCCCTGATGTTTCCAGGACTTTAAATATGAATGGGTGTTGGATTTTGTCAAATGCTTTTTTCAGCTTCAAAGGAGATGACCATGTGGTTTTTCTCCTTCAGTTTGTTTATATGGTGGATTACATTGATGGATTTCCATATATTTAACCACCCTTGCCTGGGATGAAGCCTACTTGGCCATGGTGGGATTCGGTTTGCCATGTTCTTGGATTCGGTTTGCAAGTATTTTTTGAGTAGTTTTCCATCAATGTTCATAAGAGAGATAAGTCTAAAGTTCTCTTTTTTGTTGGATCTTTGTGTGGTTTAGGTAACAAGGTCACTGTGGCTTCATAGAATGAGTTTGATAATGTTCCTTTTGTTTCTATTTTGTGGAATAGTTTGAAGAGATTTGGAGTAAGCTCTTCTTGAAGGTCTGGTAGAATTCTGCCCTGAAATCATCTGGACCTTGGCTTTTTTTGTAAGAGAGACTTTTGATAACTGCTTCTATTTCCTTGGGGGATACAGGCTTATTTTATCTTTTTACTTGATCTTGATTTAAATTTGATAAGGGGAATCTATCAAGAAAATTGTTTATTTCATTTGGATTTTCAAATTTTTTGGCACATAGTCTTTTGTAGGAAGACATAATGATTGTTTTGATTTCCTTAGTATTTGTTGTTATGCCTCCCTTTTCATTTCAGATTTTGCTGATTTAAATAGTTTCTCTCTGCCTTTTAGTTAGTTTGGCTAAGGGTTTGTCTATCTTGTTGATTATCTCAAAGAATCATTTCTTGGTTTTATTGATTCTTTGAATTGTTTCTAATTCATTAATTTCAGTCCTGAGTTTGATTATTTTCAGCCATCTACTCCTCTTGAGTGTGTCTGCTTCTTTTTTTCTATGGCTTTAAGGCGAGCCATTAAGTTGCTTGTATGAGATGTATCTAATTTCTTCTTGAAGTAATTAGTACTATGAATTTTCCTCTTAGCACTGCTTTCTTGTGTCCCACAACTTTGGATATGTTATGCCTTCCTTTCATTGAATTCTAGGAAGTATTTAATTTCTTTGTTTTTTTTTTTTTTTTATTTCTTCCCTAACCCAGCTGTTACTGTGTAGGGAGTCATTCAGTTTCCCTCTGTGTGTAGGCTTTTTGCTATTTCTGGTTTTGTTGAGGTCCAGCAATAGTCCATGGTAGTCAGATAGGATACAAGGGATTATTTCAATTTTCCTGTACCTGATGCGGCTTGCTTTGTGACCAACTATATGATCTATTTTGGAGAAGGTTCCATGAAGTACTGAAAAGTAGATACATTCTTTTGAATTTGGTTGAAAATTTCTGTAGACATCTATTAGGTCCATTGGATTTAGGACCTCTATAAGTGCCATTATTTCCCTATTTATCTTCTGTCAAATGATCTGTCCCTTGGTGCGAGATTAGTGTTGAAGTCTCCCACTTTAAGGTGTGGGATTGATGTGTGATTTCAGCTTTAATAATGTTTCTTTTACAAAAGTAGGTGCTCTTGTATTTGGGTTGTAGATGTTCACAATTGTGATGTCCCCCTCGTACACTTTTCCTTTGATGAGAATGAACTGCCCCTGTTCATCTTTTTTGATTAATTTTGGTTGAATATTTATTTTATTAGATATTAAGGTAGTTACCCCAGCTTGTTTTCCGGGTCCATTAGCTTGAAAAACATTTTTACAGCCCTTTATTCTGAGGTAATATTTATCTCTGTTGCAGAGGTGTGTTTCTTGGATGCAACAGAATATTAGATCTTATTTCTGCAACCATTCTGTTAGTCTGTCTTTTTATTGGAGAGTTGAGTCCATTGATGTTGATAGATAATAGTGACCAATGTACGTTAGTTCCTTTTATTGTGGAGTTTGTGGTCTTACTGTGATTCATTGCTTGTTTCCATTTAATTTTTGATGGGAAAGTATCTGTATCCTATGTTTTCTTGGGTATAGTTGTTTTCGTTGGATTGGAGTTTTCCTTCTAGTATTTTCTGTAGAGATGGTTTCCTGTGTAGATTTTACTTAAATTTAGTTTTGTCGTGGAATATTTTGTTTTCTCCATCTATGTTGATATAAATCTTTGCTGGGTATAGTAGTCTGGGTTGGCATCTGTGGTACCTTAAAGTCTGCATGACATCTGTCCAGGCACTTCTGGCTTTCATAGTTTCTGATGAGAAGTCTAGTTTGATTCTGATAGGTCTACCTTTATATGTTATTTTGCCTTTTTCTGTTGCTGCTTTTAATATATTTTCTTTGTTCTGTAGATTTAGTGTTTTGACCATGATCTGACGTGAAGAGTTTCTTTTCTGGTCTAGTCTATTTGGTGTTCTGTAGGCCTCTTGTAAGTTTATGGACATCTCTTTCTTTAAGTTGAGAAGATTTTCTTCTCTGATTTTCTTGAAGATATTTACTAGACCTTGCAGCCTGATATCTTCTTTTTCATTAATTCCTATTATTCATAGATTTCACCTTTTCATGGTGTCCTTGATTTCTTGGATTTTTTGTGTTTGGAACTTTTCAGATTTTATTTTTTCTTTGAGAGATGTGTAAATTTCCACAAGTGTATCTTCAGAACCTGAGAGTCTGTTTTCCATCTCTTGTGTTCTACTGGAGAAGCTTACCTATATTGTTCCTGATCTTTTGTTTAAGTTCTACAGCTCCAGGGTTTTCTCTGTTGTGTTTTCTTTATTGCTTCTATTTCTTTTTTCATGCCTTGCACCATTTCCTTCATCTGTTTGAATGTGGATTCCTGTCTTTCTATGATTGTCTCTACATTTTTGTTCATTTCCTCTGCTATGCCAATAATGTACCTCTACTTGTACCTCTATTTCTTTGGCTATATTTGCCTGTGTTTTTGTTTGTTTGGTTCGTTTTTTTTTTTTTTTTTTTTTTTTTTGAGAGCTTTGTTCATTTACTCTTTATTTGCCTCCATTTGTGTTGCTATCTTGCTATCTTATTTTAAAGCTTTGTTCTTTTCCTCTTGGTTAGCTTCCATTTGTGTGGCTATTTCTATGAGAGATTTGTTTGTTTTCTCTTTATGTCTCTAATAACTGGATAACCATAACTTTAAAATCATTTTCCTATATTACTGATAAATTGCAATATCGAATGATTTTGGAAGTTGCTGGTGAAGCCATGATGTTCTGATTTTTGTTTGTTGTGTTCTTACACAGATCTTTGGCCATCTGCTTATCTGTAATCTTCACTGTTTGTTCCTATAGTCTGTACTTCAGACTGGGTCTATCTTTTTTGTTATCTAGAGTATTCTTCAGGAAGATGAGAGAGGTTTGAGAGTGTGCATTGGTGTTTCAGCTGTACCTAAAGGAGTACGGTACGCAGGCACAGATGCACAAGAGTGGATGAGCAAGCATGTGTGTGTGTGTGGAAGTGTTCCTTGAAGGACAGGTTGCTAAAGAGTATAGATGCCTGGAATGTGTGACTGGAGGTGGTGCAGGCACAGAAAACGGTTACGGGCACTTGCAGTTTTAGTGGTCGCATTGCACATGTGCAGGTTGCTTAAGTACCTCAGTGGCCTACAGGACACTGTTATTCAGCTCTGTCTGGGCTTCAGGAGTTGTTTGTCTGGACTCCACTGGTAGACCCACAGAACAGGGGCTTCAATGTTGAAAACACTGCCCAAGAATCCCTATGTTCCCCACAGTGAGTGTGTGGGTGTGTAGGTAGGATGTCTGTCTGCTATTGTAGCAGGACCCTGGCTCTGGGGCTCTGCAGGCACTCACTTGAGCGTGCATTCATTCTCTAGCATGTCTAATCAGAAAGCACAGGTGTTCCTTCTGTTCTCTGCTCTCAGATTTGTGTAGGCTGAGGCAAATGCAGATGTAGGAGACCTGTCAGCTCAGTGGTGCTGCAGCCACACAACTTGGAGGATAGTGTAGCACACCACCGGAAGTCCAGCCACAGCAGCAGAACTGGGAGTCTCATACAGATACCTGCTGGAAGCTGTGGATAGCCTCTACAGTGGTCAACGGACATGGGTGCCCAGAGGACTTGGCAGACCTGTGTGGCTTGGAAGACATGTTGGCCCATACAGCAGGCTGTCAGCCACTGAGGGACTGGTCGGCACTATGGGCTGCCTCCACCAAGGAGGAGGGAGGCCTAGCAAGGAGAAGTGCAGGGAGATCGAATGTTCACTACTCTCAGTCCCAAGTGAAGTCCTCAGGTGACCTGGATCTAAATGGTCTCGGCTCATTTGTTGTCCCCTCTCGCCCAGGAAGCCTCAATGTTGATGTTCTGGCTTCAGCTGCCCCCCACTCACCAATTTTGGAGTTTCAGATCCTCTGCCTCTCATATGGTGTGTGCTGGTTGCCACCATATTGGATCCCCAGCATCTGCTTCTTAATTTAAGAAGTTCATTGAAATAATTAAGATTGGAGAAACATATGATTAATACTTTACAAAAGAGCATTTAAGAGCTCAGAAAAATGATCTCTCTTTCATTTATTTATTGTCTATCTCTCTATATAATTTTAGTATGTCTGCTAAAATATACTGAAAATTATACTAAATTGTTATATATCACATCATACCAATGTTTTTTTTTTTTTTTTTTTTTTTTTTTCAATTAATCCTTCGGATTTACGGTAGTCTTTTTTAAAGGTAGAGAACACATAAATGTTAAGACTCTAATGAAACTAGTCTCAGGAAACTAACATAATTAACAAGATGTGGGAAATTGCAGGTTTTAGATGGCTGCTCCTAAAGGATATATAAATAGTAAATGATTGCAGAGGGGAGGAGATTCTCTGGCCAGTACATCTATGAAGACATTGTTCAGGTACCTCATGATAATCAGCTTTTGTAAGTTGCCACCTATAGTAAAATAGGCTTTTTCACTTAAGCAACTGCTTTAGAGACATGTGTGGTCTTCAAAGCCACCCCTAGTTACATATCTAATTTAATACAAAGAACTCCATCAGGTCTCTAATTTGAGCCTTCACCCTTATTGACTATTTTTATCAGTACTAAAACATAATTTGCATGCTATCAAAAGAGGAAGTTAAGCATCAAACAGGCTATAAAACCTGCAGTCTTCATGGGTGAACTGCCTACAGAATATGCTGGTGAAATAGTGGCACAAACATTGTGGCAGTAACCAGTTAGTCTATAATTAAATTTACAGTCCACTTCACATAGTGGAACCCATGCCTTACACTTCATGGACACAATGAACTTGACCTTTGATAGGTTGTGAGCCTAAGAGGAAACCACTTATTATTGTTATACTAAAGGAACATAGCTAGAAAATGAATCCTAATGGTATTTTGCTACACCCATAAATCAGTGCTTTGTTCAGCTATTATCATAGGATCTTTTGCAGTTGATGAGAACTAACAAAGAGACCAACAACTAAACAATATTTAGAGACTGAGAGATTTTGAAACGTCCAGTACTAAATGGAATGTCTTCATCAAATTCCTCACTTCAAGGCTCAGGGAATAATGAAAGTGGAGGAGAAAACACTGTAAGAGCTAGAAAAGATAGATGACTCTAGGAAAACTGTACAGTGTCTTTCAAATAGAACAGGACTAATGGACTCAAGGAGACCATGTTAGCATACACAGGTCATGAACAGGTTCCAGCCACATGGGTCCAAGTTTTGAAAGGAGAAAATGGACAGAGGCTCCCACTTATAACCAAGATGTTATATTCAATTGGCAACTGCATTTCCAAATCAATATAGCACTTGAGAATTACTACTGTACTATGAAACATTTAAAATAATTTTAAGTTAATATTTGTATGCACTTTTTTGCTTAAGTTTTTCTTATTCAGTTGTTAAATGAAATCAAAGATCTAAACTATTAAATCACATCATGGCATTTTTGTGCTAACTCTAAATATTGATTATAAATTTCTAGGTTCAAATTGGTAATGATGGCATACAAAGAAAATAATTTTAGCACTTTCTAGTTCTATCATCGTGTTATCTTTTTGAGTCATCTTCCTGATCCTCTTCTCATCCTTCTTGATTTTCCTCTCCCATCTTTCTCCTTCTTTTCTTGCTTTGATATTGCTTCTAATGTTATATTCAGTTTGATCATGAAAATAATAAGACTTTTTTCAACATATCATTATCAATTCTTCTGACTATGAAAGGATCTATATGAAGTGATTAAATGTGTCTAATATAAAAATTTTGTTATTAAAAATATCTCAGCCTATATGAGGGGATAATGATGATGCGATATGAAGAACAAACATATAGACAGAATATAAGCTTAAACAATTTGTGAATTTATGTTTAAAAACATAATTACAAAATATAAAGCATATATAGACACTTAAAACCAGGCCTATGCGATGAAAGTATAAATGTTAAGCTTTGTTAACTGTGTTGGATAGTTTCATGTCAACTTGACACAAGCTAAAGTCATTTGAGAGGAGGTAACCTTAATTAAGAAATTGTCTCCAGAAGATCACACTCTTGACAAACCTGTAAGTCGTTTTCTTAATTATTGTTTGATGGGGAGGTCCCTGCCCACTATCAGTGGGGCCATCCGTAGGTTGTTTGTCCTGTGGTCTATAGGAATATAGAATGAGCAAGCCATGAAAGGCAGTCCAGTAAGCAGCACCCTTCTCTGGCCTATACATCTGCTCCTGCCTCTAGGTTCTTGCTCTGTGTGAGTTCTTGCCCTCACTGCTTTAGATGATGAACTGTAATATGAAGCTGTGAATGAAATATCCCTTTCCTCTCCACCTTAATTTTGGTCATGGTATTTCATCTGGGCAGTAGTAGCACTAATTAAGACATTCATATTACTGATAAATTAGCTGCTGCTCTCGAGCATTATAATGGTTATATTTGTAAAGTGCTATGAGAACATTATTGGCCAGAATATGTGCTAATGCATAACTAATATGATTGTTATTACCTACTGTAAACTTCTACAACTACCTAGGAATTTGCCTTTTGAATAACTCTGTAAGAGGTTAGTTAAATTTTTATCCCTTGGACACATTATTACTTATGTTAGGTTAATTTTTCTGGGACGATTCACATTAAGTATAGGTAGCCCCATTCAATGAGTGGAGGTTCTTAAATGAATAAAAAGAAGAAAGTGAATTGAATTCTATATTTCATATATCTGATCTTCTCAACTGTAGACAAAACTGATCACTAATATACATTCCTGTTGCCATGATTTTCTTACTTTGTACTGTTTGCTGGAATTGTGAACCACATAAACTTTTTTTGTGCAAGTTGCTTTTGTTGGTTATTTTAAAAGACAAAGAACTAATTCATACATTTGATTAATCATTTCTCTTAGTAAAGGGAGCCTGTTACTTCTGTCATTAAAGAAAAATCTAAACAAAGAGAGGCATATGAGAATGAGTTCATAAATTAATGTAGTAGAGAAAGAAAATATGTTAGGAAATGGAGATACACAAACATATTAAATGATAGCTATATATGTAAGGGTTTTTTTTAATAAAACAAATTTCAGGTATAAACTGTAGTTGTATCCTGAAGAAAAAAAAAGAATGGAAAATAATTTTTAAACTTTAAATTAATTAGAAAACTTCAGATCCTTGCTTGCCATGATATTTATAAGTGTTGCAAGTTTTTTGTTGTTGTTGACATCGAAACATACTTTATTTTTAATTATTTAGTTTAGTGTTTATTACAATTTATTCACTTTGAATTCCTACTGTAGCCCTCTTTCTCATCTCCTCCCAGTCCCAACCATCTTCCTTCTTTTCTCCCTATGCCCCTCCACTAATCCACTGATAGGAGATCTCCTCCCCTTTTATCTGACCCTAGCCTATCAGCTTTCCTCAAGGCTGGTTGAATCATCTTCCTCTTTGGCCTAGCAAGGCTGGGGACCCTAGTAAAGAAGATTAATCCTCATTCAGAAATGCTGTAGGTTTTAAAGCAGTAAAATGTTAGACTAGAAATATAAGGCTCTCTATTATTTATAATTTAACATGTGTTATTCACCAAAAGTTTTGAGCAAGATCTTCACTCAGAAAGGCAAATGGGATGAACATCAGTAGAGGGAGAAAACAGGGAACAGGACAGTAGCCTACCTCAGAGAGCTTCTGAAATACTCTATCCAGCAGGGTATCAAAGCAGATGCTTAGACTCATAGCCAAACTTTGGACAGAGGGCAGGGAATCTTATGAACAAAGGAGGAGACAGAAAGTCCTTGAGGGAACAGGAGCTCCACAAGAATAACAACAGAAACAAAAATATCTGGGCCCAAGTGTCTTTTCTGAGACTGATACTCCAACCAAGGACCATGCGTGGAGATATCCCAGAACCCCTTCATGGATGTAGCCCATGGCAGCTCAGTGTCAAAGTGGTTCCCTAGTAAGGGGAGCAAGGGTTGTCTCTAACATGAACTCAGTGGCTGGCTCTTTAATCACCTCCCCCTGAGGTGGGAACAGCCTTACAAGACCACAGAGGAAGACATTGCAGCCAGTCCTGATGAGACCTAATAGGCTAGGGTCAGATGGAAGGGGAGGAGGACCTCCCTTATCAGTGGACTTGGGTAGGGGCATGAGAGGAGATAAGGGAGGGAAGGCTTGATTGGGAGGGGCTAAGGGAGGTGGCTACAGCTGTGATACAAAGTGAATAAACTATAATTAATAAAAAATAAAAAATTAAAATATTTTGAGCCAAATATTGTATTTCATGTTGTTATTGTGCAGGAGTCACTTAAATCACTTACAGTTAGAATTATTATGATGAATCATAGAAAAGTTAAAAACTACTTATTAACATTGATGTCAATATATATCTTAAATATAAATTATGTAGGGAACAGTTTGTTAAATGACCGGATATCATCCAATCACCATGAAAATATTTATATTGCCATCCAAGTTGCTCCTTTTTATAGATGTGCTCCCATTTGTTCTAGAGGAAACTGCCAAGCTAATGACATTTAGAGTTATGACAGCATCAGCTGTCAGCCTTCTCTGTAATTCTCTCCAGGCTCTGGCAGAAAAACACATTTACACATGCTATAAAAATTAAGTATCAAAACAATATAAAAATAACTTTAAGGGCCTGATAAAAGAGCCTAATGTGAGGACATGGAAAGTTAATGCTTCACTGTTTGTCTAAGCTTGTCATGTGCAATTCCACATATTTTACAAAATATAATAATTCTTTGAAAATTCAAAGATTAAAGGAAGACAAGATCTTTTAAGAAGAGAAATGAAAACTAGTGGGAAAGAGGCTATTGATCAGTTAGAAAACAGCAAATATGTTTGTATTTCTTAAATTATTTCTGCAGAAACTAGCTAGTACTCATGTCAAAAAGACCGAAATCATAAGCAGAGTGTGCAAAGGGTCAACATCAATCATGGATTCTCCCAGACTTGAGTGTCTCTACCTGTGTATGAATATTTACATTATTATTTTATCAGTTTGTGTCCCATAACTTTACAGATATAGAACATATTAGTTTTAAAACTTGCAACAAGAATTAAAATTGATTTCATTTCCATGAATAATTTTATCTCTGCCTAGTGAATAATCACAAACTACTGGTTAAGTCTATAGTGACTCATTTCACGAGTTGAAGATATGTTCAGTTTTTTTCTGAGTTACGGGGAATATTTGGGAGAAGAGGATTCATGAACAAAATCATGTTATCCTTAAGCCAGTGTAAAAGGTAAAATAGCCTTCATAGACAATTGATTATGTAAATTTTAGACAAATTTTTGGCATGATTTTGCCTTCTTTCAGCTATTAATAATTTATCTCCCTAAGTATTGTGATGTCTCAAAACCATTCTTAGTTTATTTATAAGTTATATATCTCACATATCTGTTACCTATAGATCAAATAGGTTTTCTTACACATTTTCTTTTACAGAAAATTATAGAAACTCAGAAGTATGTATTACATCTGTATCTAAAAGAGTTACTTTTTTCTAATTTTTTATTTAACTTTTTTTTATTAATTACACTTTATTCATTTTGTATCCCCCCATAAGCCCCTCCCTTCTCCCCTCCTGATCCCACCCTCCCTCCCCTTTCTGCATGCATGCCACTCCCCAAGTCCACTGATAGGGGAGGTCTTCCTCTCCTTCTTTCTGATCTTAGACTATCAGTTCTCATCAGGAGTGGCTGCATTGTCATCTTCTGTGGCCTGGTAAGGCTGCTCCCCCATCAGGGGGAAGTGATCAAAGAGCAGGCCAATCAGTTTATGTCAGAGGCAGTCCCTCTTCCCATCACTATGTAAGCCACTTGGACACTAAACTGCCCTGGGCTACATCTGTGCAGGGGTTCTAGGTTATCTCCATGAATAGTCCTTGGTTGGAGTATGAGTCTTTTAAGTGTTTTACTGTTGAGAATTTCATGCATGCATATCATGGATTTATGAAATCTTTCCCTTCAATTTCTGCCCTCTACCTCACCACTCTCCTACTCAACTTCTTTTTTTTTTTTTTTTTTTTTTTTTGTTAGGATCCCAGAGTCCACTTAGAGGTTCTCTTTGGAATGCACACTGATATGGGATAATCCTCTGAAGTAGAAGTAGCATCTAGAAGGCCCTATCTTAAAGGAAACTCACTGAGCCTCTCCCACCAGCAACCACTGGTTGTTGGACACTTGGAATGAGGCCTTGAGCTCCTGCAGTACCAAAAGACTGTGACTTTGGCCAGCTTATATTGTAAAGGTTTTACACATACAGGCACAGATGCTGTGAGTTCACATGTGCAACAGCCCTGGAATATTTGCCAAATACAATTTCTCTACAGGCATTCACTATCTTGGACTCTTATTCTCTTCTTATGTCCCATTTTACATAATGATCTCAAATCTTGGAGGAATGGATGTGATATAGATGTCTCATTTAGATCTGAGCATGCTACAGGTTTCATTATTATTATTCTCTATATATCGACACATTTTGGGGTCTCTAGATTGTCATCTACTTGGTGAAAATGATTCTCTGGTGAGTGGGCATTAATAGATTTATTAATCTAAGGGTATACACGTAGGATTTTTGATGTAGTTTATCAATCTGACTGTTTAGCAGAATAATAATTTTAGTTTCCCATCTTGGGCCAATGACCTAGGCAGGCACTAGTTTTGGAGCATTTTTCACTTCTTCTTGCATAGCAGGATTTAAATCTAATGAGAAAGTGACGGGCTCCTTCAATAATATTTGTAATATATTGGACGAATAGACATATATTATCGGGTTACTCATGATGTAACTCACAGTGTTCATAGCTGGTCACACTTTTGATTACTTTTTCCCCACAGGATTCATGCATCAAAATTTTCTGCACAGTAAAAGCTAGAACTAGGGGTGAATCTCCCAGATCCATATCAGCTTGCTCCCCCCCATTTTCCATGACTCAGGTGCATGATATTTTCTGCAATATGGTCGTATCATCAAGTTTAGAGAATAAATAGGAGTGGTAACGATGCCCTTCAGTATTTGCAGGGACTGCTAGGACACCAAGACCAATAAGTGAAAAGGACATAACTCAGATCTGAGGTAAGGTATGGGTTCTACCAGAAGTTGAGGGAGAGGAAATATAATTAAGCTAAATTATGTGAGGGAAAAAAAATGTTTATTTTCAATGCCTTGGGAAAAGAGACAAAAAAAGAGAACCGAGAAGAAAACTTGTGGTTATTTGCCCTGCAAAAATAACTGCCTGGGATGAAGGATTATGGGATGGTTTGGTATTTCAATGTATTTTACATGAATATTTTTGATAATAAAGTGGTGAATTTATAAAAATAGAGTATATTTCAAAAGGTAAAGAAGACAACTCAACTTAATAACAACCAGTAGTTTCTCTCTCTCTCTGTCTCTCTTCTCTCTCTCTCTCTCTCTGTGTGTGTGTGTGTGTGTGTGTGTGTGTGTAAACAGAGAAATCTTCTCAAAGTTACCTCTAGTTTTTCTCCAAATTTATGTTTTTAGTTCACTGTTTCCATTATAAAAACTCTATTTTATGCTACCGTTTGGTCGGGTATGTTTGTCCTTTAGAACTCTACATGATATTTTCCAAATACATATTCTTGAATCTCTCTGTACATTCAAACCTGGCTATTTCATTTATAATATGGCTTGACAAAAGCACAAGGCTGATGTTTCTCTTTTTTTTTTTAATTTTAATTTTATTTTTCTTTTTAGTTAGATTTTGTTAACTCTGTGTCCCAGCTGTATCCTGCTCCCTCATTCCCTCCCCAACCCCACACTCCCTCCCTGGTCTCCTCCCTGCCCCTTTCCAAGTCAAACCAAATTCAAATACCAACTTTCATATACCTAGTGTCTCCTAGATATTTTCCACTGAATGTTTCTGAGCTATATTAAAAGCACCATTTCTAATATTTCCTCACATATTCACATTTTCTAAACTCCCCAATTTATCTATAGAAATACTATTCTGCAGAATATTAAAAAAAAAAAAAAAGAAGAATTTCTGGCCATAAAAAAACAATCTCATGCTGACACATCTTTGTAAATTAGAAATAGGCCTTAGACACTTTCATTTGTGTATGTGTTTTATATTTTCTTTTATTAATTAATGTTTATTTGCTCTGTATCCCACCTGTAGCTCTCTCCCTCATTGCCTCCCAATCCCACCCTCCCTCTACACCCATGCCCCTCCCCCGGTCCACTGATAGGTGAGGTCCTTCTCCCCTTCCTTCTTTTTTTTAAGTTTTTTTTTAAAAGGTCTGTGTTTTAATTATGTTTTTATTTTTTCCATTGATTACATTTTTATTTGCTTCGCATCATAGCTGTAGCCCCCTCCCACTTTCTCTCCCAATCTCACCCTCCCTTCCTCATCTTCTCCCATGCTCATCTCTAAGTCCACTGATATGGAGGTCATCCTCCCCTTCCATCTGACCATACCTTATCAGGTCTTATCAGGACTGGATGCAGTGTCCTCCTATGTGGCTGGGAAAGGCTGCTCCTATTTGGGGATAGGGGGGGTTATAGAGCCAGCCACTGAGTTCATGTCATAAACAGTCCATGTTCGCCTTACTAGGAAACCCGCTGGGATACTGAGTTGCCATGGGCAACATCCAATCTGGCAAGTTCAAACTCTAGACAACATGGGCCCAAGAGTCCTAAAGAGTTGTATAATTATATGGTGGTATCAGTAAATAGAAATTATTTCTATTGACATTGAGAGACATTGAGCCTCTATTAAAATAAGACAGCGTATGTGAATATGATTTTTTAAGGAATTTAATAAGAGGAATTCACTTCCGTATGAGAAAAACTATGACATAAGTTTACTTTTCCCCACAACCTTATATGCTTTCAATGAAGCTCTGTATATACAGGAATGATATGAAATATGTTGCAAGAGTTGACACTAGTTAATGATCTGTGCTTTATTAAATTGTGATCATCTATCCTCTCAGTTCTTCTAAATACTGTGTATGACATTTATTCATGGGAAGGCTTATCAAGCAACCCTGACTCTGTCATCAGCATTTGTTTTAAAATACATGCATTCATTTTAAAGAAAATACTCATTTGGTTTCTTTTAAGCCTATTTTCTATATATTTTATATGCAGCTTCCCTCGAGATCACTCCATAGAAAAACTTACAATGTTTCATCTTATTTTATCTTGTTATTATTTAATCCCTTCTGTCATCCTTTAGTAGTTGAAAGTCTTTAATAATTGATCATGCTATCTACAGGAAATGTTGGATGACTATTCTGCTGTTCAATTCACTTATGGTGTCAAATCTTTTATCTCTAATGTGCATCTTATGTACATCCATTCATCCTTTCAATTTTAATTCATTATTTACTCCTTTCAGTATATATAATAATTCTAAGATTTAAACAAAGGATCATGGATAAATGCAAATGTTATGTCTAGTATGAAACCAAAAAGGATACTTTGATTATATTTTTTGCATCATTGTTGACATGTGTGCCCTATATTGGTCGAGAACTGAACTCTTTTAATTGGATTCTGTCAAACATTATAAATTGAATGTAGGTTTTATGATGTGAGGATAGATCAAAGATTTTACAAAATAAAATTACTGGCTAAATAAAAAAGTAGTAAGTAAAAATATTTTTGTTTTTAAATTTTAATTAATTTACTTTATATCTCAAACACAATTTTCCCATTCTCCTCTCCTCCCAGTCCTTATGTCTGAAATCCTCTCCCCAAACTACTTCTCCTTCCTTTCTCTTTAGAAAAATAGAAGCCTCCCATAGATATCAACCAGACTTGGCATATCAAGTTTCAGTAGGACTAGGAGCATCATCTCTGATTAAGGCTAGACTTGGCACCCTAGTATTGGAAAAGGGTCCCAAAGGCAGGAATATAGTCAGTGTTAGCCCCTACTCCTCTGTTAGGACTCCCATATGAAGACCAAGCTGTACAACTGGCCTAGTAATTCCCATGCATGCTCTCTAGTTGGCAGTTCATTCTCTCTGGGTCCCTATAGGCCATTTTTTTTGATTTTGTAGGTTTTTCTGTGGTGTCCTTGTGACTCTTACAAACCTTCTTCTCCATTTTCCACAGGATTCCCCACATAATGTTTTGATGGTGGGTTTCACCAGTTGCTGGATGAAGCCTCTGGGATGATAGCTATGCTAAACAACTATCTGAAATAAGAGAAGAATATCATTAACAGGGTCAGGAGTCAGTTTACTCTCAATCTAGACCAGTGATTGCTTGGCCATTGCTTCAATTGTTACCTCTACATCTTGTTGGCAAGACAAAATGTAAGTCAAAGGGTTTTGGCTAGGTTGGTGTTTCTTTGGAAGTTTTGCCTGGTTACCAGAGATGAGTAGTTCATGCTCCATAGTCTCCATTGCTATGGTGTCTTAGCTAGCGTCACCCTCATATATTGAGTTTCCATTGATCTAGGATTTTAACTTGTCCCAGAGATGCCAACCGTACTCCAGTTGTCACACCCAGAGGGAGTACTCTCTCCCTCTCTCCTTCACCATTTTCCCTCTTGTCCCCACAACCCTTAAAATTCAACTCCACCATCTACTCAAGATGTCAATTTTCTTTTTTTCTTTCCAGGGAGATTCATGTGCTCGTTCCCCTACCTTGTGCTCTCTGTGTTGCTTAGCTTGAGTATGTGGATTGTAGCATGGTTACTTTTTGGTTAATTATGCTCTTAGAAGTGCGTACATACCATGTTTGTCTTTCTAGGTCTGGGTAACTCACTCATGATGATCTTTCCTTGTTCTATCCCCTTAGCAGTAAATTTCATAACGCCATTGTTTTTTAATAACTAAATAATATATTGTGAAACTATATCACATTTTCTTTATACATTCATGGCTTGAGGGACTTGTAGGTTGTTCCAAGTTTCTGGCTATTATGGATAAAGCTGCTATGAAAAGAGTTGAAAATCTTTCCTTGTGGTTTAATAGAACATTCTTTGTGTATGTGCCCAGGAGTGGTATAGTTGGCTCTTGAGGTATATTGATTTCCAATTTTCTTAGAAACTGCAAAATTGATTTCCAAAACAGTTGTAATATTTTTAACTTGGTACTATTTTTCATAATCATTTATTACAATTTATTCAGTTTGTATCCCAGCTGTGTCTCTCCTCTCCTCCCAATCCCACACCTCTCCCTCCCCTTGTCTACTGATACAGGATGTCCTCCTCCTCCTCCAATCCTATTTGACCCTAGCCTATAAGGTCTCATCAAGACTGGGTGCATTGTCTTCTTCTGTGGCCTAATTCCTACATTCTTTTCTGTCAGGTTTAGTGTATATAGTTTTATATTGAGATATTTGATCCACTTTGACTTGAGTTCTGTGTATGGCTATAGATATAGATTTATTTGCATTCTTCTGTATGCAGACATACAGAAAGACCAGCAACATTTACTGAATATGCTTTATCACCCATTGTATAAATTTGGCTTTTTTGTCAAAAATCAAGTGTATAGGTGTGTGAATTTACTTCTGTCTCTTCAATTTGATTTAATTTGATCAATTCAATCAACCATATTTTTTATTAATACTGTTGTGTAGCATATCTTGAAATTAAGGATGGTTTTACCCTCAAAAGCTCTTTTGTTGTACAGGTTGCTTTAGATAACCTGACGTTTCTGTTTTTTCATTGAATTTTTAAAAAGTCTTTAATTTCTTTCTTTATTTCTTCCTTGGTCATCCAGTAGAGAGTTGCTCAGTTTTCATGAGTTTGTAGGCTTTATGTTGTTTCTGTCCAGTTTAATCCATGATTATCTGATAAGATATAGGGTATTATTTCAAATTTTGTTTACCTGTTAAAACTTGTTTTGTGACTGAGTGCATGTTCAATTATGGGGAAGGTTCTAAGAAGGTGTTGAGAAGGTGTATTCTTTTATGTTTGGGTGAAATGTTCTGTATGTATCTGTTAGATCCTTCTAAATCATAATGTCTGTTATTTCATTATTTCTCTCTTTAGATTCTTTCTGAATGACCTATTCATTGGTGAGAGTGAAGTGTTGAAATCTACCATTATTAACATGTAGATTAGAAGTGTACAAGTGACAATACATGCTGGAGAGGATGTGCAGAAAAAAGAACCCTCCTCCATTGCTACTGGGAATGTAAACCAGTACAACCAACCACTTTGGAAATCAATCTGGTGCTTTCTCAGACAATTGGAATAGTGCTTCCTCAAGATCCAGCTATAATACTCCTAGCCATATATCCAAAATATGTACAAGTGTACAATGAGGACATTTGTTCAACCGTGTTCCTAGCATATTTATTCGAAATAGAAAGAATATGGAAAGAATCCAGATGTCTCTAAATGGAAGAATGGATACAGAAATTGTGGTACATGTACACAATGGAACACTATTCATCAATTAAAAAGAAGGAAATCATGTAATTTGCAGGGAAATGGTGGGATCTAGAAAAGATCATCCTTGAGTGAGGTATCCCAGAAGCAGAAAGACATACATGGTATATACTCAGTTTTAAGTGGATATTAGTAATATAATATAGGATAAGCATACTAAAATCTATACACCTAAAGAAGCTAAGCAAGAAGGATGACCCTGGGAAAGATAATCAATCCTCACTCAGAAAGTCAAATGGGAGGACATCAGAAGAGGAGAAAAAAAGAGGGAGCAGGACAGGAGCCTACCACAGAGGGAATCTGAAAGATTCTACCCAGCAATTATAAAAACAGATGCTGAGACTCATAGCCAAACTTTGGGCAGAGTGTAGCAAATCTTATGAAAGAAGACGGAGATAAAAAGGCCTGGAGGGGACAGGAGCTCCTAAGGAGAGCAACAGAACAAAAAAATCCGGGACTTTTCTGAGACTGATACGCTAGCCAAGGGCCATGCATCAGATAATCTGGAACCCCTGCACAGATGTAGCCTATGGCAGCTTAGTGTCCAAGTGGGCTCCCTAGCAAGAAGACAAGGGGCTGTTTCTGACATGAATTCAGTGGCTTGCTCTTTGATCACCTCCCCCCTGAAGGGGGAGCAGCCTTACCAGGCCACATAGGAAGACCATGCAGCCAGTCCTGATGAGACCTGATAGGCTAGGACCAAAGGAAATGGGAGGAGGACCTCTCCTATCAGTGGACTTAGGGAGGGGCATCAGAGGAGATGAGAGAGTAGGGCAGGAGTGGGAGGGGATGAGGGATGGTGCTATAGCTAGGATACAATGTGAATAAAATGTAATCAATAATTAGAAATTAATTTAAAATAATCTCAAACAAGTAAAAGAGAAGTGTAATTCATGATTCAGTAATGTTTCTTTTTCCAAATATTGCTACCCTTGTATTTGTGGCACAGATATTCAGAACTGAAATGTCATCGTCGTGGATTTTTTCTTGAATGACTATAAAGTGTATTTCCCCATTTTTTTTTTTTATTAATTTTGGTTGCTGTCTATTTTGTTAGATGTTAGAATAGCTACAACACTTGCTTCTAGGGTTTGTTTGTTTGAAAAACCTTTTTATTTTCTAGCTCACTAATTTGAGGCAATATCAGTCTTTGAACTTGAGGTGTATTTTTTGACACAGCAGAATGATGGATACTGTTTTTCCTTCCATTCTACTATCCAGTGTCTTTTCTATTTGGAATGTAGTCAACTGATGTTAAGAGATAGTAATAATCAATGATTGTTAATTCCTGTTATTTTGATGTTGATGGTGGTTGTGGGATGTTTTTCCCTTCTTTTGGTTTGCTGGTGTGACATTATTTGCTGTATTTTCTTGGGTATAGTTCACCTCTTGATTTATGGCTCAATATTGTTTAAATTTTCCTTTGTCATGGAATGTTATATATTACATTCTTAAACATGAAAAGGAGAAATGTCTGTGTAGAGTTGACAACTATTTTCAAATAATTAACAAGTTGAATTCATGGATGTCACGTTTTTGCTTGTTTTCTGGGAACATGGAAAGAACTTTGTTGACTTTTATTGTCACTCTAAAAGAGCAATCAAAGTTATAGCATATGAGAGTGTTTATCTGAAATTATTTTTTCATGGTTTGATTTTTCTTTATTGTTTTTGAGAACTGATGAACAGATAAAGTTTGTTATTTAATATTTATTGAGTCAGAATAAAACGTGAAATGACCAATGTCAGGAACTTTATGTGTTAATAATGCTTCATAGTTACATTTTTCCATATGAATTTTTCTCTATTACCTAGCCCTTCTTCCTTGCATATAGCTGTACATATATAGGCACATGTGTGTTAGAATTGATAAAATAATGATATTTTATATTCATTATTATTATTATTATTATTATTATTATTATTATTATTATTATTATTTATAATTTCATCACTTTGTTTCTCAGTTTTAGCCCTCTTCCCATTTCCTCTTGGCCCCAACCTACCTCCCTCTTCCTCCCCTATCCTTCTCCCCTAATCCACTGATATGGAGAGGTCAATCTTTATGTGGAAATTATTACAAGAGTTCAATATAAAAATAAATTAACCTTTGAGATGTGAAACAATGCTCTTTTATCTGTTACTTAAATGTGACCTCAACAAGAGAAGTTCATCTCAATTTCCTGAAGAATAACTAAAAAATAGATAAGGAAATTCAAGAATAGAATGATAATTTTGCACAGACATGAAGGTGCTTCTGTAGCTAAGGGAAAGTCAGTGGTAAGATAAAGCCTAAGTTACAAGATATACAATGCAATTTCACTTACTTCACAAGCATAAACACGACTCAATAAATTTAGTCAGCCTGACTGATATTGTAGCTTGGAGGAGTACATTTTACAACTGTAATATTAATATTGCTATTAAGTAAATATTTATTTTCTCAGGTAATACACTAATTAAAACCAAGGACAATGAGCTTGTGAAGCATCTTCCAAGCGAAAACACAGTACATAAAAGTCAGTTTACCATGTGCTTAAATCTTAGGTTGAAAACTATTGCATTCTTCCAGAGAAGGCTATTAAACTGAGAAGAACAAAGTTTTAGGTTTATACATCAAATGAGAATAGACAGTAGAACTAGCCAATAAAGCAAAGCCTTTCAATAAGGTGCTATAAGATATTATAGCACCAACAGGATTTTAAAAAGTGTCTTTGATTGTTTTGTTTCTTTCTCTAATATTTACACTTCTGATAGATGAAATCCCTTGAAATCTATGTAGACAAGAACAAAGCATATATTTGCACTTATTTGTGAATAAATACACTTATGTATTTTAAAACATAGCAATATATATTAATAAAAACGAGAAGACATAATTTAGTGTTGTCTTCTCAATTAAGAATTAAATTAGGAAAAAAATGAAAAAAGAGCTAAATTAGAAAGATAGTATATTAATTGGTCTGAAAATTTATAGTATGAACCTCCAAAGATAGTAGAGCACTAAATACATTGAAGCATGTTCATAAAGTGATCTATTCTCCCAAAACAAAAAATATAATGAGTGTGTTCAATATGAATTTAGCAAAATCATTTTATTACATGAAAGAAATGAAACAAAAGAAGAAATATCATGTGGACAACAAACTGTAGAATACCATACACTGTACTTCTGTGCAAGGCAAAAGAGATTGGAAATTACTGTAAAAGTGCTTGTATAGTGGTTTAATTTTTTATAGGGTTCTATGACCACAGTGCAATTCACTGATATCTTTAGCTATGTCTATAGTTACCCAAGAGCTTTATTAAACCCGAATAAATAGGTTTAACAAAAATGAATCTTTTTCAGTTTCTTGAGGTCCCATTTATTAATTGTTGATTTTAGCTGTGCTGTTGTTGTTCTGTTCAGAAAGTTGTCTCTTGTACCAATGAGGTCAAGGCTCTTCCCCACTTTTTCTTCTAAGAGATTTAGTGTATCTGGTTTTATGCTGAGGTCTTTGAAAGACTTGCACTTTAACTTTGTGCAGGGTGATAAATATGGGACTATTTTCATTTTTCTACATGTTGACATCCAGTTAGATCAGCACCATTTGTTGAAGATGCTGTCATTTTTTTCCATCATATGGTTTTGGCTTCTTTGTCAAAACTTAAGTTTCATGGATGTATGTGTTTATTTCTGGGTCTTCAATTCCACTGATTTACTAGTCTGTTCCTATTCCAGTACGATGCCATTTTTATTAATGTTGCTCTACAGTACAACTTGAAATCAGGAATGGAGATAGAACCACTAATGGTATATATTCACGTACAAGTAGATATTGCCATAAAAATTTAGGATAAAATGTGCTAAAATCTATAGACCTAAAGAAGCTAAACAAGGAGGACCCTAGGGAAGATGCTTAGTCATCATTCAGAAGGGCAAACTGGATAGAACTTGGAAGTAGGAGAAGACAAGAAAAAGGACAGGAGCCTTCCACAGAGGACGTCTGAAAGACTACCCACCAGGGTATCAAAGATAATTGAGACTCATAGCCAAACTTTGGGTAGAGTGCCAGAATCCTTATGAAGAGGGAGATAGAAAGACCTGGATTGGAGAGGAACTCCACAAGGAGAACAACAGAGCCAAAAACCTGAGCACAGGGTCCTGCAGAGAACAAGACTCCAAATAAGTGTCATGCATGGAGAGCACCTATAACCCCTTTACAAAGGAAACACATTGGCTGCTTAGTTTCCAAGTGGGTGGCCTATTAAGGGGTACAAGGGCTGTCTCTGACATGAACTCAATGGCTGGCTCTTTTGTCATCTCCCCCTGGGGTGTGCAGCCTGGCCAGGCCACAGAGAAAAATGATTCAACCAGCCTTGATGAGATCTGATAGGCTAGGGTCATATAGAAGAGGAGGAGGTTTTCCCCTATCAGGGGACTAGAGAAAGGGCATAGGGAAGAATAGGGAGTGTGGATAGGACTGTCAGGAGAAAAAGGGGGCTGCAGTGAGGATAAAAAGTGAATAAATTGTAATAAATAAATAAATAAAATTTTCAATGCAGCCAGTCCTGATGAGACCTGATAGGCTAGGGTCAGAGGCAAGAGTAAGAGGACCTCCCCTGTCAGTGGACTTGGGGAGGAAAATAGGAGGCTATGAGGGAGGAAGGGTGGAATTGGAAGGGAATGAGGGTTGGGCTACAGCTGGGATAAAAGTGAATAAGATGTAATAAATAAAAATTAAAAAAAAAAGAGAGGCTGGAGAGATGGCTCAGCGGTTGAGAGCAGTGTCTTCTCTTGCAGAGGTCCTGAGTTCAATTCCCGGAAACCACATGGTGGCTCATGACCATCTATACCCTCCATTACCGTCTTCTGGCCTGCAGGAGTTTTTCATCTTTGCCATTCTGATGGGTGTAAGGTGAAATCACAGAGTTGTTTTGATTTGCATTTCCCTGATATCTAATGACATTGAGCATTTCTTTAAGTGTTTCTCTGCCATTCGATATTCCTCTACAGAAAATTCTCTGTTTAGCTCTGTTCCCCATTTTTTAATTGGATTACTTGGTTTGCTGCTTTTCAGCTTGTTTAGTTCTTTATATATACTGGATATGAGCCCTCTGTCAGATAAAGGGTTGGTGAAGATTCTTTCCCAATATGTAGGCAGTCGTTTTGTTTTGATGATGGTTTCCTTTGCTTTACAGAAGCTTTTCATTTTCATGATGTCCCATTTATTGATTGTTGATCTTAGAGCCTTGCTGTTGGTGTTCTGTTCAGGAAGTTGTCTCCTGTGCCAATGAGTTCAAGGGTATTCCCCAATTTTTCTTCCAACCGATTTAATGTGTCTGGTTTTATGTTGAGGTCTCCTGATGTGATCTGGTGGACTGGGATCTGAGGGAAGGGGAGGAGGGCCTTTCCTATTGGTGGACTTGGGGAGGGGCATGCGTAAGGGGGGAGGGTGAGACTTGGAGGGTAGGAGGGAGGGGCTTATGGGGGATGCAGGGTGGATAAAATGTAATTAATAAAAATAATTAAAAAAATATATCTGGGCACAGGGTCTTTTCTGAGACTGACATTCAACCAAGGACCATGTATGGATATAAACTAGAACCTCTGCTCATATGTAGCCCATGGTAGCTCAGTAACCAACTGGTTTCCCATAGTAAGGGGAACAAGGACTATTTCTAACAGGAACTCAATGGCTGGCTCTTTGACCTCCCCACCCCCCAAGGGAGGAGCAGTCCTGTTAGGCAACAGAGGAGGACTTTGCAGCCAGTCCTGAAGATATCTGATAAAACAGGATCAGATGAATGGGGAGGAGGGCTTCCCCTATCAGTGGACTTGGAAAGGGGCAGGGTGAAGATGAGGGAGGGAGGGTGGGATTGGGAGGGAATGAGGGAGCAGGATACATCTGGGATACAGAATTAATAAAATGCAAGTGATAAGAAAAAAATAAAATTAAAAAAAAGAGAGGAGAAAAAAAGAAAATAAATTTTTAATGAATCTGTAAATTTTTGAAGACTATTTCTCAATAAAATGATTTGTATATTGTGCCTCTTTTCTAGAAAAAAATAATAAAATATTATCTGAAAAAATAATGAAAGACTATAAAAAATAAATGAATTCTATGAGTATATTATTTTAGTATTCAAGGTATAATTTTAAAAAAGAATAGCCAAGCCTTCAAATCAAGAATGAGAGAACTTTGTTTTTGAGAAAGAAAAGTCCAGAGGACATAGGTCAAATTACAGAGACCTTTAAAGAATGGAAGATGGTGACTACTATGGCATAGATTCAATTGATGTTAGGGTAGTTTTGCTTTTTTACTACAATAATCTAAAAGTTGTTCAAAATTAAATACAATTATAATCAAAGATACATGCACATACAATACACTCTATCTAAAGGTAAAAACATGTATATAAGAGAATTTATACAAAAAGTATCCCAAATACATCATGATTCTTTTAAAAGAAGACAGCTTAAAAGAAATAGAGGGACTATAAATGGAAAAAATGCCAATTTTTATGTTATTTCTGTCCTGTAGTATGCTGGTGCTACATTCATTTCTGTTACTCTTTGTATAGTCATTTCTTATCATCATATTTTCCTAAGTAAGAAGGCATCAGAAAATTTTACCCTATTTAAAATAAGCTACATATTTTATTATTTTCCACAACCATTCTTCATGTCAGGATATATTAACTGCATACCACCCTGAAATAGGACACGGGACAGCTGAATTTTCCACAGAATGTGCAATAACTTCAAAATATGTAATAATGTAATATACTGGGTTATCTATTCTATCTGGTCCTAAATTGAAACATGTCATCCTGATAATCTGAAAATTGACCTAAATTCTAATCACCATGTTTCCTGTACAAGTACATGTTACTACCAAACTGGAGAACGTTTCAGTCTCCCTTTTTAACCTAGTGCTCTGTCTGAGAATAGCTACTCAAATAAGAGGATTATGAACCACAAGATCAATGGTGCTCATGGATGGAACAAAGGAAGTAATGAAGTTCCTGGTTTAATGAGGCTAGCACAGTTATAACACAGAAGAAAGTCGAATACCTCATAACCTGTGCCACTGGAGAGTACTCTCTTAGGCACCAGCTGAGACAGGACACTATAGGTAACTTGACTATGGAGTGGATACAGAAATGAAGTGATATTACCTAGTAAAATCTGTGATAAAGGAGAGGACACATTGCATGTCTCATACTCAGCCCATCAGTTGGCATTGAGTTTGATATATATCTCCTAAATCATCAAAAAGAAAGTTATCCTCAAGGAATTACTCTATGGGCCTGGTAGAAGTCAAGTCCTGGTGTTCCATTTTCATTAAAATAACAGAGAGGGTTGTATTTCTTCCTTTTTTTTCATTTATTAATATTTATTTATTTATTACACTTTACTCACTTTATATCCCAGCTGTAGCCACCTCCCCAATTCCCTCCCAATCCCGCCCTCCCTCCCTCTTCATTCCCTATGCCCCTCCCCCGGTCCAGTGATTAGGGAGGTCCTGCTCCCCTTCCATCTGACCCAACTTGATCAGTTTTCATCAGAACTGGCTGCAATGTCTCCCTCTCTGGAATGGTAAGACTGCTCCCCCCTCTGGGGGCCATGATGAAAGAGCCAGCCCCTGAGTTCATTTGAGGCAGTCCTGTTCCCATTACTAGGGCATTCTCTTGGACTCTGAGCTGCCATGGACTACAACTGTGCAGCTATTATCTCCATGTATTGTCCTTGTTTGGATTACCAGTCTCAAGAAAGACACCAGTATCCAGATTTGTTTGTTTGTTTGTTTGTTTGTTTGTTTGTTTAGTTGCTCTCCTTCTGGAGCTCCTGTCCCCTCCAGGAATTTCTATCTCCCCTTCTGTCATAAGATTCGCTGTAGTCTGCCCAAAGTTTGGCTATGAGTCTCAGCATCTGCTTTGATATTCTTCAGAGTTGAGTCTTTCAGAGACCGTCTCTGGTAGGCACCTGTCCTATTCCTAGTTTTCTTCCTCTTCCAATGTCCATCCCATTTGCCTTTCTAAATGAAGACTGAGCATCTACCTAGGGTCCTCCTCCTCCTCCTTTTTCTTTTTTTTTTTTAATTTTTTTTTTATTTTTTTCTTTTTAGTTACATTTTGTTAACTCTGTGTCCCAGCTGTATCCCGCTCCCTCATTCCCTCCCCAACCCCACACTCCCTCCCTGGTCTCCTCCCTGCCCCTTTCCAAGTCCACTGATAGTGGAGGACCTCCTCCCCTTTCATCTGACCCTGTTTTATCAGGTATCTTCAGAACTACAGTTCATTCACTTTGTTTCTCACTGAGGCCCCCTCTCTCCTCTCCTCCCAATTCCACCTTCCTTCCCTCTTCTCCACCTATGTAGCTATCCAAGTACACTGAAAAGGGAGATCTTCCTCCCCTTCCTTCTGATCCTGGTCGATCAGATCTCATCAAGAGTGGCTGCACTGTCTTCTTCTGTAGACTGGTAATGCTGCTCCCTCTCAGGGGGAGGTGATCAAAGAGTAGGCCAATCAGTTCATGTCAGAAGCAGTCCCTGTTCCCATTACTAAGGAACCCACTTGGACACAGACCTCCCATGGGCTACATCTGTGCAGTTCTAGGTTAACTCCATGTATGCTACTTGGTTGGAGTATCATTCTCAGAAAAGACCCCTGTGCTCAGATTTTTTGTTCTGTTGCTCTCTTTGTGGAGTTCCTGTCCTCTCCAGGTCTTACTATCCCCCCCTTCTTTCATAAGTTTCCCTTCACTCAGGCCAAAGTTTGGCTATATGTCTCAGCATCTGCTTTGATACCCTGCAGGGTAGAGCCTTTCAGAGGCCTTTTGTGGTAGGCTCCTGTCCTGTTCCCTGTTTTCTCACTCTTCTGATGTCCATCCCCATGGGGATTGAGCATCTTAGCCGGAGCCCTCCTTGTTGATTAGTTCCTTTAGGTGTACAGATTTTAGTATGTTTATCCTATATTTTATATCTAATCTCCACTCATGAGTGAGTATATACCCTGTGTGTCTTTCTGCTTCTGGGATACATCATTCAGTGTGATCTTTTCTAGTTCCCACCATTTACCTGCAAATTTCATGATTTTCTTGTTTTTCACTGCTGAGTAATATTCCATTGTGTAGATGTACCACAATTTCTCTATCCATTCTTCAACTGAAGGACATCTGGGTTGTTTCCAGGTTCTGGCTACTAAAAATAAAGCTGCTAAAAACATGTTTGGGCAAATGTTTTTCTTGTATACTTGAGCATTTTTGGATATATGCTTAGAAGAGGTATTGCTGGATCTTGAGGAAGCTCTATTCCTGATTGTCGGAGAAAGTGTCAAATTGATTTCCAAAGTCATTTTAAAAGTTTACATTCCCACCCACAGTGGAGTAGGGTGTCCCTTTTGTTTAACTTCTCCAGCAAGTGTTGTCACTTGAGTTTTTGATCTTAGTCATTATGATGAGTTTAAGGTAAAATCTCAGGTTTATTTTATTTGCATTTCCCTGATGACTAAGGATGTTGAGCAGTTATTTAAGTGTTTCTCTGTCACTCCATATTCCTCTGTTGAGAATTCTCTGTTTAACTCTGTACCCCATTTTTAATTGGATTACTTGATTTGTTGCTCTTTAACTTCTTGAGTTCTTTATGTATTCTGGATATTAGCCCTCTGTCAGATAGAGGGTTGGTGAAGATTCTTTCCCAATCTGTAGGTATTCGTTTTGTTTTGATGACGGTGTCCTTTGCTTTACAGAAGCTTTTCAGTTTCATGAGGTCCCATTTATCTATTGTTACTCTTAGAGCCTGTGCTGTTGGTGTTCTGTTCAGGAAGATGTCTCCTGTGCCAATGGGTTCAAGAGTATTCCCCACTTTTCCTTCTAACAGGTTTAATGTGTCTGGTTTTATGTTGAGGTCTTTGATCCATTTGAACTTTAGTTTTATGCAGGTTAATAGGTATGGATGTATTTGCATTTTTCTACGTGTAGATATCCATTTGGACCAGCACCATTTGTTGAAGAAGCTATCTTTTTTTCCATTGAATAGTTTTTGGCTTGTCAAAAATCAGGGATCCATAAGTTTGTGGATTTATCTCAGTGTCCTCTACTAGATTCCATTGATTCACCATTTGGTTTCTATGCTAGTACCATGCAGTTTTTAGCATTTTTGCTCTCATACAGTTTGATATCAGGGATGGAGATATCTCCAGAAGATTTTTTTTTTTATTGTATAGAAATGTTTCAGCAATTCTTGGTTTCTTGTTATTCCATATGAAGTTGAGAATTTTTCTTTCAAGGTCTGTAAAGAAATGTGTTGGTAATTTGATGGGAATTGCATTGAATCTGTAGATTGCATTTGGTAAAATGAGGATTTTTTTTTAATTTTATTTTTCTTTTTAGTTACATTTTGTTAACTCTGTGTCCCAGCTGTATCCCGCTCCCTCATTCATTCCCCAACCCCACACTCCCTCCCTGGTCTCCTCCCTGCCCCTTTCCAAGTCCACTGATAGGGGAGGACCTCCTCCCCTTTCATTTGAACCTGTTTTATCAGGTATCTTCAGGGCTGGCTGCAAAGTCCTCCTCTGTGGCCTAACAGACTGCTAATGAGGATTTTTACTATGTTAATCCTGCCAAGCCATGAGCATGGGAGATCTTTCAGTCAGCTGATATCTTCTTCTAATTCTTTCTTCAGAGACTTGAATTTTTTTTTTTTTTTTCATACAAGTATTTGACTTGCTTGGTTAGGGACACACCAAGGTACTTTATGTCATTTGTGGCTATTGTGAAGGCTGTTGTTTCCCCAATTTCTTTCTCAGCCCTTTTGTCTTCTATATACAGGAGGGCTACTGATTTTTTAAGTTAATTTTGTATGTCACTCAGGTATACTATCATATCATCTGAAAATAGTGATACTTTATTTCTTCCTTTCAATTTGTATCCCCTTGATCTCCTTTAATTGTCTTACTGCTGTATCAATAAGAACTATGTTGAAGAGCTATGGAGAGAGTGGGCAGCCTTGCCTTGTCCCTGAGTTCAGTGGGATTGATTTAATTTTCTCTCCGTTTAGCTTGATATTGGCTATAGGATTGCGTATATTTTGCTTTACTATGTTTAGGTATGTGCCTTGTATCCCTTATCTTTCCAAGTCGTTAAACATGAATGGATGTTAGATTTTGTCAAATGTTTTTTCATCATCTAAGGAAATGTTCATTTGGTTTTTCTCCTTCAGTTTGTTTATATGGTGGATCACTTAGATGGATTTCCATATATTGAACCATCCCTGAATGCCTGGGATGAAGCCTACTTGGCCATAGTAGATGATATCGTTGATGTGTCCTTGTATTTGGTTGGCAAGAATTTTGGTTAGTATTTTTCCATCAGTGTTCCTGAAGGAGATTAGGGGGTCCTCCTTCTTGATTAGCTTCTTTAGGTGTACATATTTTAGTAAAATTATTCTATATTAAATATATAATAACAACTTATAAGAGAGTATATACCATGTGTGTCTGCTTCTGGGATACCTCACTCAGGATGATCTTTTCTAGATCCCACCATTTGCCTGCAAATTTCATGATTTCCTTGTTTTTAATTGCTGAATAGTATTCCATTGTGTAAAAGTATGACAATTTCTGTATCCATTCCTCTCTTGAGGGACAGCTGGGTTGTTTCCAGGCTCTGGCTATTATGACTAAAGCTGCTATGAATATGGTTGTATACTTGAGTATACAACAAGGACATTTGATATATGGCTAGGAGTATTATAGCTGGATCTTGAGGAAGCACTATTCCTAATTGTCTGAGAAAGTGCCATATTGATTTCCAAAATGGTTGTACAAGTTTACATTCCTACCAGCAATGGAGTAGGGTTCCCCTTTCTCCACGTCCTCTCCAGCAAGCCTAAGGCTAACATCAAACTAAATGGAGAGAAACTTAAATCAATCCACTTGAAATCAGGGACAAGGAAAGGCTTCCTACTCTCTCCATATCTATTTAACATAGTACTTGAAGTCCTAGCTAGAGCATTAAGACAGTTGAAGGAGATCAAGGGGATACAAACTGGAAAGGAAGAATTCAAAGTATCACTTTTTGGAGATGATAGGATAGTCTACATGAGCGACCCCCAAAATTCTACTAGAGAACTCTTTCAGCCGATAAACACCTTCAGCAAAGTGGCTGGATACAAAATTAACTCCAAAAAAAAAAAAAAAAAATCAGAAGCCCTGCTTTATACCAAAGACAAAAGGGAAAGAAATTAGGGAAACAACACTCTCAAAAAAGCCACTAATAACATAAAGGATCTTGGTGTGACTAACCAAGCAAGTGAAAGAACTGTTTGAAAAAAAAAAAAAAAAAAAAAACAGAAAAAAAAAAAAACACTTCAAGTCTCTGAAGAAATAAATTGAAGAAGATAGCAGAAGATGGAAAGAACTCATGGATCTGTGCTCATGTGTCTATAGGATTAACATAGTGAAAATGGCCATCCTGCCAAAAGCAATCTTCAGATTAAGTGTTTCAGAATCTTTGTCCAACTGTTACTTCTTATGCTTCTCTTCAACTTTCTGATTATTATTTCTATCATTTTCCTCTAGATGTCCTTCTTTCTTCCCTCTTCCTTTTTCTTCTTCTACTCATTCTTCTATTTAGTGAACATCTGACCGTAAAATTATAAATATAAAAGCAGGGGCTAGTTTAGCCTTCATAAATAGATTTAAATGAACTGAATGAACAGTCAAATGTGTATTTACAAACCAACAGTATAAAATATTTAAAGCTAAACCAAAGTTGTTTTGCACATGGCTGTATCCATGTAAAGAATTCCAATGGGGTGATAGCAATGATATATTTTTGAAATTAATTTTGTTTATATATTTATTTATTATAACTTATTTATATTGTACCCCTACTGGAGCCCTCTCCATAGTCTCCACCCAGTCCCACTCTCCCTCCTTCTACTCCCCCTATACTCTTTCCTTATTCTCCTCATAGGGGAGGATGTCCTCCCTTTCTATCTGAACCTAGCTTCTCAGGTCTCATCAAGGCTTGTTGTATCATTTTCCTCTCTGGCCTGGCAAGGCTGAAATCCCCATAGGGGAGTGATCAAAGAGCCTGTCACCAAGTTCATGTCAGAGTCAGCCCCTGTACCTCTCACTAGGGAACCCAATCGGAAACTTAGCAATGATACACTTTTATTTTAAAATGTGGTATATTTACACAATGGAATACTACTCAGCAATCAAAAAGGAGGAAATCATGAAATTTGCAGGCAAATGGTGGGATCTAGAAAAGGTCATTCTGAGTGAAATATCCCAGAAGGAAAAAGACAAACATGGTATATACTCACTTATATAGACCTATAAGATATGACAAACATAAAAATGCTGCTTTAATTCCAAAATAGGCACATTCAATTAAAAACTTACTTGATAAAATAATAGTTTTCTTGAGTTCTTACTGTAGAAAGTATTAAGGTATCAGGTTATGAGTTGTTAACATGCTTCTAGACACCTTAACATAAGGCTTCACCTACACTTTGTTCATTTACTTTTTTTGTAAAAGATTTTAAGAAGTGGGAAAGAGTAAGAGCAGGAGGGGACGGGAACTCCACAAGCAGAGCAACCACAATTTCTGTACCCATTCCTCCGTTGAAGGACATCTGGGTTATTTCCAGGTTCTGGCTATTACAAATAAAGCTGCTATAAACATGACTGAGCAAGTACCCCTTTTGTGTAATTGAGCAAAGTTTGCGTATATACCTAGCAGTGGTATAGCTGGGTCTTGAGGAAGCGTTATTCCTAATTGTCTTAGAAAGTGCTGGATAGATTTCCAGAGTGGTTGTACCAGTTTACATTCCCACCAGCAGTGGAGGAGGGTTCCCCTTTCTCCACAACCTCTCCAGTATGTGTTGTCCCTTGAGTTTTTCATCTTGGCCATTCTGATGGGTGTAAGGTGAAATCTCAGGGTCGTTTTGATTTGCACTTCCCTAATGGCTAATGAGGTTGAGCATTTCTTTAAGTGCTTCTCTGCCATTTGATATTCCTCTGTCGAGAATTCTTTGTTTAGCTGTTCCCCATTTTTTTTAATTTAATTTAATTTTTTCTTATCAGTTACATTTTATTAATTCTGTATCCCAGCTGTGTCCCGCTCCCTCATTCCCTCCCAATCCCAACCTTCCTCCCTCATCTCCACCATGTCCCTTTCCAAGTCCACTGATAGGGAGGGACCTCCTCCCCATTCATCCAATCCTATTTTATCAGGTATCTTCAGGGCTGGCTGCAAAGACCTCCTCTGTGGCCTAACAGGACTGCTCCTCAATTGGGGGATGGGGAGGTCAAAGAGCCAGTCATTAAGTTCCTGTTAGAAATAGTCCTTGTTCCCCTCACTATGGGAAACCAATTGGTTACTGAGCTGCCACAGGCTACATCTGAGCAGAGGTTCTATGTTATATCCATACATGGTCCTTGGTTGAATGACAGCCTCAGAGAAGACCCTGTGCCCAGATATATTTGGTCCTTGTGGAGCTCCTATCCTTTCCCCATATCATACTAACTCCCCTTCTTTCATATTATTCCCTGTACTCTGCCGAAGGTTTGGTTATGAGTCTTTGTATCTGCTTTGAAAACACTGCTAGTTAGAGTCTTTCAGATGCACTCTGTAGACTCCTGTCATACGTTCAATGCACATCCCATCTGTCTTTCTAAATGAGGATTGATCATCTTACCCCATGTCTGCTCTCTTGATAATCTTTTTTAGGTGTATAGTTTTCATTATGTTTGTCATATCTTATAGGTCTATATAAGTGAGTATATACCGTGTTTGTCTTTTTCCTTCTGGGATATTTCACTCAGAATGACCTTTTCTAGATCCCACCATTTGCCTGCAAATTTCATGATTTCCTCCTTTTTGATTGCTGAGTAGTATTCCATTGTGTAAAAATACCACAATTTCTGTACCCATTCCTCCGTTGATGGACATCTGGGTTGTTTCCAGGTTCTGGCTATTAAAAATAAAGCTGCTATAAACATGGTTGAGTAAATATCTCTTTTGTGTACTTGAGCAAAGTTTGGGTATATACCTAGCAGTGGTATAGCTGGGTCTTGAGGAAGCACTATTCAAAATTGTTTTAGAAAGCACCAGAGAGATTTTTAGAGTAGTTGTGCCATTTTATATTCCCACCAGCAGTGGAGGAGGGTTCCTCTTTCTCCACAACCTCTCCAGCATGTGTTGTCCCTAGAGTTTTTCATTTTGGCCATTCTGATGGGTGTAAGGTGAAATCTCAGGGTCATTTTGATTTGCATTTCCCTAATGGCTAATGAGGTTGAGCATTTCTTTAAGTGTTTCTCTGCCATTCGATATTCCTCTGTTGAGAATTCTCTGTTTAGTTCTGTTCCCCATTTTTTAATTGGATTACTTGGTTTGCTGCTTTTCAGCTTCTTTAGTTCTTTGTATATACTGGATATTAGTCCTCTGTCAAATAAAGGGTTAGTGAAGATTCTTTCCCAATCTGTAGGCAGTCGTTTTGTTTTGATGAGGGTGTCCTTTGCTTTACAGAAGCTTTTCAGTTTCATGAGATCACATTTATTGATTGTTGCTCTTAAGGCCTGTGCTGTTGGTGTTCTGTTCAGGAAGTTGTCTCCTGTGCCAATGAGTTCTAGGCTGTTCCCCACTTTTTCTTCTAACAGATTTAGAATATCTGGTTTTATGTTGAGGTCTTTGATCCACTTTGACTTTAGTTTTGGGCAGGGTGATAAATATAGATCTATTTTCATTTTTCTGCATGTGGACATCCAGTTGGAACAGCACCATTTGTTGAAGATGCTGTCTTTTTTCCATTGCATGGTTTTGGCTTCTTTGTCAAAAATCGAGTATTCATAGGTGTGTGGATTTATTTCTGGGTCTTCTATGCAGTTCCATTGATCCTCCTTTCTGTTTTTATGCCAATACTATGCAGTTTTTATTACTGTAGTACAACTTGAGATCGGGGATGGAGATACCTCCAGATGATCTGTTGTTGTACAGGATTGTTTTGGAGATTCTGGGTTTTTTTTTTTTTTCTCCATATGAAGCTGAGAATCTTTTTTTCAAGGTCTGTAAAGAATTGAGTTGGTATTTTGATGGGGATTGCATTGAATCTGTAGATTGCTTTTGGCAGGATGGCCATTTTCACAATGTTAATCCTACCAATCCATGAGCACGGGAGATCTTTCCATCTTCTGAGATCTTCTTCAATTTCTTTCTTCAAAGACTTGAAGTTTTTCTCAAACAGGTCTTTCACTTGCTTGGTTAGAGTCACATCAAGGTACTTTATGTTATTAGTGGCTATTGTGAAGGGTGTTGTTTCCCTAATTTCTTTCTCGGCCCTTTTGTCTTTAGTATACAGGAGGGCTTCTGATTTTTTTGAGTTGATTTTGTATCCTGCCACTTTGCTGAAGGTGTTTATCAGCTAGAGGAGTTCTCTGGTTGAATTTTTGGGGTCTCTCATGTATACTATCAATCATATCATCTGCAAATAGTGACACTTTGACCTCTTCCTTTCCGATTTGTATCCCCTTGGTCTCCTTTAGTTGTCTTATTGCTCTGGCTAGGACTTCAAGAACTATGTTGAAGAGGTATGGAGAGAGTGGGCAGCCTTGTCTTGTCTCTGATTTCAGTGGGATTGATTTAAGTTTCTCTCCATTGAGTTTGATGTTGGCTATAGGCTTGCTGTATATTGCCTTTACTATTTTTAGATATGTGCCTTCTATCCCTGATCTCTCCAAGACTTTGAACATGAATGGGTGTTGGACTTTGTCAAATGCTTTTTCAGCTTCTAAGGAGATGATCATGTGGTTTTTCTCCTTCAGTTTGTTTATGTGGTGTATTACATTGATGGATTTCCTCCATATGTTGAACCACCCCTGCATGCCTGGGATGAAACCTACTTGGTCATGGTGGATGATGTCTTTGATGTGTTCTTGGATTCGGTTTGCAAGTATTTTATTGAGTATTTTGGCGTCAATGTCCATAAGAGAGATAGGTCTGAAGTTCTCTTTCTTTGTTGGGTCTTTGTGTGGTTTAGGTATCAAGGTGACTTTGGCTTCATAGAATGAGTTTGGTAATGTTCCTTCTGTTTCTATTTTGTGGAATAGTTTGAGGAGAATTGGTGTGAGCACTTCTTTGAAGGTCTGGTAGAATTCCGCGCTGAAACCATCTGGCCCAGGGCTTTTTTTGGAGGGGAGACTGAATGACTGCTTCAATTTCCTTGGGGGATATAGGGCTGTTCAGTCTTTCTACCTGATCTTGACTTAATTTTGGTAGATGGAATCTGTCAAGAAAGTTATCCATTTCATTTAGGTTTTCAAATTTTGTGCCATATAGGCTTTTGTAGTATGACCTAATGATTGTTTGAATTTCCTCAGCATCTGTAGTTATGTCCCCATTTTCCTTTCTGATTTTGCTGATTTGGATTGCTTCTCTCTCCTTTTTAGTTAGTTTGGCTAAGGGTTTGTCTATCTTGTTGATTTTCTCAAAGAACCAGCTTTTTGTTTCATTAATTCTTGGAATAGTTTTATTTGTTTCTAATTGATTGATTTCAGCCCTGAGTTTGATTATTTCCAGCCTTCTGCTCCTCTTGGGTGTATCTGCTTCTTTTTTTTCTAGGTTTTTCAGTTGGGCCATTAAGTTGTTTGTATGTGATTTTACAGATTTCTTCTTGTAGGCACATAGTGCTATAAATTTTCCCCTGAGCACTGCTTTCAATGTGTCCCATAAATTTGGGTATCTTGTGCCTTCATTTTCATTGAATTCTAGGAAGTCTTTAATTTCTTTCTTTCTTTATTCCTTAACCCAGCTGTCATTGAGTAACAAGTTGTTCAGTTTCCATGTGCGTGTCAGCTTTTTGTTGTTTCTGTTGTTGTTGAGGTCCATCTTTAGTCCATGGTGGTCAGATAGAATACAAGGGATTATTTCAATCTTTTTGTATCTGTTGAGGCTTTCTTTATGACCAACTATATGGTCTATTTTGGAGAAGGTTCCATGTGGTGCTGAAAAGAAGGTATACTCTTTTGAGTTTGGATGAAAAGATCTGTAGACATCTATTAGGTCCATTTGATTTATGGATTCTGTGAGTGTTTTTATTTCCCTATTTGTTTTCTGTCTAGTTGATCTGTCGCTTGGTGAGAGTGGAGTGTTGAAGTATCCCAGTATTAAGATATTAGGATCAATATGTGATTTAAGGTTTAATATTGTTTCATTTACGAATGTAGGTGCTCTTGTATTTGGAGCATAGATATTCAAAATTCTGATGTCCTCTTGGTGGATTTTTTCTTTGATGAGAATATAGTGGCCCTCCTTATCTTTTTTGATTAACTTGGGTTGAAAGTCTATTTTATTAGATATTAGAATGGCTACTCCAGCTTGTTTTCTGGAACCATTTGCTTGAAAAACATTTTTCCAGCCCTTTACTCTGAGGTAGTGTTTATCTTTGTTGCATAGATGTGTTTCTTGGATGCAACAGAATGTTGGATCCTGTTTCCACAACCATTCTGTTTTTCTGTGTCTTTTTATTGGGGAGTTGAGTCCATTGATGTTGATAGATACTAGTGACCAACAATTGTTACTTACTTTTGATGTGGGGTTTGTGATGTCACTGAGTTTCATTGCTTGTATTCTTTTTGTGTGTGTGTGTGTGTGTAGTTATCTATTTCCCTTTGTTTTCTTAGATGTAGTATTTTTCTTTAGTTTGGAGTTTCCCTTCTAGTAACTTCTGTAGAGCTGGATTACTTTGTAGATATTGTTTAAATTTGTTTTTGTCATGGAATATTTTGAATTCTCTGTCTATGTTGATTGAAAATTTTGCTGGGTATAGTAGTCTGGGTTGGAATCTGTGGTCCCTTAAGGACTGTATGATTTCTGTCCAGGTCCTTCTGGCTTTCATAGTTTCTGTTGAGAAATCTGGTGTGATTCTGATAGGTCTACCTTCACATGTTACTTGGCCTTTTTCCCTTGCTGCTTTAAGAATTTTTTCTTTGTTCTGTAGGTTCAGTGTTTTGACTATGATGTGACGTGAAGAATTTCTTTTCTGGTCTAGTCTACTTGGTGTTCTGTAGGCCTCTTGTATGTATGTTTATGCCCATCTCCTTCTTTAAGTTGGGAAAATTTTCTTCTATAATTTTCTTGAAAATATTTTCCAGACCTTTGAGCCTGATGTCTTCTTTTTCTCCTACTCCTATTATTCTTAGATTTTGTCTTTTGATGGTGTCCTTGATTTCTTGGCTGTTTTGTGTTTGGAACTTTTCTGATTTTATTTTTTCTTTGAGAGACGTGTCAATTTCCGCAATTGTATCTTCGGCTCCTGAGATTCTTTCTTCCATCTCTTGTATTCTGTTGGTGATGCTTACCTTTGTAGTTCCTGATCATTTCTCTATGTTCTCCAGCTCCTGGTTTTTCTCTATTTTTGTTTTCTTAATTGATGCTAATTCTGTTTTCATGTCTTGCACCATTTCCTTCATCTGTTTGAATGTGGAGTCCTGCTTTTCAATGATAGCTTCTATTTTTTTGTCCATTTCCTCTCTATGTATCACTAATTGTGTCTCTACTTCTTTGGGTATAATTGCCTGTATTTCTCTGAGAGCTTTGTTTATTTCTTCTTTATTTGCCTTTATTTGTGTGGACATTTCTTTGAGAGCTTTGTGCATTTCTTCTTTGTTTGCCTCAATTTTTGTGGTCATTTCTCTGAGAGCTCGATTTGTTTTCTCTTGGTTCCTCTCGTTTTCTTTGGCTATTTCTCTGAGGGTTTTGTTCACTTCATCTTTATGGGCCTCTAATAGCTGGAGAAACATAGTTTTGAGGTCGTTTTCTTGTATATCTAGTGAATTGAAGTGTTCATTGTTTTGTGGGTTTTCTAGTGAGGTCATTATGTCCTGATTTTTGTTGAGAGTGTTCTTACGTCTGCCTCTAGCCATCTGGTTATTTATAACCCTCACTGTTTGTTCCTCGAGTTTGTAGTTCGGGCTATGCTCGTCTCTTTCGGTTTTCTGGACTGTTTTTTCAGGAAGATGAGAGAGGTTCACTGGTTTGGGAGTATGCTTTGTGGTTTCAGTTTTGCCTAACTAAGGAATGTTACACTGGTGCTATTCACATGCACTTTTAGCAGGCACAGTGTGCATGTGCGGATTCTTTGACTATTTCAATGGCCTGCAGGCCACTATTATGCAGTTTTGTCTGAGATCCAGGGATTGTTTGCCTGTATTACACTGGTGGACCCACAAAGCAGAGGCTTCAACCTTGGGGTCGCTATCCCAAGAATCCCTATGATGCCCACACTAGGGGTGTGGGTGGCAGGGATCTCATCTGGTTGCTTCTGTGGAGAGGCCCTGGGTCTGGGGCAATCTCTCCCTAGAAGGCTCACTCTCTCTCTTGCAGGACCAGTTGGAATGCACAGGGGTTCCCCTTGCTCTCTACTCTCTGATTTGGTCCTGCTATAGTAAATGCGCAGGTAAGCTAATAGTCAGCTCTGTGACACTGTAGCCACAGGACTCGGTGTCTACCTTTCCTGTGTGCTGCCTCTCTGTCCTTTTCCTCTGCCAGGAGGTGTTATGTTGACTGGTCCCTGGGTAGCTCGGGAAAGAGTTAGGTTGAGTGTTCTCAGTCCCAGATCCCAGGCCCAGATCTCTCTGCCAGAAGCAGCCTGGAGGAAGAGCCTATATTTGTTGATCCCGAGAGAGTACCAGGTTGGGTTGAGTGTCCTCAGATCCAGAGCTTGGGTTTCTCTGCTAGGGGCCACTGGGTGTGCTGGAGAGGGGGTGCTGTGTCCTGTGGCAGGCTGCCTTTCTGTCCTTCCCCTCTGACCTTCCCCTCCACTAGGGCAAGCTTATGGCAGTGCTCTCAGGGGAGTGCCAGAAGGGGTTGGGTCTTCTCAGTCTGATCCTGAGCCGGGGTTTCTCTGCCAGGGGTCAGGGGAGGCGCCGGTGATAGGACTTGGTGCTAGACCTTATTGCGCTGGACCCAGGAGAATCTCAAGACCTGTTGAATGACCACAGTCCCAGATCCTGAGCTGAAGTTTGTTTGCTAGGAGTAGCTGGCAGCACTGGGGTTCCAGCACTGTGAAGCTGCTGTGAGCCTCTTTATTCTTCAGCTCCGCTGCGGCAGGGTTATGGAGGTAGCGTTTGGGGGAGTGCCCGGAAAGATTGGGTTTTCTCAGCCCCGATCTCGGGTTGGGGTACAAACAATGTGGTCTGTGGCAGATTCTGCTGGATGCCTCCTGCCTCCTCTGAAGAGGGAGTAGGGATTTTGAGCTGGGTGCAGCTGCTCTCCGCGTGCAGCGGGAGCTCAGTTGTGATGGCGGCAGGTACCCGTGGTCAGAGAAACCTTCTAGGGAAAGACTGGGTGACCCGTGATCAGTCTCGAAACTTTGCTTCCCCGTGGGGTTTTCTTGCGACTGGGACTCTCAGTCTCTGGTACCCTTGTACCCACCAATCAGCCTGGGACAGTGATCGGGATATGCAGGTGTGTGGCTCCAGCCCAAAGACCCAAGGCCTGCGTTACCCGGGATCTCTTCCGGGTTCTGGCTGTGTGGCCCGCGAGTGGACCCTACCGATTCCCATGCCATGGGAGCCTCCCCTCACCTGGGAAACACAATAGTTGTTGTTTTAGGGCCCAGAGTTCAGTCTCCTGGTCGCTGCACTGAGAGTGTTGTCCTGCTTCTCAGACACAGTGTTCTTCCGGCACCGCCATCTTGATCTATTTTAAAAAATCTACTCACTTCCCCCTGAGAGGGGAGCAGCCTTACCAGGCCACAGTAGAGGACAATGCAGCCACTTTTGATGAGAACTGATAGACTAAGATCAGAAAGAAGAGGAGAACCTCCCCTATCAGTGGACTTGGGGAGTGGCATGCATGCAGAAAGGGGAGGGAGGGTGGGATCGGCAGGGGAGGAGAGAGGGGTTTATGGGGGAGATACAAAATGAATAAAGTGTAATTAATAAAAAAAATCTACTATGCATTCCATTTTCTGTTACTGTGCAAGACTATCAAAATGGAACAATCTGATTTTTAAGTGGCATGCAAAAATATATAATTAAGATGTAAAACACTTTTGAGTGTGTCCTTGATATCTGCCCTCTCAATCTTTTTCAAATAAGTAACATATTTTTAGATGTATTATTTAACACGATGCTCATTATTTCTGAATTTTCATAGTCGACAGACATGCACTTTCATATGCAGAATACATAATAATCAGTTACTGAATGTATAAAAGTGTGTTTATATATTTAAAAACAATATTACTATTTTACTATGAATAAGCAACATTCTACATACAGAGAATTATGTAAGTTTAATTTATTAATCAATGAACAAAATATACTCCAAGCTAGGTAGGTAGATAGCTTAGCATATAAAGCATTTGCTTTTTTTCACTGACTTCTGCTCATGTTGATCATCCAATATTTATTAACTAGTGATCTCTATACAGTAAGTATTATTGGAAAATGCTCAGTGTTGAGAGCAGGAAAGAGGAGCGTAATTTTGATTTATGTGCAGTTTTATATAGTTCCACTTGTTTCACTTATGAACATTTATGCTGAGGTTTTGCACTTGGTATTTTTTGTATCACTTCTATCACTTCATTCTTGATATAGCATTTATAGGGCAGTCTATCTCATATACATTTTTGACACCAGCAATAGAAAGGTTCCAAATAACCTAGCTGAGCAAAGAGAGTGAGAATGGGAGAGGTCAGATTCACTCTGGCAAGAAATTGAATGTTACAATGGACCCAAATTTATTTTGGGAATTTGTTATAAACCACTAGATGAAAAACACCATGAAGTTGAGGAAATGGCCTGTGAAATAAAAGAAGCCTGTGATAAAACGGAAGAAAACTGATGAAGGAGTTTAATTACTTAGCATAGGCTGAAAACTCAGAAAAAAAAAAAAAAAGTTCAGTTCAGAACTGCGTAATATCATTTCTGAGCCATTTGTATCACTCCCAGGCCACGGTCTCACTTTAAGATTTTATATTTATTTGTGCATTACAGATGTTATTTCTAAAATTTTAGCAGCAGTATCTTAACAATTCTGTTAACTGTCTGTCTTGCAGCTAATAAGACAAATATAATTATACATGCATAAAATAATTTTTTACAATTTATAATTTTTACAAATTTCAGTATATATTAAAATTAATTCTGCATTGCTCTTCTCACAGTAGAAAAAGAACTATTGAATGATTATGATTAACAAGGAGATGTAATATAGGCTCAAATGTATGCTTTAGTTACCTGACATCAAAAAGCACAAAGTACATTCAGTTACAATGTATAGTTCAATAGGTGACATGATGGTTTGATACATTTGAGTAAACACTAGAAAATATATATACATACATATAAACATTATTGAATACGACAAGATAACACATAAATTAAATCTCACCATTCTATATTACATGATTTTTTATTTTTTTTAATTCTTTATTAATTACACTTTTTTCATTTTGTATCCCCCCTACGGTTCCCTCCCTCCTCCCGTCCCAATCCCTCCCTTCCTCCAACTTCCTCATGCATGCCCCTCCCCAAGTCCACTGAAAGGGGAGGTCTTCTTTTCCTTCCTTCTGATCCTAGTCTGTTAGGTCTCATCAGGTGTGGCTGCATTGTCTTCTTCTGTGGCCTGGTAATACTGCTTCCCCTTTGAAAAAGGTTATTAAAGAGCAGGCCAATCAGTTCATGTCAGAGACAGTCCCTGTTTCTATTACAATGGAACCCACTTGGATACTGAACTGCCATGGGCTACATCTGTGCAGGAGTCTTAGGTTATCTCCATGCATGGTCCTTGGTTGGAGTATCAGTCTCAGGAAAGACCCCTGTGCGCAGATTTTTGGTTCTGTTGCTCTCCTTGTGGAGTTCCTGTCCTCCTCAGATCTTTCTGTTTCCCACTTCTTTCCTAAGATTCCTTGCACTCTGCTCAAAGGTTGCCCATAAGTCTCAGCATCTGCATTGATAGTCTGCAGGGCAGAGCCTTTCAGAGGCCCTCTGTGGCAAGTTCCTAACTTGTTTCCTGTTTTCTTCTTCTTCTGATGTCCATCCTCTTTGCCTTTTGGGATGGGGATTGAGCATTTTAGTCAGTCTTCCCTCTTGATTAGTTTCTTTAGGTGTACAAATTTTAGTAGGTTTATCCTATATTATATGTCTATATGAGTGAGTATATACCGTGTGAGTCTTTCTGCTTCTGGGATAGCTCACTCAGGATTAAGGTATAACTAATCCACTCTTTACTAATTATTATGAAGCATTGCCTTCACAAGGAATAGTTTAAAAAAGATACAAAGTCCAAGAAAGTTATTGCAAGAACCTCTTCTTAAGCATTCAGCTCTCTAATGGTAGTTATTTCAACCCCTGTACAGATTTCTTGTTATCACATGTGGAAACTCCTACTATATGTCCTAGATTTTTTTTTCTCCCTCAGGACATTGGTCTCTAAATTTCTACAGAAAATAAGTAATCACTAGAAAAGAAAAAAATACATTATTTTCAATAATTATTCTGTGATTATCATTTAATGTATAGCATTTTAAAGAACAGAAATCAAAACTAGCTTAGTTTTGTACATTTAAAAAAAAACACCTTTTAAGAGATAAATTCAAACATGATTATTCACAACAAGTGCGACAAGCCGGGTTTCATAAACCATGTTTAATTTACCATAAATTTAGTAAAAGAATATAATGTTTTTAGTTTTATTTTTAATGTAAGCATTAAAACTAGTTCTGCAATAAAGAGACAAATTTTCTCGATAACTCACTTCAAAATTGTCATTTTATGTAACAAAATTTAAACCCAATGCCTTTGAATAGCAACTCCTGGTTTGTAGGCCAACTGTACTAATTGTTAATCTAACATCATGAATGTTCCTTTGGCATCCCATCTCTTTTTTGGAAAACAAATAAAGTCGTAGCAACCTGTGTACTTAGGGAATTAAGTTAAACAATAAAATACTGGGAGTAGTGTCTAGTATGTGTCAACTGCTTTATCGAAGTTACATTGTTATATCAAAGTGAGCTTTCAATATTCATGCTGTTATTTTACTTTGCAAGTCAGAGACAAATGGTCCTATCTGGAAACTCATATTGTTTCACTGACAAATTTAAAAATGCCCCTGGGGTTTGCTAAAAAATAATATAATTGGTTTTTGTTGGGATAGTATTGATGTAGAGGAAGTTTTATGCTTAGAAGTGTATGAATTTATATTCGGAGACTTGGTAAAATATCTGCATAAACCAGCCGTTATTTCAACATTTCCTGGTGATTCAGACAGCTCTTTTCTGCTCTCTGACTGGCAGTGGATAGGAACATTTCTCCTTGATTTAAAATTGAGGCAGATTTTTAAAATGCAAATAATGCCAGCTTTTATGATAGATTCTAAGTAATAAAATCATCCTCTGTGTTTAATATGTATATACTTTCTGCTTTGGAAAATTAACCTAGCCCAAAATAACAGTAATATTTAGTTCATTTTGACAAACGCCATGAAAAAGTGAGATCTTTTCCCTAAGCAGCTCATGTATTATAGTCCAAATGCACATAGAAACAATCAAGTTTACCCTTTCGACCTTTATAAAAGCATGATAGGAGTTAAAGCTGAGTTCAATGTACATAGGATGTTGCATTTCTTCCTTCACATTCCCTATACTTTCTGAATCAAAAAATTCTATATTAAGCGCTACTTAGAGGTTCTGTAGAATAACTTCTGTAGCTGTCTCCCATAAATTCACCTCACTGGGAACAAAAACTTATGATCTCAACCAACTCTATTTTAGCGAATGCAATTTGGAGGTAAACAGGAAATAAATTGCTGCTCATATCATAATCCTTTGGCATTAGAATGCAGCTGATATTAAGACATCCATCAGAACAGAACACTGTAAATCTTCATTATACACAACAGATGTAAAATAAAGATAAAGAAATTGAACATAAACAGCTTTGATTCCAGGACAAACTCCAAAATTTTTAAGGGTACAGATCTGTAAACCATTAATGTAGTGTTCCAATACCTTAACAGAAAAATGTATTAAACAACCACATACTGATAAATTAGTACATGTTCTGTTTCATCATTCATTATATCGTTCTTCATATATTGATGTAGTGACAATAGTCAACAATTTTATTATGTTTTTTGTATAACAGGTCTAGGTATTCTTTGTTTTCATTTTTATGTCCCATAGTTCCAAACAGTGGAAACATGTTTTTTAATTCAACATCAGTTCTAACTAGGCTTTCTCTAGTATTTCAATTATAGAAATTGAATAAATAATAAACTATGATCAAGAAAAAATGCAATTGGTCATGTTGTTTTGAGCAAGAAGCACATAAACATTTTACTTTTAGATGATAATTATTAGAATAATTAATAGAAAAAATTAAAATATTTTATGGGAGAAGAGGCAGAATCATAAGGCTGTGAAGTCAAAGATATGGAAATGTTAGAAATACAGAAAATAATTCTATGCAATTAAGCATGACACTTGCATCAGAGTAAGAGAATGATTTGACATTTCCTAGAATCTTCATTGTCTCATCAGTAATTTCCATCTGGCTTATAGTAATAACAGAGACAAGAATTTTTTTTTCTAGTAAAAGACAAACATTCGGGGTATAGGGAAATAAATACCTCCTCATATGCCTTATTTTATTAAATTATATAGTATCTCATTAATCAACAATGTTGTGTAAGGTGTACATAGACATGTTTGTATGTATATGAGACATGAGTGTGTATGACTGTGAGCACACACTTCCTCAGACACAAATAAACTCCAAAAGCCCCGAAATATATTTAACTCCTTCAGTGTTTACTAGTTTGATTCTCTACAACAAGCAGTTAAGCAATAAACGTGGAAGAGAAATCTTAGAAAAGAATTAGAGGCTTCTCTACGCCAGACTACTTTATTAGGAATAAAAAATATTGTCCAATATTGTAAATTCCGAAATGAATAAAAATTATTTTGTCAATTTTTAGTTGGCAATAGCCTAATATTAAGAAATTCTAGCTTTCATTCTTTTTTCCTTTTTAATTATATATAAATATATATATATATATTTATATATATATATTACAGTATTGACTGTATCCACACTGCAGCCTCCTCCCTTGTCTCATCCCAGTCCCATCAACCTTTCTTCTTCACTTTCTATGCCCTTTGGTTAGTCCCTTGATAGGAGAAATCCTCCTCCCTTCTATCTGCCCCTAGCCTACCAGGTCTTATCAGGGCTGGCTGCATCATCTTCCTCTGTGGCCTGGCAAGGCTGCACCACAGGGGGATATGATCAAAGGGCCAGGTTTGATCTAACTAAGTTTGATCAAACTAAGTTTGACCTGACTAAGTTCAGGTCAGAGACAGCATCTGTACCCCTTACTAAAGAACCCACTTAGAAATTGAGAAAGCAATGGGCTTTCTTTGAACAGGGGTCTATGTCCTCTCCATGCTTGATCCTGATTTTGAGAATCATTCTCTTTAGGACCCCCTGGGCCCAGGTATTTTGGCTCCTTGTGGAGTTCCTGTCCATTCCATGTTTTCTATTTCCCTCTTCTTTCGTAAGGATTCCAGCACTATGCACAAAGTTGGGCTGTGATTCTCATCTCCTTCTATACCCTTGCCTTTGAGAGTTTCTCTGTGGAAGGCTTCTGTTCTGTTCCTTGTCTTCTCCTTCTTCTGATGTCTATCCTATTTGCTTTTCTGAATGAGGATTGAACATCTTCCCTTGTTGTGTAACTTCTTTAGGGCTATAGATTGTATTGCATTTATCCTATATTATATGGCTAATATCTACTTATAAGTAGGTATATACCATATTTGTCTTTCTGCTCTGGGTTACCTCACTACAGATGATCTTTTCCAGTTCCCACCATTTGCACCCAAATTTCATGTTTTCCTTGCTTTTAATTGCTGAGTAGTATCCCACACTTTCTGTATCCATTCCTCAGGTGAGGGACATCTAGGATTTTCCCAGAATCTGACTAGTACTAATAACCTGCTATGAACATGGTTGAGCAAATGTCCTTATTGAATGATGGGGCATCTTTTGGGTATATCCCTAAGAGTGGTATAGCTGGGTCTTGAGGTAGCAGTATTCCTAATTTTCTGAGAAAACACCAAATTGAATTCTAAAGTTATACAAGGTACCATTCCCACTAGCAATGGAGGAGGATTCCCTTTTCCCCACATTCTCTCCTACATGCATTATCGCTTGAGTTTTTGATCTTTGCCAATATGATGAATTTGAGATAAAATCTCAGGGTCTCAGGGTTGTTTTATTTGCATTTCCTGAATGACTAGAGGCATTTAGCATTTCTTTAAATGTTTCTCTGCCATTCAATATTCCATTGTTGTGAATTCTTTGTTTAACTCTGTACTCCAGTTTTTAATTGGATTACTTGATTTGTTTGTGTTTAACTCTTTGACTTCTTTATATAGTCCAGATATTAACCTTCTGTCAGATATAGGATTGGTGAAGATCCTCTCCCAGTCTGTAGGGTGTCAATTTGTTTTGATGACAGTGTCCTTTGGTTTACAGAAACTTTTTAGTTTCATGAGGTCCCATTTATTGATTGTTGCTCTTAGAGCCTGTGCTGTTGGCGTTCTGTTCAGGAAATTATCTCCTGTGCCAATGAGGTCAAGGTTCTTCCCCATTTTTCCTTCTAGCAGATTTAGTGTGTCTGCTTTTATGTTGCAGTCTTTGAACATCTAGGACTTTAACTTTGTGCAGGGTGATAAATATGGGTTTATTTTCATTTTCTACATGTTGACATCCAATTAGATCAACACCATTTGTTGAAGATGCTGTCTTTTTTTTCCATTGTATGGCTTTAGCTTCTTTGTCAAAATTAAGTTTCTATTGGTGTGTCGGTTTATTTCTGGGTCTTCAACTCAGTTCCATTGGTCCACCAGTCTCTTTCTATGCCAGTACCATGCTGTTTTTATTACTGTTATTCTGTAGTTCTCTTTGAGATTTACTGGAGTTTTATTTTGCAGGTTTGTTTCAACTATATTTTTTTGTTTCAACTATTTTTTTCTGTTTTTTTTTCTCATATAAAATTGAGAGTTGTTCTTTCAAGTTCTGTAAAAAAAATGTGTTGGTATTTTGATGGGAATTGCATTGAATCTGTAGATTGCTTTGGGTAAGATAGCCATTTTTCCATATTAATCCTAGTGATCCATAAGCATGGGATATATTTCCATCTTCAGCAAGCCCATAGACAACATCAAAATAAATGGAGAGAAACTAAAATCAATCCACTGAAATCAGGGACATAGCAAGGCTACCCTCTCTCCTTATCTCATTAACATAGTACTTGAAGTCCTAGCTGGAGCAATAAGACAACTAAAAGAGATCAACAGGATAAAAATGAGAAAGAAGTCAAAGTATCACTATTCAGAGATGATATGATGGTATACATGAGTGATCACAAAAATTCAACCAGAGAACTCCTCCAGCTGATAAACACCTTCAGCAAAGTGACTGGATACAAAATTAACTCCAAAAAAAAATCTGAAGCCCTGTTGTGTGCAAAAGACAGGAAGGCTGAGAAAGATATTAGGGAAACAACACCCTTCACAATAGTCACAAATAACATCAAGTACCTTGGTGTAACTCTAACCAAGCGGTGAAAGACTTATCTGGAAAAAAAAAAAAAAAACCAAAAGAACAAAACTTCAAGTCTCCGAAGAAAGAAATTAAAGAAGATATCAGAAGATGGAAAGACACCGCATTAATTCTTATATATTCAGATTTTTCATATTGTACATTAAAACTAACTTGGCAACTTTTTCTCTGTAGATGAAATATTATGCATATACTAAAAATCCTGCAAGTTTAGGAAAAAAACTGAATACTTAGAAATAAATTTGCATTTGATCAATTGTTTTACAAAATTAGCTACATCTAATAACAATCCCTGCTCCCCTTACTAGGAAAACCACATGGAGACTGAGCTGCCCATGGGATACATCTGAGTAGGAGGTAAGATCATATCATTTTCTATTTAATTCATGTGCTCCATCCTCAAAGGAAAGGTTTTCCATTAAAAAATAAAATTGAAGTGTAGTTTTCTAGGCAGGCGCAATGGCATATGTCTATAATCCCGGAACTCTGGGAGGCAGAAGCAGGAAAACCTCTGTGAGTTTGAGGACAGCCTGGTATACACGGCAAGTCCAGGACAGCCAAGTTTACACAGAGAAACCCTTTCTTGAAAATAAAAAAAAAAGAAGTTTAATTTTTCTGGTAGATATTTTGACACATGTCCAGCAGTAATTTGCAAAGAATCTACAAAAATCAGAAATAACATATTGGCCCAGACAATACATGGACTGATACTAGTCCTGACCTTGTAAAATAAACTGAAATAATAATTTATCAAGGCTTTATAAACTAACAATAACTTTGTGTATGTATATTAGTGTATTACAAATTCTTTTTTAAGTACTGAAAAATAATTTTTTTCTATTTTGACATATGTTAATTATGGTATTGTATATTTAGTTATTTCATCACACAAGGCACTCAGACCCCAGTTACACAATTAGATGTGATATGCTAGTTGTCTCTCTTCTGATTCCTATTCCAGATGATTGCTTTCCACTTATGGTTATAAGCTTTAGGTATCTACAAGACTACATGTAACACTAAATGACACATCTCAGTTTTGGTTCCCAATATGCCATATAATCCAATTTTTAATGTATTCAAATATAGTAAATTAAAGCATCAGCAGTGGGGGAACCCACATTCTCTCCAGCATGTGTTGTCACTTGCGTTTATGATCTTAGCCATTCAAGGTGAAATCTCAGGGTCCTTTGGATGTGCATTTCCCTGATGCCGATGGTCATTGAACATTTCTTTAAGTGTTTCTGTGCCATTAGATATTCCTCTATTGAGAAATCTCTGTTTAGCTCTGTACCCCATTTTTAAAATTGGATTACTTGAATTGTTGCTGTTTATCTTCTTGAGTTCTTTATATATACTGGATATTAGCCCTCTGTCAGATAGAGGGTTGGTGAAAATCCTTTCCCAATCTATAGGCAGTCGTTTTGTTTTGATGACGGTGTCCTTTGCTTTAAAGAAGCTTTTCAGTTTCATGAGGTAAACTTGTACAACCACTTTGGAAATCAGTCTGGTGCTCTCTCAGACAATTAGGAATAGTTCTTCCTCAAGACCCAGCTATACCTCTCCTAGGCATATATACAAGACACTCAAGTGTACAACAAGGACATTGGCTTAACCATCTTTGTAGCAGCTCTATTTGTTTTATTTATTTATTTTTATTAATTATTTTATTTACTTTCTTTTTTATTTTCTTTTTTTATTATTATTAGTTACATTTTATTAACTCCGTATCTCAGCTGTATCCTGCTCCCTCATTCCTTCCCAAACCCTCCCTCCCTCTCTCATCTCCTCCTTGACCCTTTCCAATTCCTCTGATTGGGGAGGACCTCCTCCCCTTTCATCTGACCCTGTTTTATCAGGTATCTTCAGGACTGGCTGCAATGTTCTCCTTTGTGGCCTAGCAGGACTGCTCCTCCCTTAAGGGGTGGGGAGGTCAAAGAGCCTGCCATTGAGTTCCTGTCAGAAATAGTCTCTGTTCTCCTTATTATGGGAACCCACTTGGATACTAAGCTACCACGAGCTTCATCCGAGCAGAGGTTCTAAGTTATATCCATACATGGTCCTTGGTGGAGTGTCAGTCTCAGAAAAGACACCTGTGCCCAGATATATTTGTAATAGCCTGAAGCTGGAAACATCCCAGATGACCCTCAGTTGAGGAATGGATACAGAAATTGTGGAACATCTATCTACACAATGTAATATTGGTCAGCGATAAAACAAAAAACAAAACAAAAAAAAAAAACAAAACAAGGAAATCATGCAATTTGCAGGTAAATGGTGGGAACTGGAAAAGATCATCTTGAGTGAGGTATCCCAGAAGCAGAAAGACACACAGGGTATATACTCACTCATAAGTGGATAATAGACTTATATTATAGGATAAACATACTAAAATCTTGACACCTAAGGAAGCTAAACAGGAAGGAGGATTCTGGCTAAGATGTTCAATCTCCATTCCAAAAGGCAAAGAGGACATCAGAAGAGGGAGAAAACAGGGAAAAGGACAGGAGCCTACCACAGAAGAGCCTCTGAAAAGCTCTACCCTGCAGTGTATGGAGGCAGATGCTGAGACTCATGGCCAAACTTTGAGCAGAGTGCACGGAATCTTATTAAAGAAGTGGGAGATAGAAAGACCTGGAGAGTACAGGTGCTCCACAAGCAGAGCAAGAGATCCAAAATGTCTGGGCACAGGGGTCTTTTCTGAGACTGATACTCCAGCCAAGGACCACTCATGGATATGGCCTGGAACCTACTGCACAGAGGTATCCCATGGTAGTTCATTTTCCAACTGGATTTCATGGTAATGTGGTCAGGGACTCTCTCTGACAGGTACTGTTTGGCCTGCTCTTTGATCACCTCACCCTGAGTGGGGAGCAACCTTACCAGGTCACAGAGGAAGACAATGCAGCCACTCCTGATGATACCTGATAGACTAGGATCAAAGGGAAGGAGAGGAGGACCTCCCTTATCAGTGGACTAGGGGAAGGTCCTGGGTGGGGAAGAGGGAGGGAGAGTGGGATTGATAGGAGAAGTGGGAGGGAGCCACAGAGGAGATACATTTCTTTAAACAAGTAGGATTCAAAAGGGTGACAAATGGGCATGGCAATGGCTTGGGTTTTTGAAATTCCAGGAACATATGACCTTTAGCCCACCATCTAGAGGCAAAGTAATCAAACTTATGATCCCATAGAGGCCATTCTCATTCAAACTACCACAATGTCTAAAACGTTTATCATTAAGGAGATATAACGGCACAAGTTTCACTTAGAGTTCAAAGTCTTTAGACTTCCTCCTCCCCTTCCATCTGACCCTAGCTTATCAGATCTCTCTAGGACAGGTTGCCATGTCCTCCTCTGTGGCCTAGTTAGGCTGCTCCTCCCACGGGGGGTGGGGATGTCACACACGTAAAGAATAATTTTAATAGGGTGTTATTGCATTGATTTCTAGCTCAGTATGTCAGAAAGAGAATGAAGAGAAACACAATATTCTTGTGTCTATCTTTAGATTCTGTTTAGGGCCTTAATAAACTCAGTAGTGCCCCTGTCCAATGTGACAGATAACCTGTTTTCCTCAGTTTACCAATTTAAATGAGGAGGCTGAAACATCATCCAGAAGGGCAAATAGGATAGACATCCATGGTAGAAGACAAGAAATAGGAGAGGAGTCATACACTGGGGCTGAGGAAAGACTCTACCCAACAGGGTATTGAAGGAGATACTGAGACTCATAGCCAAACTTTGGACAGAGTGCAGGAAACCTCATGGAATAAGAGTAAGATAGAAAGACCTACAAGTTACAGGAACTCCATAAGGAGAATAGCAGAGCAAAAAACATGGGCCCCGGGGACCCTGCAGAGACCAATACTCTGAGCAAGGGCCATGCATGGAGAAGACCTAGACCTCCTGTTCTCTGAAGAACTGTATTAAATGGTTGCTGCATTAGGGAAGTTGAGAATATGAACTCTGCTAATAGATATTTTCCATTAATGGGTACTGTATTTTTTGTTTTGTATTGCTCAGGGTGCATGCTTTGCATTTATTTTATTAAATTAGTCTCAGTCTGAGTCAGTGCTGAAAGGATTAGTATTACTTACAATCATTAATTTGCCATTACTATAACAAAATAATTGAGATCTAATTCAATAGCAGAAGAGGGATGTACATATAAACAAGGGTAACTGAAACTGTAGAAAGAAACACATTTTTTCCTATTTTAAGTTGGCTTTCTCAGGTATACTCTCTATGTGGGAGAAAGTGTTCTAACATATCAGGTACACCAATATTTTTTTCTTTTTTTATTAATTTTTTTTTACTTTGTATCCCAGCTGTAGCCCCCTCCCTCATTCCCTCCCAATACCACCTTCCCTCCCTCATCTCCTCCCTGTCTTTAAGCCCATTGATAAGGGAGGTCCTCCTCCCCTTCTATCTGACCCTAGATTATCAAGGCCAGGAATGTCTTCCTCTGCGGCCTAGCTAGGCTGCTCCTCCCATGCGGGAGTGGGGGGACTTCAAAGAGCTAGCTGTAGAGTTCATGCCATAGACAGCCCCTGTTCCTCTTACTAGGAGAGCCACTTGGATACTGAGCTGCCATGGGCTACGTCTGAGCAGGGTTTCTAGGTTATATCTATAAATGGTCCCTAGTTGGAGAATCAGTCTCAGACATGACCCTGTGCCCGGATATATTTGGTCCTTGTGGAGCTCCTGTTCTCTCCAGGTCTTACTAACTCTCTCTTCTTTCATATGATTCCCTGCCCTCTGCCTAAAGTTTGGCCATGAGTCTCAGCATCTGCTTTGATACAATGTTATGCAGAGTCTTTCAGAGGCCCTCTATGGTAGGCTCCTGTCCTGCTTCTCATTTTCTCCTACTTCCAATGCCCATCCTATTTGTCTTTCTAAGTAAGGATTGATCTTCTTACCCCAGGTCCTCCTTCTTGTTTAGCTTTTTTAGGTGCATAGATTTTAGTATGTTTATCCTATCTTATAGATCTAGTATCCACTTACAAGTAAATATATACTGTGTGTTTCTTTCTGCTCCTGGGATACCTCACTCAGGATGATATTTTTTAGATCCCACCATTTGCCTACAAATTTCATGATTTCCTTGTTTTTAATTGTTGAATAGTATTCCATTGTGTAAATAAACCACAATTTCAGTATCCATTCCTCCTTTGAGGGTCATCTGGGTTGTTTCCATGTTCTGGCTATTATGAATAAAGCTGCTACAAACATGGTTGAACAAATGTCCTTGTTGTGTCCTTGACATATTTTGGATATATGCCTAGGAGTGGTATAGTTGAATCTTGTAGAAGCTTTATTCCTAATTGTCAGAAAAATTTATTATCATACCAATTGGCTTAAAAAAATTGACAGTACATATTGCAACTTCAAATAAAACAGGAGGAGCCTATAAAAAGGAGAGAAAATTAGCATAATAAAGGATATCTAAAATCTTTGTGACTAATTTTATTATTCACACTGAAAATGCAGTCTTTGCTTATAATATCAGGGAGAAGATAAAGATGCTAGAGCCCTAACACCTGTTCAAAATTTTAAGAGGAACTTGTTAGCAAAATAATAAAATCGCTTGTAAATTAAAATAGAAAACATACAGTAGTCATAATTCAAAGGGAAAATGTTCTATTCCATAGAAATGCCTGAGGAATCCACTAAATTTCTATTGACTTTAACTTACAAGATATGTTTGGAAATATATACAAATCAGTAGAGAAAATTCAATCATCTTTCTGAACACCTGCAATGATCATTCTAAACATAAAATTTGGAGGACAAAGTCATTTCTAGTTGTACCAGAAAGCACTGACTAATTTAATAAAATAAATGCAAAGTATGCACCCTGAACAATACAAAACAAAAATACAGTACGCATTAATGGAAAATATCTGTTAGCACAGTTGATATTCTCAACTTTTCTATGCTGCAAACATTTAATACAGTTCCTCAATGTTGAGGTGACCCCAACCAAAAAATTACTTTTTTTTTTTTTTTGCTACTTCATAACTCTAATTTTGTTACTGATAGGAATCATAATGTAAATATATATGACATTCAGGATACCTGATATATGACTCCTATGGAAGGGTCATTTGATCCCCAAGGGGATGCAACCTACAGTTCGAAGACCATGTGTAGTAAAAGACTTTTGTTAATAATCAAAACTGCCAAGTAGTTGACAATTTCAACAAAAATCTCATAATACCAAGTGATTTATCTTGTTAAAATTAAAGAACCATATGCATGCAATAATTACTCATAACAATTACACCAATAATATAAACACTGGGAGGAGGACACAACCTTTTAAATCTTAGAACTTACCAAAAAGCGGTGGTAATAGAGAAAGCTTATTGCTTTTTTTTTTTTTTAAAGATAGGCATAATGATCAATGGATTAGAATTGTGAATCCAGAAACAAGTCTATGTGTCTCTAGTCAATTGAGTTTTAGTTAAGATATTAAGACCATTAGGTTGGGAAAGTGCTGTTTTTAATGAACCCAGTTGGGACAAATAAAATGAACGTGTCCTCAAGAACAAAACTATGTTCTTGCCTTCCACAATACATGCATAATACAAAACGCATGAATGAGTTCAATTTGAAACCTAATTTTACAGAACTCAAAAGAAAATATATAAAAAATGCTCTACTCAGATGCTTACTAAAGCTGTTTATAAGGGAAAAATAGCCACAGACAATTCAGACTTCATTAAAATGGGAAGACCTGATAGTGAATATAACTAAAATGTGAAAGATGGCACTAATAATGGAACATTTTTGCAAATAATATATTTTACATAATATACTAGTAAGGATTGAATCACTCTTACAAATTGATACGATCAAAATATACAACATACGTTTTGAAAAGTGTCTCTATATGAATTATTTGAACAAAGTCTAGAAATTATGAATGCCTACATAGAAGATGCTCATATCATTTCAGGTTAGAAAATAATCATATAACTTCCCTTTCATTACTTCAACCCATTGTATATACACCCCTCCAAATTTTTCCATGGGCTACTTATTCTCGACTTGATGGTATCTTTTTCTTTGATTAGTATTGGCTCAGAATCTACTAAGTAAATGGGAAAACCAAACCAAACCCAAAGTTACCATTTTATAGCAATGGAATGACAAGAAATTAATAGCCAGATAAAGGCAAGTAGCATTAGGGACATGGAAATAGACATCTTCTTATATTATGAGGAAAGAAGTCATACAACCAACTTCAAAAATGTTGGAGAGTTTCTTAAACAATTTTAGAGTTTCCATATCATCTGTCAATTCCACTCTTAGACATACCACCAAAGGAAATTAAAAATGTTGACCTACACAAGAGATTGGCTTGATCCGAGCCATGTCCACCAGAGAATGGACAGCAAAACAAGGTATAATACATCCATTCAATTTGATAGTTTGTTCACGAATAAGAATGGACTATTAAGAAAATTACAATATGATGGATACTGAGAAAAGGCAGGCAATAGAAATTAGTCACAGAGCTCCACAATAATATACATAAATATTTATATCATGAACTATATAACATTATATTGAACAATAAGTAGTGATATTAACACTAAGTGATGTTGTTTTATAAATCAAATTAGATGTGCTAAATAGGTCATTTCAAGATCTTTCCTTGTATGAGTATTTTCCCAGGTTCAAAATACAGCCCCACAAATATATTGCCAATACAGTAACAAACAAATAGAATATGAAGTTACTTATTTGGCTATAAACTAAAAGCATTAAAGTTATCAGTTTATGTTCTCTATGAGATGTTGCTCTTAGCATAAACCGCTAACTCTAACTTTCAATATCATTTGAGGTAAAGTCATGCTAAAACAAGAATTTTCATGTCTTGGACTTTTATCTGTATAGTAGAATGTAACTACAAACAAAAAACAAAAAACAGATTAGCATGATACATAGAAGAAAAGCAACATATGGCAGTTCTTGGCTGTGTAGATTAGGAATTTGAGTTATATATATCAATAACTGAGTAAGACAATATGCCACACATGAGCTTGTTTTCTGATTATTTAGTATGCATATATAGTATTTAATCTTTGAGTGGGAAAATGCATTCCAAAATACTGTGATCAATTATGCTTATTAAAAAGGCAGATTTATTTGGGGGTTGAAGTGCAAATATACATTCTAAAAGGCCCCTAGCATATCAACCTACTTTCTCTATCTGTCTTCTACTTTAGACTATTACTCCCTTTTTCACTCTTTTTTAAAAATTTCATTTATTATTATTTATTACAATTATTTCAATTTTTATCCCAGCTGTGTCCCCCTCACTCATCTCCTCTCAATCCCACCCTCCCTCCTCTTCCCCTATACCTCTCCCCTAGTCCACTGATAGGTGGGGTCTTCCTTTCTATTTGAGCACAGAGTGTTAGAAGGTAGAAATCAGACCTGGGGAGAACCAGAGCAAAAGAAGGCCTATAGAGAAAAGAGAAACTGAGAGTGGGGTTATCTATGTGATAAGTTGTAGCACAAGTCTGGGTATGTTTCTGAGAGGATAGCAGAGGTACTGAAGCAGAAACTCATAGTAGCAGAAGCCATATAGACTGAAGAAGACATGCTCTAACCAAACCAGTGTCCTAGCAGAGGAAGGGGAGCATCAACCCACCCACAAAAACTTTGAACCAAAATTTACCCTGCCTGTAAGATGTGCCGGGATAAAGACAGAGCAGATAGAGCAGATAATGAGGGAACGCACAACCGATTTCCGGCCCAACCAAGGACCCACTCTATGGGAGAGTGCCAGCCCCTGACACTATGAATGATACTCTGTTAAGTGTGCAGATAAGGGGATGAAGAGATGGCTCAGAGCTTAAGAGCATTGGCTGTTCTTCCTAAAGGTCCTGAGTTCAAGTCATAGCAACTAAAGGGTGGCTCATAAACATCTGTAATAAGATCTGCTACCCTCTTCTGACACATAGGCACACATATAGGCAGAATACTATACAAATAATAAATAAATGAATAGATAGATAGATAGATAGATAGATAGATAGATAGATAGATAGACAGATAGATAGATAAAAATCTTTAAAAAAAAGTTTGCAGATAAGCCTGACAGAGTTGTTCTTTGAGAGGCTCTACACAGCAGGGCCTCAAAACAGATGCGGAGATTCACAGCCAAACATTGGGCAATTCTTACAGAGTCTTGTAGAAAAGCAGGGAGAAAAAGAAAAGGACCTGAAGGTGACAGCAACTCCAGAAGAAGTATAACAGAGCCAACTAACCAGGACCCGGAGGGGATTGCTGAGACTGAAGCGTCAACCAAGAGCCACTCAAAATCAGGAGCTAGGGCACCTACAAAGATATTGCAGATGGGCAACTTAGGCTATATGTGGGTCCTCTGGTAAGGGAAATGGGAACATGTGTTGGACATGGACTCTCTTGCCAGGTTTTTGATCACTTCTCTGGAAGTAATGCCTTGCCAGGCAACAGGAAAAGAAGACATACTCAGTCCTAGTGCAACTTGATGAGCTGGGCTGGATGAGAAAGTAAGTTCCCCTTTTATGAGAAAAGGGGGAGAGAAGCCTGTTGGAGATAGGGTGAGACTGGGAGGAGATAGGGTGAGACTGGGAGGAGAGGAGGGCTGGAGTTACAACAGGGACATAAAGTGAATAAAAAGGACAGAAAGAAAGGAGTTCTAAGTGAAAATCATATGTTATAGGAATTGTTCACAAACTAAAAACTAAATAGGCAAGTTGGCAATTCTCTGCATCAGATAGCTTGAAACATATTTTGCAACTGTAGGACATGTCTCTAGACACTTCATAAAGCAACATATTTTTAAAATTTTATTTGGTGAATGCAAGAAAGTTATAGCTGATTTGTCCTGAAACAATTTGTGGCAAATCTAATGTTCACACGTAAATTGCTCAATTGTTACATATCTGTGTTTATTTTGCTACAATTCTTTCTTATGCATAGGCATCAGAAAATGATTTAAAGGGGGAGTGGGACAACTATGGAAACTTAATTTTTGACAAAGAAGCCAAAACCATACAATGGAAAAGAGATGGCATCTTCAAAAATGGTGCTGATCTAATTGGATGTGTACATGTAGAAAAATGCAAATAAATCCATATTCATCACCCTGCACAAAACTAAAGCCCAAGTGGATCAAAGACCTCAACCTAAAACCAGACACACTAAACCTATTAGAAGAAAAAGTAGGGAAGAGCCTTAACCTTATTGGCACGGGAGACAACTTCCTGAACAGTACACCAACAGCACAGGCTCTGAGACCAACAATCAATAAATGGGACCTCATGAAACTGAAAAGCTTCTATAAAGCAAAGGGCATTGTCATCAAAACAAAATGACAACCTTCAGACTTGGAAAAGGTCTTCACCAAATCTACATCTGAAATCCAGAATATATAAAGAACTGAAGAAGTTAATCACCAACAAACCAAGTAATCCAACTAAAAAAAGAGGTGAAGAGGTAACCAGAGAATTCTCAACAGAAGAATATCAAATGGCAGAGAAACAATTAAGAAATGCTGAATGTCCTTAGTCATTAAGAAAATGCAAATAATAATAATAAAAAAAAAAACACCCTGAGATTTCACCTCACATCCATCAGAATGGCGAAGATTTAAAACACAAAGGATGATGCATCCTGGAGAGATTGTGGAGAAAAGGAAAAACTCCTCCATTGCTGGTGGGAATGTAACCTTTTAAAGCCACTTTGTAAATCAATTTGGCACTTTCTAAGAAAATTAGGAATAGTGCCACCTCAAGATCCAGCTAGGTCACTCCTAGGCATATACCCAAAAGATGTACTGCCATTCAATAAGAACATTTGCTCAACTATGTTCATAGCAGCTTTATTTGTAATAGCCAGAATCTGGAAACAACCTAGATGTCCCTAAAGGGAGGAATGAATACAGAAATTTGTGGTACATTTACATAATGGACTACTACTTGGCAATTAAAACCAAGGAAATAATCCCAGAAACAGAAAGACACACAGAGTATATACTCACTTATAAGTGGATAGTAGCCATATAATATTGTAAACATACTAAAATGTCCTACAGAAGCTAAACAAGAAGGAGGACCCTAGGAAAATGCTTATTCCTCATTCAGAAGGGCAAACAGGATAAAAATCAGAAATAAGAGAAGACAAGAAACAGGACAGGAGCCTTCTACAGTGGACCTCTGAAAGATTCTACTCGAAAGAGATACTGAGACTCATAGCCAAAATTTGGGCAGATTGCAGGAAACGATATGGAAGAAGGAGATAAAAAGACCTGGAAGGGAAAGGCACTCCAAAAGTTAACAAACAGCCAAAAATTGTGAGCATGGGGTGCCCTGCAGAGACAGAAACTCCAACAAAAGGTCAAATCTTGCTGTAACATCTTCCTCTGTGGCCTAGCAATTCTGCAGCACCCCGCCCCCTCCTTGAAGAGGTGACCAAAGAGCCTGCCACTGAGTTTTTCTCAGGGATGGCCCCTGCTCCTATTACTAGGAAACACATTGTTAACTGAGCATCCTATGTATTTCCTCTGAGCATGGGGAGAGAAGGTAAAAAATGGGGGTGAAATGGTCAGAGAAGAGCAAGGGGCAACAGCCAGGATACAAAGTGAATAAATTGTAATAAATAAAAAATAAAAAATGTGGATGCACAGAAAATGAAGGTATAAGGCAGCAACTGAAGGACTCTGTAGACAGCTCGTGAACAAGAACTTGATTTCTAGCTAACCATTCTAATCACTTTCTTCCCCACTCCCATTTTATTTATTTTCTTTATTCTTAATTTACTTTTTCGTTAATTACAATTTATTTACTTTGTATCCCAGCTGTAGCCCTGCCCTGACCCACAGGACCTAGTAATCTGTGGGGTCCCGAGGAGTACCAAGCCTGAAAGAAAAACGGGCAAGAGACAAGGAACGAGACCAGGCAATGAGTTGTCGAGGTCTGTTTATACTTTTATATAAAGTATAAGAGCTATACTTTTATATTTTTGAAATAAGGGAGAGACTACCCTCCCAAACGGAAAAAGGGGGCAAATTATCTCTTGCATAAGTGGCACATTCCATGGCTCTTCCTGGGATCGATATAAATCAGTCAGGGTGGGGGTGGTTTAGCAACTTCTCGGGAAGTCCCCTCCAGGTGGTTGAAGTTGATTGCAGAACCTGGCGCCAGCATCCGTCGTAACTACATGCCTGGGATTTCTGGTCCCGGCATCTCCCCCCTTCTTGTAATAAAAATAATGGGCGAAGTATCTGTCTTAGGCTATATGATGAGCATCCAAGCCCAGCACCGTTATATGAGGTGATCTGCCTGTCCTAGGCTACGTGAGTTGGCTCCACACTTGGAGTCACAATAATCCCGTCATCGGCTGTGGTCACAGCTGTGTGAGGTGACCCGCCTGTCTTAGGCTATGTGGATTGACTCCACACTTGGACCCACAATACTCCCGTTATTGGCTGCGGTCACAGCTATGTGAGGTGACCCGCAGGTCTTAGGCTATGTGAGCTGCCTCCAAGGTGTGGACCCACAATACTCCCGTCACTGGCTGCTGTCACAGCTTCGCTGGTGTGTCCCTGGGCTTGGCATCATAATATTCCCGTCACTGATAGCTTTGCAGCCATTTAAAGAATTTTGGGGGGCGCGACTCTCGGGCTAGCCGGGTGAAGTCAAACACTGTTGAGGTATTTTCCTCAGGCATATCAGAGGACTCCTGACTGCTATTGGTAACAGCCAGCTGGTGGTAATGAACTGACGCAGAGCCTCTATCAAGCGTTTCCACCTGTTCCTTAACAATGGAAGTTAGTCTTTTAAATGCCCAAGGTCCAAAGGAGAGGAGAAGCAAAAGACCCACAAAAGGACCAAGGATAGAGGGAAGAAGGGTGGATAAGAAGGCAGAGGTGGAAAACCAGTTTTGATACCAGGACTCTTGCTTTTCTCTGTTTCGTTTTCGTTCCTCCAAACTGGAGGGAACCTTATCAATACTATTTTGTACTAAACCTGCTTTATCAATGTAAAAGCAGCATTCTTTCTTGAGTGCAGCGCAGAGTCCGCCTTCCTGGAGAAAGACCAAATCTAAACCGCGCCTGTTTTGTATAACTACCTCAGACAAGGACACCATAGAATCCTTTAGATCCTGTAAGCCTTTTTGTAAATCTTGTAAGTCCTTGTCTACGGCCAGGGAGAGTTGATTAAATTGTTGCTGGGTGGTAATTAGGGAGGCTATGCCTGTTCCAGCTCCAGCGACACCCAGACCCAGAATTACAGTTAGAGTGATGGCAGTCAAGGGCTCGCATTTAACTCGAGATGGACGTACCCCTTTTTCACAAAACCGAAGGAATTCATCCTTAGAATGTATAGTCAGTCTTCAGAAAAGCTGTACAAGGATGCAATAATCTTTATGGGCTAAAAAGGTGAAACTTACAAGATAAGGAGTGAGACCAGTGGAGCAGGCAAAAGTGCCATTAGGTGCAACAATATATGTAAAGCTTGAATTTACAACAAGAGTAATATGGCAAGTTTTTTGTAAGGCCATCAGGGGGAGCATGGAAGGTCCCAATAGGCTCGTTCCAATTCCGGACACCTGTGTGACTGTAAGGCCAACTCCTTCTGGGTGCTGCCACTGTAAGGCATTAGGATCATTAGTTGTAATTACTTCTAAGGGTAAGGCTATGCCTTCTTAGAAGGGTGGCCGTGGTGAGTAACACACCCAGCATTCCTGAAAATCGGTGACTTTGGTTTGATGTATGGCCTCTATAGAAGCATTAATCATAGATAAGACCTGCAGACGAGGATGGTACTGCAGGCAACGTGAATGGAGTGCTCCCGGTGATGGCACTCGGGGTCGAGGAAGTAGGGAATGTCTTTGTCTGAGGCCTTATTATTTGATTATTAGAGGGTTGATGTAAGATAGGATTTGGTCCTATTGCAACCTTGGGGTATTGAGGAGGTGTCTTAAGTAGTTTAATTTTAAAGGTGAGGCCAGGATCCTTTCCAGCAATATATAGCCTAAGACCCCAGTCGTATCCTCGAAGGTTTTCCCACTGAGCCTTTTTGCCTGCCTCCGTGAAGGAGATTTGAATGGGGTTACACCATCTATTTTTACACATATCATTATGCGGGACAGGCCCACTATCAAGCTGATGTATAGAAGGATTTTTTCTTTTTACTGTAATGTAATCCCAAGAGGAGGAAGGCTTCCAATATGTGTCTCCAGCGGTTTCACATCCCCAGGAGGCACAAAAGTAATCTGAATTAAGGCCACAACTAGAAAGGGACCTGCTTCTGTGGGTGGTTCCTGGGCAAATATATATAGGTGCCATGGTTAAAAAGGACCAAGCCCAGGAGCTGCCGCATCCTGGCTGAGTATGATAGTGGGTGTCTAGATTTAAGGGCTGATGTTGAGGCCAGAAATGTATAGGTGTGCCCCAGACCTCGTTGGCGCCAAGCGCAAGGGCACATAAATCAACCTCCAGAGTGGGCCAGGGTATTTGGTAACTCACCTGGGAAGTGGTGTTGACAACATCACCTGCTTCATTAATGACTTGCCAGGTATGATTGAATACTTGATAAGCTGACTTGTTGGAGCCAATCAGAGGTTCTATGATGGCTATCATTATGAATAACAGTCCAGTGGTCTTCATATTTTAACTGTAATTAAACACAAGCAGAACTATTCTCAGGGGTTTCCCTGGGTGGGTTATATGGTTTTATTAACCTTTCAGGTAGCCATCTGGCATTACCGGCTTGTGTATCATAGACACAGGCGTGTCCCTTGCCCCAGATAAGTACGGGGTCAGGCCCTTGCCATTTAGACATTAAGGGATCTTTCCAAAGCACTTGTGCATAATTATTGGCAGTGGTGGGGTGTCATAAGAGATCTGCAGCAGATCTCCCTTCTTGATCCAATGTAAGAAAATGTATTACAAAAAGTGCATGATTAAGCAAGTTTTTATAATTTTCTGTGAGAGGGTAAATCATTCCCCCATTTGACTGTAATTTAATTATCGTATTTTTAAGCGTTGTTTGATGGGCTCTTTCAACAATACCCTGTCCTTGTGGGGTATAGGGGATGCCCATGATATGTCTGATGCCAAATTGCAGGCAAAACTGTTTAAAAGCACTGCTTGTATATCCAGGCCCATTGTCTGTTTTTATCTTTGGGTTGAGGAAGAACTGTCAGGCATGCCAAGACATGATTAATAACATTTTTTTGTAGCTTCTCCAGTCTGAGGAGCAGCAAATATGAACCCACTAAAGGTGTCAACAGTAACATGAATATATTTTAGTTTGCCAAAAGCAGTTATGTGGGTGATGTCCATTTGCCATAATTCTCCAGGGATAAGTCCACGGGGATTTACTCCCAAATGGACCCCAGGCAGGAAAGTTACACATCCTTTGCATTGACAAACTATTTGTCTAGCCTGTTCTCTAGTAATTTTAAATTTTTGTCTGAGCGTCCGAGAATTTAAATGGTGTAATCTATGGGCTAGCTGTGCCTGCCGCAAGGGATCAGGAAGTCCGGAGCCAAGGTCGTGTGTCAGGCCTATAAGTTGTGTTGCCTGATCCACCAACCTATTATCTTGGGCCAGAGGTCCTGGCAGTCCCAAATGTGCCCTTTTGTGTCCAATAAAGAAGGGTTGGACACGATTATGAATGAGGCATTGGAGGGCGGAAAATAAGGGAGCTGTATTGGTTTTGGGTTTTATATACAGGTGTATCTAAGAGGGGAACAGAATAGGCAAGATAGGAACTATCAGAATATAAATTAAAAGGGGAATTTGGTAAGGCTTTAAAAACCTCGATAATGGCTTGTAACTCAACCAACTGGGCTGAGTAATGTGAGGTAGGCAACTGTATAATTTTGCCATTAATAGAATAAGCGGCTTGGCCATTAGAGGAGCCGTCAGTAAAAACCAAATTAACATTGGGGGTTGGGTGACGTTTGGTGACCTTAGGAAAAATGATGGGTGTCTTATATAAAAATATATAAGAATATATATATATATATCTGGTGGGTAATGATTATCAATTTTTCCCTGAAAGGACACACAGCTTATAGCCCATTGATCATCATTGTGGATTAACCAAGAGACTTGGAAAGAACTATACGGAATGATTAATATATCAGGATCTTTTCCGAAAAGTTTGCGGGATTGTTCCCTCCCTAACCATATTATTTGGGCCCTTAACGAGGGGTAGGTGGAAAGAACTTTTGGGGATGTGGCGGGTAGATGGACCCAAAAAAGCAGGCTGTCCTGCCAAAAAACTGCAGTGGGAGAAAAAGGTGTAGGAAACACAATATAATTTAAAGGCTTAATGGAAGAAAAATAAGTAACAAAGTGATTAGCAATGGCAGCCTCCACTAGGGTTAAAGCATGAAGGGCTTCTTTGGTAAATTGGCGGGGAGATGAGGGGTCGGTATCTTGCTTAAGGATGTCAAAGAGAGGTTTTAGCTCTCCAGTGGTTAATTTTAAATAGGGACGTAGCCAATTAATTTCACCTAAAAACCGTTGAAAATCATTTAAGGTGTGAAGGGAATCCTTTCTTATTTGTATTTTTTGAGAAATAACTCTATGAGGGAATAACTCGAATCCTAAAAATAGGTAGGGGGGCTTTAATTGGACCTTATCAGGAGAAATTTGAAGGCCTCTTTGTTGAAGGGCTCTTATAAGCTGTTGTGAAACAGTATGAAGATGAGAAGCATCAGGGCCTGCCAGCAGTATATCATCCATATAATGAACAATATAGAGTGAAGGCCAGCGAAGGCGAAATGGGTCTACAGTCTGAGCAACATAATTTGACAAAGAGTGGGACTATTGGCCATGCCCTGTGGCAATACCTTCTATTGAAACCGGGGCATAGGTCCAATAAAATTAACAATGGGGAGGCTAAAGGCAAAGCGTTTACAGTCCTCTGAGGGGAGGGGAATAGAAAAAAAAAAGCAGTCTTTAAGGTTTATAACTATTTTATAAAATCCCTTAGGAATAGTAATTGGGGAGGGCAAGCCTGGCTGCAAGGCCCCCATGGGAACCATGGTCTTATTAATTTCTCTAAGATCTTATAAAAGTCTCCACGTTCCTGACATTTTTTGTATAAGGAAAATGGGCGTATTCCAAGGGGAAGTGGACGGCTTGATATGTCCAGCGACTAACTGTTCCTGCACCAACTGTGTGGCTGCTGCTGATTTAACCGACGAGAGGGGCCATTGATCCACCCATACAGGAGAATCGGTCTTACAAGTAAGTAATTTTATCGGCCTGCAGTGCAGGAGGTGCAATGGCCCTCAGGAAAAATGTTGATAACCTAACCCCGAACGATCAGCTTTTTGTAGTGCAATAATAGGTTGAGTAATACCTTGATTGTTTTTTACCAATCCCTTACCTGGTATAAAACCCTGATAGAGCATCTGGTTGGTAACTATTTCATTAGGGCTACACATAATTATTTTCATTTGATCGAGGTTGTCACGCCCCCACAAATTTATAGGCAGTTTATCAATTACAAATGGGCGGACTGTTCCTGAATTTCCCTCTTGATCTTCCAAAGTTAAAATTTTTGAACTTTGCAAGGTGTTTCTGGACTGGGGCCAATGCCTTGTAGATGGCTTAGGGAAGGCTGGAGGGGCCAGGACAAGGGCCAATGGTCCTGTGAAATTACAGTGGCATCAGCTCCTCTATCTATAATACCCACAAACCATTTTTTGTCCAATTGAAGACATAAGGTGGGCTGGTCACGGGTAATAGCCTGGACCCAATAAATATTGGAGGAGCCTGGCTTAGTATCTCCCCGAGGCCCATGAAGGGCTGGGCAGTCAGTCTGCAAAGGGAGAGGGGGGGCCTGAGCCACTCTTTGTCCTCTAGCAATAGAAATGGGTCCCAGGGTGGAGCTGGCTAAAACTTTTATTTCCCCAGTATAATCATTATCAACCACTGAGGGGTGAATAGTAAGCCCTTTGAGAATAGAGGATGCCCTTCCCAAAATCAGGAAAAACATACCCGAGGGAGGGGGCCCGGAGACCCCTGTAGGGAGGATATGAACTCCGTCCTCTGGTTTTAATATTGTATTGGTGGAGGCACACAGGTCCAGTCCTGCACTCCCTGTGGTGGCTCGGTGGAGTTGGGAGGGTTAATGTGGCTCGAAGAGGAGTCCTGAACCTGCTCTAGATTGGTCCCCGGAGCTGGTTGGAATGGAATAGGTCTCGGGCCCGGGGCTGGCCCCTCCATCCATTTTCCTGATGGGAGGGTAGGAAGAGTAAAGGATTGCCTATTGCGTCAGTTTTGGAGCGGCACAAATTAGCCCAACGTTTACCTCATTTGCAAAGAGGGCAAATAGTGGCAGGTGTAGAGCCCCCCGGAGTCGTGGGGTGATTATTAGGAGATGCACTGGTTGGCCCTGTAGCATTGGCTATCTTTGGGCATTGTTTGGCAAAATGTCCTGGCTGGCCACATTTAAAGCAGCCCCCGGTAGGGTTAACTGCTTGTACAATAGGTTGTATGGCAGCCCCTATAGCCGTATTGATACTCTGGGAGATTTTATGGGAAAAGGAATCCACTTCAGAGCAAAGTCTTATGACGTCACCAAGACTTTTATTTTTAGTATGTCCTCTAAGAGCGGCCCTACAGGCAGCGCTAGCATTTTCAAAAGCCAATTGTTTGATAAATTTACTATTGCTTTCATTGGATCCCAAAATGCGTTTGGCGGCTTCTAAAAGCCTCCTTACAAAATTAGAATATGGTTCTTGGGGTCCTTGTAAAATTTTTGCCAAAGGTGTGGTGCGGGATCCTTGAAAGGGAACGATTTTCCATGCTCTTATGGCAGCATCTCTTACTTGAGCTAGCAAACCAATGGGCAATTTTCATTGTCTACTTTCTGCCAAATAGTCTCCTTGACCAGTCAATTTATCAAAGGTCCAATCACCTTTGGACTTAGCCTGGTTTAATCAAGCACGTGTGTGGCATTGATCAAAAAAGTCTGCCTTCCATGTCAAAAATTGTCCTCTGGTTAACACAGCCTGGGTCAATCTAAACCATTCGGCTGGTGTTAAATATCCTTCCCCAGAAAGACTTTCCAGAAGTGACAGGGTAAACGGGGTATTAGGGCCATAATCTCTTACCGCATTGTTTAAGTCTTTAAGGGTCTTAAACTTGAGGGGTTTGAATTCAGCGTCAAGGACGACCTTTAGAGGCCTAAAAGTAAGTTTAGTACTAAGGGCTCAGCTAAGTTCTTGAAATTCCTCCTCGTCGTAAGCAGGTAGGGGGTATTTAAAGCTCCCAGTGGGACACTGACTATTTCATTTCCTTCCTCCTTGTTTATTTCCTGATTGGGATCTATCTCATCCTCCGGGTCTTCTTCCCCGTCCTCATCGGCTGAAAGGACCCGTCGGCATGTTAAAACAGCAAGAGTCAGGGGGGCTAATTTTTTACTTTTGGAAATAGGCTTGGGCTTAAGTTTTTTAGGGGGGTTAGCAGCGGGTTGTTTAACAAATAGGGACTGTTGAAAAGCCTCCTGGACCACTGTAAGTTGTCGTAAAAGGTCAGCGTATTCTCGCCCTAGGGTGAGGACATCACAGAGGTCAGTGATCTGTTTGCTAAGATCCTCTTTAGCCTTTAATAAGAGGAAGGATTGTTGAGGGGAGGGGAGGAGGGCAGGCAAGGAAAGAGGGGCATAGGGCAGGGGGGCGCTGCCAAGTGTAGGCGGCCACTCAAGGTTATGTTATCTGGCAGCCTCTTTCTACAGATCGCCTTCCTCCTAGGGGTCTAATTGGTCATGGCTTTCTTTAGGAAAAACAGGGAAAGCTAAGGAATTAGCGGTAATAACGGGGGGATAATTATTATCTTTAGGGAGGGGAGGATATAAGGCCCGAGGTTGCTTAGGGCGGGTGCCTAGTTGGGTGTCCCGTTCCTCTGGAGTGGGTATGGGGATAACAACAGAAGGACACGGTGAGGGGGGACAATTATCTCGGCCGGAGGGCCTCTGGTGGGAGACCGAAGGACTTCTGGAAAGTTGTTTAATAAAGTTTTCAGCCAAGATGACAATTCCTCTCGATACGGAGGTTGGGGATTGTATGATATCTTTAATAAGATTCCAATAAGAAAAAACTTGTACGGGGACCTGGTCTGGGCCCTCATTTTCTAAGGTCTTTGAGAGGGCAGCTCTTACCTGGTCCTACTTTTTTGCATTGATCTCTGGCCCATCAATAACAAACCATGGAAAATTTCCGACACACAAAAAAAAGAACTTAATTAAATCATTTTTCTTAACTCTAATTCTTCTCTCTCTGAGAGATGCCTTAAGGTCATGAATAAAGACAGCCTCCTTAGACAACTGTTGGCCCATTTTCATGGGATGGAGAAGAGACTTACCCCACGTATCTTTTTCCCCATGAGCGGCGGGAATGTATGTCTTCTGAGTTGTGAGCGGTCAATCTTACTTTCGGTTCGTTGCAGCGTTGTCTGAGTGATCCGGATCAATCCGTGAAAACCTCCATCAGGCGGTGGTCCATGCCTTGAGCCCCAACGTTGGGCGCCACCTGCCCTGACCTGCGGGACCTAGTAATCCTTGGGGTCCCGTGGAGGACCAAGCCTGAAAGAAAAAACAGACGAGAGACAAGGAATGAGACCAGGCAGTGAGTTTATTGCTCACTGGAGCTATACTTCATATTTTTGAAATAAGGGAGCAACTACCCTCCGAAGCGGAAAAAGGGGGCAAATTATCTCTTGAATAAGTGGCACATTCTGTGGCTCTTTCTGGGATCAATAAAATCAGTCAGTGTGTGGGTGGTTTAGCAACTTCTCGGGAAGTCCCCTCCAGGTGGTTGAAGTTGATTGCAGAACCTGGCGCCAGCATCCGTCGTAACTATGTGCCTGGGATTCCTGGTCCCCGGCATAGCCCCCTCTCATTCCCTCTCAATCCTACCTTTTCTCCCTCATCTTCTCCCAGGCCCCTCTTCTAGTTCACTGATAGTGGAGGTCCTTCTTCCCTTCCATCTGTCCCTAGCCTATCATGTCCCATCAGGACTGTAAACTGGACAGGAGCCTACCACAGAGGGCCTCTGAAAGACTCTGAAAGAGTTTGATACCCAGCTTAGATACTGAGACTCATAGCTAAATTTTGGTCATAGTGCACAGCATCTTATGAAAGAAGGGAGAAATAGAAAGACCTAGAGGGGACAGGTGCTCCAAAATATATGGTCACAGGGATCTTTTCTGAGAATGATACTCCAACCAAAGACCATTCATGGAAATGACTTAGAACCCCTGCAAAGATATGGCTCATGGCAGCTCAGTCTCCAAGTGGGACAACACTTTCTATAGGTTGGCAAATTTTTCTTCCATGATTTTCTTGAAAATATTATCTTGACTTTGGAGCATGGAATCTTCTTTTTCATCTATTCCTGTTATTCTTAGGTTTTGTCTATTCATGGTGTCCTCAATTTCTTGGATGTTTTGTGTCAGGAACCTTTCTGATTTTATGCCTTTTTTGAGAGTTGCATTGATTTCCTCAATTGTTTTCAGCATCTGTTATTCTCTCTTACATATCTTGAATTCTGTTGGTGATGTTTACCTCTGTGGCTCCTGATCACTTTGCTAGGTTTTCAATCTCCAGGAGTTTTTCAGTGTGTGCATTCTCTACTCGTTCTAATTCCATTTTCAGAAAGGCAAATGAGACAGACATCAGAAGAAGGAGAAAACAGGGAACAGTACAGGAGCCTATTACAGAAGGCCTCTGAAATACTCCACCCAGCATCAAAGTATATGCTGAGACTCATACCCAAACTTTGAGCAGAGTGCAGGGAATCTTATGAAAGAAGGGGGAGATAGAATGACCTAAAGGGAACCTCCATAAGGGTAGCAATAGAACCAAAAAATCTGGGCACAGGGGTTTTTCTGAGACTGATACTCCAACCAAGGACCATCCATGGAGGTAAATTAAAATTCCTGCAAAGAAGTAGCCCATGGCAGCTCAGTATCCATAAGTGTTCCCCAATAATAGGACCAGGGACCATTTCTGACATGAACTCATGGGGTGGCTTTTTGATCACCTCCACCTGAAGGTGGACAGCCTTACCAGTCCTCAGAGGAAGACAAAGAAGCCAGTACTGATGAGACCTGATAGACTATAGTCAGATGGAAGGGAGGTGGACCTCCCCTATTACTGGACTGGGGAAGGGGCATAGGAAAAGAAAAGGGAGGGAGGTGGGATTGGAAGGAGATGGGGAGAGGGCTGCACCTGGGATAGAAAATGAATAAACTGTAACTAAATAATTGTAATGAATGATAAAAATTTAATTTTTATTATTTATAACAATTTTCAATTTGTATCCTGGCTGTGGCTCCTCCCTCATTTCCTCCCAATCTCACCCTTCCTCCTTCTTTATATCCTATGCTGCTCCCCTAGTCCACTGCTAGAGGAGGTCTCCTCCTCTTGTATTTGACCCTAGCCTATCAGGACTGGCTGCATTGTCTTTCTCTGTGGCCTGGTAAAGCTGCAACCACTCAGGGGGAGATGATTAAAGAGCCAGCCAATGAGTTTATGTCAGAGACAGGACCTGTTCCCCTTACTAGGACAGCCACTTGGAAACTGAGCTGCCATGGTTAATATCTGTGCAGGACTTCTAGGTTATCTCTATGCATGGTCCTTGGTTAGAGTATCAGTCTCAGAAAATACACCTGGGTTCTGTTGATCTCCTTGTGGAGTTCCTGTCCCCCCCCAGGTCTTTCTATCTCTCCATTGACTTGTGGATCAATGGAGTTGAATAAAAGACCCAGAAATAAAACCAAACAGCTATGAATAATTGATTTTTTACAAAGATGCCAAAACTATACGATGGAAAAAGATAGCCTCTTCAACAAACGGTGCTGGTCTAACTGAATATCTATATGCAGAAAAATGCAAATAGACACATACTTATTACCCTGCACAAAACTGAAGTCCAAGTGAATCAAAGACCTCAACACAAAACCAGACACACTAACCCTGCTAGAAGAGTAAGGGGGGAAGAGCCTTGAACTCATCAGCACAGGAGACAACTATGAAGATAGTTGAGCAAATGTCCTTTTTTCCATGGTTGAGCATCTTTTGGATATATGCTTAGGAGTGGTATAGCTGGATCTCTATTCCTAGTTGTCTGAGAAAGCACTGTATTGATATCCAAAGTGGTTGTACAAGTTTACATTCCCACCAGCAGTGGAGGGTTGTTCCCCTCTCTCAACAGCCTCTCCAGTATATGTCGCCACATAAGTTTTTGATATGGACATTCTAATGATTGTAAGGTAAAATCTCAGAGTCTTTTTGATATGTATTTCCCAAATGACTAAAGACATTGAACATTTCTTTAAGTGTTTCGCTGTCATTTGATATTTCTCTGTTGAAAATTCTGTTAGCTCTATACTCCCATTTTTTTTTTAAACTGGATCACTTGGTTTATTAGTGTTTAACTTCTTGTGTTCTTTACATCTTCTGGATATTAACCCTCTGTCAGATGTAGTGTCGGTGAAGATCCTTCCCACTCTGTAGGCTGCTGTTTTGTTCTGATGACGGTGTCCTTGGCATTACAGAAGCTTTTCAGTTTCACGAGGTCCCATTATTGATTGCAGATCTTAGAGCCTGTGCTGTTGGGGTTCTGTTACAGAACACCAGTGTGCCAGTGAGGTCAAGGCTGTCCCCTACTTTTACTTCTAACAGATTTAGTGTGTCTGGTTTTATGTTGAAGTCTTTGATTCACTTGGACTTTACTTTTGTGCAGGGTGATAAGTATAAATCTATTTGCATTTTTCTACATGTAAACATCCAGTTAGACCTACTAAGTCAAATCACTGTGATTGAGTAATTTAAGAATATTTGCTCTCAGCACTGTAATACTGGTAATCTATAAAGCTTATCTATTTTTATCCAATACATTCACAAAGTGTCCATACCAAAATTGCACATCAATTCTGGCTTTGCACAAAATTCAAAGATTTTATCATTCCTCATTTCTTTAAATGGACTGAAAGCAATATGATAATCTGGAGTTTAACTCTGTTAGTAACCTTGACATTATAAAATATATCTGTGCTCCTGTGTCAAGTGGTTGTCTATGTTTCCCCTAAGTTTAAACATTTCAACAAGAAATAGTGCTTGGAAAAAAGTGCACAGAAGAAGTGTAATATATTATACTCTTACCAGACGTTAATGATGTGCTAGCAAAAAATAGCACTTTTATTCATGGCAGATGAAGATGCTAGCCTGAGATTACCAATGAAGAGAAAACATGATGAAATGGTCTGCTTGAGAACAACATAACCCAAATTAAAAAAAAAATACAACTTCCAATGACACATAGGCTAGAAGTACAGTGCCATCTGATGTTTGTTTTTCTTGGCAGTTATGAGATTCAGTTACTGAAAAAGAATTGATAAGATTTGGTTTTTTTGAGAGCTGTTGACTTATCAGAGAACCACAGCTTATCATGTAAATGCAATGCATTCAACTCTGCAGAGATAAGAGACAGGAGCTTTCACAATCTTGCTGAAAGAAACACTTCCTAGGTGAGATGAGATGCAATACCCCAAAATTTGATTCTACTTATTGGCTCACAATCATTATAAAGAATACAAATAAACTTTACTTGAGAATGAAGCAAACAGAAAAAAAAAAATATTTTCAACCGTGAAGAAAAGTCTCTTTAGATATGAGAGAAGATATCCCTGTGGCATTAGGATAAGAAAATCCCAATAGTAAATACAGTCATTCAATTTAGGACTTTCTCTGTCCTAAAGTATTTAGACAAATTAGTTATGAAAATTTAAACTACAAAATTTGCATTTTTTTGAAAATTGCTTTGCCATATAGTCCACGCTTTTCTTATATTAATAACACCTCATATTCGTACTTCAATAGCCTGACATAAGAACAAGAGTAACAAGGTGAAGAAGGGCAGGTCTGTGTGTTGTATGGTAGTCTACAGGCCTTTGTCTGCCTTACTCCTCCCACACCATGCTGCCTGGATTTGATTTGATTTGATTTTTATGTATCCTAGGTATAAAATAACTTTACCCACTAAGCTGGGCATCAAGATAGGATGAACAAATGATTGCCCACTGCTCTACCCTGTCCTCATATAAAAACAATACCTTATCTTCATTCCTGACTTCAAGCTATACTACAGAACAACAGTAATAAAAACTGAATGGTACTGGCACAGAAATAGATTGGTTGATGAATGGAATCTAATCAAAAAACAGCAATAAGGCCAGATACCTACAGACAGTTGATTTTTGACAAAGGAGCCAGAAAAGTACAATAGATAGAAGACAGCATCTTCAACAAATGTTGGTCAAACTGGATATCTACATGTAGAAAAATGCAAATAGATCCATATTTATCACCCTGCACAAAACTCAAGTCAAACTGAATCAAAGACTTCAATATAACACCAGATTCACTATATTTATTAGAAGAGAAAGTGGGGAAAAACCTCACACTCATTGGCACAGGAGACAACTTCCTGAACAGAGCACCAACAGCTCAGACTCTGAGATCAATAAGCAATAAATGGCACATCTTCAAACTGAAAACTTCTTTAAGGCAAACGATATTGTCAATGTAACAAAATGATTGTCTACAGACTGGGAAAAGATCTTTACCAATCCAACATTTAACAAAGGGCAATTATGCAAAATGTATAATGAACTCAAGAAATCAAACACCAATAAACAAAATAATCTTATTAAAAATGGGGCACAGAACTAAAGAGAGTTCTCAACAAAGGATTCTTGAGTGACCAAGAAGCACTTAAAGAAATGATTAGCTTCCTTAGTCATCAGGGGAATGCAAATCAAAATCACTGTGAGATTCCATCTCACACCAGTCAGAATGGCTATGAAAAAATCTTAAGCTATAGCATGTGCTGGTGAGGGTGTGGAGAAAAGGTAACACTTCTTCATTTTTGGTGGGAGTGTAAACTTGTATAACCATTTGGAAATCAATCTTGTGCTTTCTAAGAAAAATGGAAGTAGCTTTACCTCAAGATCTAGCTACACCTCTTCTGGGTCAGTACCCAAATAATGCTCTATACACAATAAGGACACTTGCTCAACTATTTGCATAGCAGCTTTCTTCATAATAGCCAGAATCTGGAAACAACCTCAATGGTCTCAACCAAAGAATGGATAAAGAAATTGTGGCACATTTACACAATGGAATACTACTCATCTATTAAAAACAAAGAAGTCATGAATTTTTCAGGCAAGTGGATGGAACTCTAAGAGATTATCTTGAATGAGGTAACCCAGACCAAGAAAAATAGCCATTGCTATGTATTCACTTATAAGTAGATTTTAGCCATATAGTACAGGATAAACATACCACATGGCAGAGACCCCAAGAAGATAAGTAACTGGGAGGACCTACGGGAGGATATTTAAATCTCACTTATAGACCCTTCCTTTTTCTTCTCCTGTTTCTGCCTTCCCTCCCTTGTCCTCATTTTTCTTCTCCCCTTCTCCTTAGAAAAGAGAAGCCTCCTTACCAACCTACCACAGCACCTCAAGTTGCATCAGGACTAAGCATCTCTGCTTTCACTGAGGCCAGACAGGGCAGCCCCACTAAGGATCCAAAAGTAGGCTGAGTCCATGGTAGAGCCAGCCCCTGTTCTAAATGCTAGGGAAGCTTCATGAAGAAGATCAAACTGCCCATAAGCTATATATGTGTAGGAGGCCTAAGTTCAGTCAATGCAGGCTCTTTGGCTGGTGGTTCAGTTTGTGTGAGCTAGGGGACAGTTTTTTAATATGAATCTTTACATCTAATTCCCCATGTGACCTTCTATTGCCTTCTTATGATTCTGTGAACATTCATGTGAATCTTTTCTCATCTTTGATTCTTTACCTGTCTGTGTTTTTATCTGAACATAGGCCCATACATTCATTTATTTTGAGAGTAAAGACATTATGACATTATCCAAATATCTCATCTGTCATTTAGTTGTGAGTTAATTTACATGTTTAACCAAGATAGTTTGACTCATAATATTTAGAAAGGCTGTCTTTTCTCCTTTGCTATGATATTTCTACAGAAGTCCTTCTCTGTGTACCCATTTGTCTCCTTAAATTTTCACTTGAACTTTCAGAGACTTCTTAAATTTACCATTTCTTTCACTAAAGATTTTATTTGCCCACATTGAAAACTTTTATTCATTCCTAAACTGTCTGTTTGTTTAAAATGTCATTCCTATGCATATTTTCTTTCTTTCTCTTTCTCTTTTTAAACACAAAGCATAGGGTGAATTGACCTTGATTTTTTTAAAAATATAACTATATTGAATTTAACAAAAAGTCTTGTTGGTTTTGGATTCAAAAGACAAAAAAGTACATTCCAAAGATAATTTCATGGTTTTGGCTATTTGACTTCAGCTACTTAAGATAATGAGTTTTACATTTGGAAAAACAGAAGAATTCTAGAGTAAGAGTCATCATGTTAGCACTTACTGCAAGCTGTGTAGATACTAAGAAAAAGAAAATAATAACACAATGAAAAGAAAAGAATAACAGAAAGGTAAGTTTTTAACCTTTGTGGTGTTTTGGTGAATATATTTGGCAAGTTTTGCACTATTTTAAGTTCTCTGTTGAAAATTATTTCTTAACAGAAATATAAAATTAATATTGGATATTAGGCTAAGTCGTGAGAGTCACATCTTCCAAAGCTTGGGAACATTGCAGAAGAAGGTCTGAAGAAAATGGAAGAGCCATAGGTTGGGGAGAATTGCTGTAAACGAGAAACATGGTCATCTGTACATAAAGTAAGTTCATTGTACTTGGGGGGCGGGGAGGGGGGAGGTCAAAGAGCCAGTCATTTAGTTCATGTCAGAAATAATCTTTGGAAATAGGAGAAAACGGGACAGAAGCCTACTACAGAGGGCCTCTGAAAGACTCTACCTAGCAGTGTATCAAAGCAGATGCTGAGATTCATAACCAAACCTTCGACAGAGTGCAGGGAACCATATGAAAGAAGGGGGAGTTAGTATGACCTGGAGAAGACAAGAGCTGCACAAGGACCAAATATATCAGGGCACAGGGGCCTTCTATGAGACTGTTTCTCCAGCCAAGGACCATGTATGGATATAACCTAGAACCCCTGCTCAGATGTAGCCTGTGTTAGCTCAGTATCCAAGTGTGTTCCCTAGTAAGAGAAGAAATAAGTTCTTAACCTGGGATGACATCAGATTGTTGTTGTTCTTGAAAACCAGAAGACAGCAGTTCAAATTTCCATAGCTTTCCTATATACTATGCCTTTCCAGGTCCACAGACTACCTCAGATAATAAGGTGAATTCATGACATCACCTTCAATGTTGAGCGTATATATTGCTAAGTGACACTATTTTGGGGGGAGTCATGAATAAATGTCTACTCACACTGGACAGGAAACTGGTGACAGACCACACTGTGGGGAACCAACTGGTTTTACTGGGTTTGCTTACATGAAGTTAAGGTATTACTCACAGAAGTGAGAATCACTCATAGAAGATGCATGATCAAAGCTTCTCCTAGCACTCATGAAAACCAACAAAAGTTGGAAAACTGAAGTACATTGCACAAACTGCAACTCAGGTCACCTGAAAATGTCTCTTAGAAGTTCTTATTGCTTGTATATGCTCAGGAGGGGAAGGGGTTGGGATTCTGATCAGTTTCTGAGATTCACTGAAGTTTTGTGTTTTTTCCTTATCGTAGGGATCCTCTCTGAAAGACAGAATGTCTCACCTCCTATTAGAGCATCCTATTTATTATTTTTAGTTAGCATCCTGTCTTAAAATAATCTGTTGTTTTACCTTTGTTTTGGGACATTCTGTTTTTTTTTTTTTTTTTTAGAATTGTTTTATGATTAAAGGCATGTTTGAAGAAACTTTTATACAACACAGAGAACAGTATTGCATCGACACAGGTATGTTTCTACACAATAAAAAGTACATATATCACGTACACATGACAAGAAAAAAAATAAAAGTAGGTTTCCAAATTTCATTTTCTCCTTTCTGTTATCCACCACCAATGGTTTCAGCTACTTTCTGATTTAGATTCGATCTCACAAAGGGGAATTCATGTCTGGTTTTGTAAATATTGTCAAGGATTCTTCACTGGAAAAGACCTAGGTCCTAAGTAGGTCCTAATAATAGGAACCTACTATTATGTTTTTACAAATACACATCGTTTCACACTGCTTCCTAAATGTTTATTTTCATACCTATTAAAATGATGCTGTTCTTTCTCTATATCAAAGAAGCTTTTTTGTAGTGAGTGAAGGAAAATGCATAGGACTTACAACTGGTATAGTAAATAGAAGGAGTGAGTAACGAGTGATTAGCCATAAGCAGAGCATCCATGTCACATCTTCCAAAGCTTGGGAACATTGCAGAAGAAGGTCTGAAGAAAATGGAAGAGCCATAGGTTGGGGAGAAATGCTGTAAACGAGAAACATGGTCATCTGCACGTAAATTAAGTTCATTGCACTTGTAAATTCACTGATTCCGTGACTACCTACACAAAGCCTGGGCAAGGGTTGATGCCCATCTTCATTTTACAATACCTGTTGTGGTGGTTCACAAATCCCCACTCCTTTCTGAGAAATTATGAACAGTTAATGAGCACTTGGGAAAGAACTGTCACTTTCTTCAGTGGTGTCATCACTGCAGTGTACCTAATGCTTCAGTAAATATCCTCAATTCCACTTCCATGAAAGTAACCATAATTAAATTCAGTAAAACACACACAGGCACACACACACACACCACACACACAGAAAAACACACTTGTATGCACACAGCGTAAGACAGAGTTTGTTGAGAAGAAGAATAGTTTAAGTGGGAGAGAGGGGGATAACAAAAGGTAGTAAAGGATAAAAATAAGCGAAAATCAGTATATACTACATTGAACTATTCAAAGGCTAAAAAAGAAAATTTTAAATCCAAACTACTATTCTTTATTCTTTAAATTTCACTTACTTAAAAAGGATGACACTTGGTAGTAGTGTTCCAAATATTAATTAGACTAGGTATTAAAGTAAAATAATCTAATCAGAAAAAATATATATTTTAAGGGCCCTGACTCTTTTTTTCAATTAAGGCTACCATGTTAGCAAGCACAGAGGGAGGAAGACTATTTAGTCCATTTCCCAGCATTAGATTTGCTGTTTGGTTATCTGTATTTAACAGTTTCACACACTGATGATAGAAGGATAGTTACTGCGAGTTAAGTACACAAACCTTTCATTTCTGGGACTTGGTGGGATTCATATATTCAAAAACCACATGTTATTTTTTAAAATCTATTCCCATTGTTTTGTACTTGCTATGTTAGTGCTTTTTTTTTTTTTTTTTTTTTGCTTAGTCAGTAACTTTCATATTTTAGATATTTCATATATCCAGCTCATGTTTATGGATTTTATTCTGGAGGTATTTAAAAAATATTCTATAATGTGATTGTTCATAAATATTTCCATTATTGAAAAGGTATTTGCTTACTATCCATCGTTTTCAAAAGCATATTTTCTATAGTTTCCAGAATGCTGTAATTTGTTCTTACTTCTAGGAATCCAACAGTCACTTATAATTCATTTTTACTTGAACTTTGTTTATTCTGAATTTATATTTATCAGAACCACTTAAAGAGCTTTGTGGAAGCCCACTTAATTTTACTTCACACTGAATATCTCTATTTTCTCAAAAGCCCGAAGGATAGTCAGGGTCAGACCAATTAAAGTAAATGGTATCATGGAGCTGGTGAGAGGTTAGGAAGTTTGTTTGGTTTGTTGATGACAAAATAGATTGTTTTTTCCTTTAATGAACACAAGTAATGACAAGTACTTTAATGAATCTATACCCTCCAAGAAAAGCCAAGAAAGTTGCCTTAGGGAGGTCAATTATTTTTTATGTCTTTTTAGTGTTCATTTTATGGGTTTATCTGGCTGAATTAATTAGCAACAAGATGTTGTAGGAAAGCAGTATACAAACAGGCTTGCTTTACTAATGTGACAAAGCATCATGTGAAATAGTTAAAATGTAGTAATTTCATGTGTATAATCAAATGATATTTTAAAGTCTTGAAAAAATCTATAACTACAGATTAAAAGCCAGCATAATAAATGTTACTGATCCATGGTTTCTTCATGCATATATTAAAATGCAGAGATGTAATATGGTGTATATTTCCATTCTGCTATTGTGCAAAGATGTTTGGAAAATTACCTTATCCTTCACTAGAATAGTTAAAATTCTCCATTTTTTTTTTTGCTGTAGTAGAATCTAAGAATATTATATTTATAACTTTTTAAATGACAGCTCTATGTTTAAAATCTATAAGCATATATAACACAGATTTACCAGAATTCAGACAGACACAGAATTAGGCCCATCTAATGTAAGATTTAGTTTCCTTTTTGTTTTTTTGAGTAAATCCTATTAATAGTTTACTGTGTAAAAAAATGTTATTTAACATTTGGTAACCACTTTTCTGCATCAGAGTGCTATTATCTGTAAGCATTTCAGAAGACTCTGGGTTACGCAGAAAGGAAATTTATTAAGAAGTTATTAGGCAGCTCACAGAATCATTATCAAGGCTAAACACTAGCCAGATGCTAAGCAGTAAGAAAAGTAGCCCCTAACCTTATTTTAATGACTAGAACATGTTGCTAGTGTACACTGGCTAACCTCAGCACCTCCTACACTCATTTCCCAGGCTGTCTCTGGTAATGGATCTCCTTGTGTGTCCTGTTATTTCTACAAATTCATGAAGCACGCTAATGTACCTCCCTTCCTTTGGACAGCCCCTGAATTTGCACTGGTACTATGCATCTGGGTGCCAGAGTATGGATCACGTGCTTGTGTCTTGTTTAATTTTGAGTCAGGGAAGTTAAACAATTATCACCTGCAAGACCTTTGGTAGAGGACGCTACAGCAATTTTAAACTTGCTAAAAACATGAAAAAGTCAGTCATTTTGTAAACATATGAGAAAGATAAGCTAAACAATGCATTACTGATAATTGCTTATTAGGTAAAAGCTAAACTATTTCTCATAGGTCTATGGTTATAGACTATATTTATAAATTTGAAAAATAAACAAAAGCATAAAGTATAAAGTAAATGATTTTTTGAGAAATATATATGTGAAAAGCTTTCTAAATTTTCTTGTGCTTTTAATTCTTTCTGTACAAAATAATAAGAATATGCATACAAAATTTTCCAAAGTTGCAGTGTTACGGGATAACAGCACATTATTAAGTTTGAGTGGAAGAAAATTTGCCTAATTTATATATATGAGTAAAGTTATTTTCTTCTTACAAAACCAAGCATTCCTCTTGTTAAAACAAAAAGCTTTGATTTTGTAAATATATATTCTTATGTGCAATATTATGTAACTCAGTAGTAGTAAGTCATTAGCTGATTAAAATGCTATTAACCTGTTAAGTCATTAAATATAAATAAATATACACACTCTTCCAAAAGTATGATAAAATCATGAAGTAACTCAGAAATTCTCACAAGAATATAATTAAGATGTAATTTGTACTTTAATGAATATTTATTAGATGTGCATACACAATATTAAGTAGGATGTGAGATTTCGTGACTTTTAATGTGCTCAAGTGTTCACAGAGTTAAACATCTCCTGGGACTTCACTTTTTACTTCACGGAGACCATTCTCCATCACTGGGTAAACACCTTCCCTTGTTATAAGAAGAATTGCAAGAAAGAATGCAGGAGACCCAGAGAGATATGGGGAAAGTAATGATCTTTGAAAATTCCCCCTAATGAGTAATTTGTGGCTCAGTGGATTTCAAGAGATTATTGGTTTTAGAAATGGATTCTATCAACTAGGGAGATAATGAAAACCATTAGGTCTGAATAAAATAAAACAGTAAATTTCTAATGCATGCAAGCACTGGGCAAAATTTTCTAGTCTCTACACAAGTTGAAAAAAATCACCAGAATAAAAATTTCTCTACGTAGGCCAATATATTGTTGATAGCTCATTACACAGTGGATTTAGTTTGTGACATAAGTTTCAAGGACATTTTTGAATGAACAATTTTGAAACCTTAAAATGGAAAAGCAAGGTTCCTACCTCTGCTTGATACTATATAATCAATTTAGCAACATAATGTTAAACTACCATTTTAACACAACTAATTTTGTTATACAGCAATCTACAAATAGTTTGCCGCAGCATTTCTAGCTAGGTTTTAGTTTTGTTTTATTTTGAACCTAGAGTATTTCTTAAAAATTTAATATTTTTAATTTTTTTCTTCTCTGTGTTATGTTTGGAAATATCTTTAAGAGATCAGCATCTTTTAAAAAAGGAAAAAATGATTAAAACGAGATGAGGAATAGCATGCATTTATATCTAATCACAAAGTATAAACACTTGAATAGCATGATGACTTGTTTATTAAAAAACTCCTTAAATATATTATGAATATGTGCAATGATTACAGAAAGAGTGACTGTTTTACAAAGGTGCTACATTTAAAGATTTAGTTTAATCTTTTTGTATTGAGATAGAATCTAATGCTGCCTGGGCTCATAGAGTACTTTCTACTTTGAATTCCTAAACCACCTGCCTCCATCACCCAAATGTGTAATTATAGACATACACTAACAATGGTTGCCCATTTTCTTCACTTACGTCTAAGTTTAGAAATTTATACATAATTCTGAATATCTTATTTGAAACAGTATTCATGAGTATTGTCCAAACAAGACTAATTAGGTATTATCGCTTCCATGGTGACTAAGGACATAGAAATATCTGTAATAAGGTGCTGATTCTTAGTTATTAACGCTAAGTTACCTGTGCTCCTAATGGTTTAAAAAAAAAACACGAAAGACAGAGGACATCTATGTTCAGGACATTCACCATGTCCTGTCCTTCTCTGAGGTGTGCTTACATTCCAAGGCAGTTAGATAATAGCTATCGCTTAGCTGTTCCCTTACTGGCCTTCTTTCTGTAGCTCTTAGGTTTTCCTCTTTTTATCTGATGCTAGTATGCACGCTAGCCTTCAAGCCTTTGTAAGTAATCCTGGGAGATTTCCTCTTGACATTTAAAACTCAATTATATTTTAGAGATCATTTTTTAAAAATATCACATTAAAACAGTATTTATCCCTATAGTTGTAAGTGGTAAGGGCACTTTTTTTTTCCTTTGGAGAAAGCTCAAAACCAGTATTTTATATCTATATTTACCCCCTTAGGTCTCAATACTTTTACTGTGAAATACATTTGGCATTAATGCAAACTCTTTAAGTGATGGTATAGTTTTTTAACAGACTTTAGTTTTGTCGCTGTCATGGGGATAATTAAATTATTCATGTCAATGATAGCTCTCATTTTTAAAATCTTCACATAAAAATAATCATTACCTTTTCAAATAATACTTAGGAAAGTGATAGACTTTCCAGTAAGTTGAGGCATACCTAAATGGTGATTACACTACTGACTGTCATCATCAGGTTCCCCCCAGGTTCTCTTCCTCTTCTCACCTTTTTTGCTGTAACAAATGTTTTCATTCTGAAGGACCTTACTAACAGAGTTTAACATCTCATCTAACCCCTTCCATTTTGTCATAAAACTATCAAACAACTAATTCAGTTTTGATGAGGATTACATATGATTGGTAAATGCTATACCCCTGATCTATATTCTCAAACCCCTTTGTATTTTTTCTTTCATTATTTTATTTCTGAGACAGTCTCACAAATTCTACCATTTAAAATTTTAACTCTATCTCTGTAAGGCCCCATGAGAATGAATTAGTTGTCTTTGTTGAGGTTCTTGTCCGCTCCAGGTCCTTCCCTGATACTTCCACATAATGCCAGGAGCTCCACCCCATGCTTGGCTGCAAGTCTCAGGATTTGTCTCCATCTGCTGCTGGCTAGAGCCTCCCAGGTGACAGTCAAAACCTAGGCCCCCTGAACACATGTGGCCTATGGGCAGCTTGGTCTTCATATGGGGACACTAGTGAGTGTATATGGGGAGGTCTGTTTCTAACATGGATTCTTGCCAGTTTTTGGATCACTTGCCCCTGGGAGAGCGGACTTGCCTGGCCTCAGTGGATGAGGACATGCTCAGGCCTGATGTGACTTGATGTGCTGAGGAGGGTTGATACAGGAGTGTCCCCTTTTCTGGGGGTAAGAGGAGAGAGGAAGGGAGAAGAAAAGAAGGGGAGGGGACTGGAAGGAGAGGAGGGAGGGGCACCCTTGGGATGTAAAGTAGGTAAACTGAAATTTTATAAATATAAAAAAATAACTAACTAACTTTTGAACACCATTCTGTAGCCTAGGCAGGTCCCATAGGTGTAGTCCTTCAGACTCTCTTTCCAAGTAGCTCAGCTTACGCTACCATGGAAATTTACTATTTTTTTTAATTGAAAATATTTAATACAAGATATTCTGATTAAAGTTTCACTTAGCCCAACTCCTTCTAGATCTCCCTAACTGATCTCTACACACCCAAACACATCTTTTCTTTCTCTCTGATTAGAATGCAAATAGGAATCTAAATGTACTAATTATAAAATAAAATACGATAAAATGAAAAACTAACACCACCAGGAAAGGGTATAACTAACAAGAAGAAAGAGAACCAAAGGAAAAGCCCAAGAAACACACAGATGGACACACACACACACACACACACACACACACACACACACACACACACATATTAAAAAGAAAGAACAACCAGAAGACTAATACACGCACAAGAACTGAAAAGTTAAAAAAAAAGCCGACAAAATATGATGAGGTAAACAACATTTCAAAATTAACTAATTATTTATTATCATTTTTTTTTCATTTTGTATCCCCCTCCCTTGTCTCCTCCTTTTCCCACCCACCCTTCCTCTTCTCGCTCTGTGCCCTTTCCCTAATTCCTGATAGGAGAGGACCTCCTTCCCTTCTATCTGAATCTAGCCTATCAAGTCTCATCAAGTCTGGCTGCATCATCTTCCTCTGTGGCCTGGCATCAAAGAGCCAGCCACTGAGTTCCTGTCAGAGATAGCACCTGCACCCCCCCCCCCTTAGTAGGGAACCCACTTAGACACTGAGCAACCTATAGGCTTCCTCTGAGCAGGGGATCTAGGCCCTCTCCATGTGTGGTTAGAGTATTGGTCTCTATAGACCCAAGATTTTTTACTCTCTTGGTCTCCTTGTGGAGTTCCTGCCTCCTCCAGGTCTTTCTCTACCTCTTCTTCCATAAGGTTCCCTGCACTCTGCCCAAAGTTTGGCTATAAGTTCAATATCTCCTTCGATACCCTGGTGGATAGTCTTTCAGAGGTCCCCTGTGGAAGGCTCCTATCCTGTCCCTTGTCTTCTCCTATGCCTGATGTCCACCCTGTTTTCCCTTCTGAGTGAGGTTTCAACATCCTTGGTAGGATCTTCCTCCTTGCTTAGCTTTTTAGGACTATCTAGCTTAGTATATTTATCCTATATTACATGGCTAAAATTCACTTATAAGTGAGTATAAACTATATGTGTCTTTCTGCTTCTTGGTTACCTCACTCAGGATGATGTTTTATAGTTCCCACCATTTGCCTGCAGATTTCATGATTTCCTTGTTTTTAATAGCTGAGTAGTATTCCATTGTAAATATACCACAATTTCTGTATCCACTTTTTGGTTGAGGTACATCTAGGTTGTTTCTTGATTCTGGCTATTATAAATAAAGCTGCTATAAACATAGTTGAGCAAATGTCCTTGTTGTATAGTATAGCATCTATTGGATATATACCCGGGAGTGGTGTAGCCAGATCTTGAGGTAGCACTATTCGTAATTTTCTGAGAAAGTGCCGGATTGATTTCTAAAGTTGTTGTACAAGTTTGCACTCCCACCAGTAATGAAGGAGGGTTCCCCGTTCTCCACAACCTCTCTAGCATGAGGCATGTGTGCCTTATGTTTTGCTTTTGTTGATTCTTCTAGAAAACCTCATTAATAATCTTTATTCAATCTTGTAAATATATACTTTTTTTTTTTTTTACAAATTAAGCTATATTTAATATATAGCTGGTGGTGGGATGAAAAAAGAAAACAAATTATATGGACTTATAGATTCAGAATATGAACTAATAGAAAAAAAAATATTAAATTGTGCTGTATCTTAAAGGAATACTTTCCCGATAGTCATCATATGTCAGCTTGAAAACTGAAAAATAATAGAAGGAAACAAAATATTTGATGTTGTTTCTATATTTCTAAATAACAGAAAACTTCTACTTAAAATGAACATAGGATGGGGACATAACTCAATTGTAGACTGCTTCCTCAGATGCACTAAACCCTGAGTTTGATTAACAACACCAGATAAAAAGTATGTTAGCTTGTGCCCATACTACCAGTGCTTTGGTAGTGAAGTAGCAGGGTCAGGTCATTCTCAGGTACAACACCAGTTCAAAGCACTCGAGGGCTACATAAAACTTTGCCACAACATCGAATAATAAAGTTAGTCAACAATAAGCAGCTGATTTAGTTAATAAACTATAACATTATCCTAATTGCTTATAGTAATTTTCATGACCTGAAAGATATTTTGGAAACATTAACGATGTAAATGAGGATAAACAGCCTATTAAGTTTTACAGTTGCTTCTGTGAAGTGTTAAGTAACTTTAGATTAATTTTGCAAAGAAGGAAATCATATTATACAGAGTCTATTAAAGATAACACCTTTTACAAGAATTGTCTTTACTCAAATGTGCTAAGAATTTTTCAAAAGCATAAAGAAATTAAAAAATTTAATTTTCCATCAATTTGCTTTTATATATACATATAGATACAGATAGAAATAGAGACAAAGATAGAGGTAGAGATATGTTTGCTTTAACACTCATTTAGAAATATTGGTCACTTAGAACATTTGATCATGTGTTAGTGGAGCAGAGAGCAAGAAAAACTAGTCAAGTTCTGATGAGCTAATTTGTGTCTATCACATTTAAGCATTTTAATTTCTTGTGACATGAATGTTTAATGTTTCAACATTTTCAGGAGCTCTAAAGGAAGGTGATGTATTTCTTCATTAATTCAGCAACCATTTCCGATAAGTCTGCAATTCCTTCTGCAAGAACTGTGATTCATAATTGAGAAAACAATTGTAAATGTTAGTTGTCCTTGAGTTCATGGAGTTGGTGAACCAACACATAAACAAAGAGATGAATGGAGCATTAAAATATTGCCTGAGATTTGAAACCATAGAGCTACTCACAGAACTTAAGAACTCACAGGAGGAATCATTTAGTAGTGGTGAAGGATCTAGAAATACAATTTGGGTAAAGAAATATCTGTATGATGAACATGAATCATCCCAAGAGACAAGTGTTGTAATGTGGTGGTGAAGAGGCAGAGGCAGAGAGAATGATGAAATGTAAAAAAGAATTATAGACAAATAGCCCACCCTGGTAGTCAGTAGTTATAAATGATTGTCTCAGCTTCAGAACAGGAAAACTACCAATACTTGATGAGAGCCAAGGAAGGGCATGATCCAGTCTTCTGACAATAAAGATTTTTGAAGCCAAATTTCTTAATTTAGAGTTAATTCTGGAGAAAACACATTCTTACAAGTTTGATAGACTATATATTTAGCTTAAAAAATCAGACAAATACACATGTATTTAATTAGATTGTAAAAAAAAAAAAAGGAAAAAGAAAAATATTCTAGGCAGAAAACCCAGTAAGAAAATTCTTTGTAAAAAGTTTAATTGATTTCAATGAACTGAGAAGACAAATTTTCATATGCATTAGAAAACTATTATTGCATGTCAGTTTATTTATTCATTGGTAAATTTCATATCAAAACTACATTTCTAGAAAACAATATATTAATGAAATTACACATTAATTAAAGTTTCAAACAAAATAGTTTAAATTAAACAGACAGAATGATCGCTAATCATAGTATGTATTCTTGGTAAAAAACTGAAATTCTGTGCTATTAAACCTTGGCCTATGGACCAATATCCTTAAGAGAAATTAAGAAATGCCAAAAGTATAATTAATAAGATTTACTCTACCTAAGATTCTGACAATAATTGTGAGCTTATTAAGCTCTCTACACTATTGTATGTTCTCACTGGTGGGATTTAAATTACTTACATATCTCTCCTTGCTCTCTCTCTGTCTTGGTCTCTCTCTGTGTGTCTCTGTCTGTCTCTGTCTCTCTCTCCCCACATCCTCCCACTCCCTCCTGATTCCTCTAGCTCTTATCTGCACTCATGCCCAGTTTATCTTCTGAATCTATTCTATTTTCTCCTCATGGAAAGATCCATACATAGCTGTTAGATTGGTGTTTTTGTGAGACACCTAGCAATGGGAGCAGATGATCCTGACTCCTTTTCCTGCACTTAACACACTTTTTCTCCTATTGGGTTGGCTTGTCCAGCATTGATATGAGGGTTCTCTCCTTCTCTTACTGTACCTTGTTTTGTCCTACTTAGTTGTTGGATCCTGGAGGTCTGTTGTTCTCTGAAGATTAAAGGGAGGGAAAGTAGATCTAGAGGAGAGGAGAAATGGTGGGAAGAGTCCAAAGAGGGGAAATTGTTTTGGGGATATATTATATGAGAGAAGAATCTATTTTCAATTGAAAAAAAGAGGAAAAATAGATTATTCTCACAGAAAAAAAAATAGATTACTCTCAGATTTTATTCTAATGTTTATACTGGAAGATTAACTCCTTTAGAAAAAAAAATAGTGCATGTCAATATGTCTTTAAACTAAAACAACTAAGAAAATAAAATTATTTCAAAGATCCCAATTTAATTTTGAAAATTAGTTCTCCTTTCTTTTTGTTATTTTATCAAATTTTATCTTAAATTAACCTCCTTGGTAAGTAATTGGAGAACAAAACAATTTGTTTTGCATAATACATGCTTTATAGCTGTTTTCTCTGGATTGAAACTTTCACTTCAGGAAGGGAGAAAAAGGCATATCATTACTCAGGAAGTTCATGAAATTTACAAGACTACTAAAATCACTCCCCAAGGTTACAAAATCAATAAGGATTTACTGAGTGTGATAAAGGGGATTCATCAGTAGAGCTGTCTTCATGGCTTGCACAAAATAATAGTCATGCAGCTCGTTTTTTTTTTTTTTTTTTTTTTTTTTTTTTTTTTTTTTTTAGAATTTATTTATTTTATACCCGGATTGAACCCCCCTCCCTCAACCCCTCCCAATCCCACCTTCCCTCCCTTTTCTCCCTTATCCCCTTCCCCTAGTACACTGAAAGGTGAGTTCTCCTACTCTGCCATCTGCCCGTAGCTTATCAAGCCTCATCAGGACTGCCTGGACACTAGGTTAAACAGCTTTTTAAGTAGTTACCCATGGATGGTAACTTCTTAGAGTGGTTTCTACTCAAAGTTATCCATATTTGAAATGGGGATTTCAGTGAAGTCATTGGCTTCAGCACTATCCTTGGATTAAATAGCTTCACTTGTCTTGTGTGTGTGCATTTTTGTGGGTAATTAAATATTTGCAAGTAATTCAGCATGTTTGCAGTTATAATTTATCAACCAACAGGAACTGATTGATAAATGAGAGATTTAATATGTAGAGATATATTAGACTGCTCAAGGTTTTTATTTATTTATTTATTGATTTTGCGAGGTGACAAGATCTACTGCCCCAAATTCATGACTATTAATGATTGACCTGGGGCAGTGGTTCTGATTTATTGCATTAGGAAATGGAAAATTAATAATGTAGACATTTTCATGAGTATGTAAAACAAAGGCACAGTTTATTAAGAATTTTTACATAGGAGGAAGCAATTGAAGAAAAAAAAAAGTAAGAAAAAACCCTGGGAGTGGCAGGTTGTTTTCCATGGAGGGAAATTCTATTCCTTTGTTTGGGATTTTGCAGGCCTATCACAGAAGATGATGGAAGTCTACAGGTAATTGCTATGAAATTGGTCATTTCACTGGATTGTCATGGTATAAACCTAATGAAAGTCACACACATTCCATTTGTATATCACTGAGTCAACTAGAGAGAGATAATGAAGTACTGTTCATACAGAGTTCACTCAGGTTGCTGTTCTTGAAGCCCTGCTTTCTGACTCTCACCGACTCTGGATTTGTTCATTACTGAATTCATTGCTAGTGTCAATTCTTTGGCCAGCATTAGAAACATCGGGAATTTCAGACATGTGTGTTGCTATTAATTAGGCCATGTTACATTTGTTCTAACATTTACATAATCACCTACGGTCGATATTTAACTCTATTTTAACCTTATGTTGCACTTGACTTCTTTCTTGGTTACTTCATATTTAATAACATGTTTATAGGGTTGCCTGGGGCTTTTAAAAGTTAGAAGCCTCTGGTTAGAAGACGTTATTATTGGCAAATTAGTCTATTTCAATTAGCTGCATTAGAAGTACAATATAAGCAAGTTAATAGTGTCCTACACAATCCTTCTAGGATTTTGAGAGCCAGCTGGCCAGCAGTTACTGGCTCTGAGAATCCTTAGAGCCTTGAGAGTTACCAGCCTTCTCCCATATCATCTGTCTAGCTTTCTTTTTTTTTAATTTTCATTTTTTTAAATATTAGTTACAGTTTGTTAACTTTGTATCCCTGCTGTGTCCCACTCCCTCTTTCCCTCCCAATCCCATCCTCCCTCCCTCATCTCCTCCCTGCCCCTTTCCAAGTCCACTGATAAGGGAGAACCTCTTCCCCTTACATCTGATACTGGTTTATCTGGTGTCTTCAGGGCTGGCTGCAAAGTCCACCTCTGTGGCCTAGCAGGGCTGCCTCTCCCAGATGTCGGGGAGGAGGGGAGGTGAAAGAGCCCACCATTGAGTTCATGTTTAGCTTTCTTATCTCATACTCAACTACAAGCTCTTTTATTTATATTTTCAGTGCTTTATGCTATGCTATATTAACCCATAATCTTCCTTTTAACCTCAACCTCCATTTTTATTCCAACATATATGAGTAACTTGCAATTTTAACCATCAGCATGTTGTTGTTTTTACTGCCTATATAAAGCTAGCTACAGCCTGAAACAGTGTCACACACCTGTAATCTCAGCACTTGGGGAAGCAGAGGCAGGCAGATCTCTCAGAGTTTGAGGCTAGCCTGATTTACAAAATGAGTCCAGGACAGCCAAGGCTACACAGAGAAACCGTCTCTAAAAACAAGAGAGAGAGAGAGAGAGAGAGAGAGAGAGAGAGAGAGAGAGAGAAAGAGAACAGTCAGTAGAGGTAATGTCTACATCAAAAAGACAAGAAACAGAAAAGGAGCCTGCCACAGAGGACCTCTGAAAGACTCTACCCACCGGGATATCGACGGAGATACTGAGACTCAGCCATGCTTTGGAAAGAGTGCAGGAAAACTTATGGAAGAAGAGGGAGATAGAAAGACCTGGAGGAGACAGGGACTCCACAGGGAAACTAACAGAGCCAAAAAACCTGGGCCCAGGGTTCTTTGCAGAGACTGATCCTACAACTAAGGAGCATGAATGGAGAAGACCTAGACCACTACTTCAAGGATCCCATAGGCTTCTCATTTTCCAAGTGGGCTCAGTAGTAAGTGATCAGGGGCTGTCTCTGACATGAACTCATGGGCCAGGTCTTTAATTACTTCCCCCCCCCCGGGGGGAGCAGCCTTGTCAGTCCTCAGGGGAAGATGATGCAGCCAGTCCTGATGAGACCTGATAGGCTAGGGTTAGATAGAAGGGGAAGATATCCTCCTCTCTCAGGGAAAGGGGTAGAAGAGGTAGGGTGGGTGGGACTGAGAGGAGACAAGAGAGGGGCTGCAGCAGAGACACAAAGTGAATAAACTGTAATAAATAAATAAAATTAAAATTATGAGAAAAAATGTTGCAAAGGAGGCCTAACATTTGCCATAGATGTTAAATGTTGATAAATGGGCCAGACTTTCGGTGAAGTTAATGATATTTTTAAAAGTTGAAAGTTTAGCAGAAGTTTTTCTACATATACTCTTATCATTTCAAGCAGTTTTTGTCAGTGAAGTGTTACAGTGACAATTTTATGCAGACACAAAGAAGACCAAAATAGTAAGGGTGACATATTCATCAAAATTGTACATTAACTGATATATCTTTATTACTACTCATTATTGTTAAATGAATTTAGGCATAAAAATTCACATGAATCACTTTTCTATTGCTAAAGTTTATGAAGTTTGCTTGTCAGTCTGGAAGGATAATTGAGATAAAAGGCACAGGAGCAAAGGATGAATAAAACACAGTGCTGTGAGTATTCAGATTATTCTATTAAAAAACAAAGAAATACAAAGAAAGTAAAGGCTTTAAAATTAGTCATTAAAAGTTTTGTCTGAAATTAGTATCAGTTTCAAATTTTTGACAAGGTTAAACAGATAATTATAAATCTTTCTGCAATCAAATATTCATAATCATAGTACTTGTGCCAACCTGTTCCAAATATATATTAAAAAATCTTTAATACATTTTATATTTTAGAACAACTTTTTCCAAGACAAAAAGTTTGTCCTCATAAATTACCCTATAAATCATTAGAACATTATATTATAAGCTCCATTTGCCTAACAATTTACAAAAAAAGTAATATTTTTATTTTTATAGAAACAGAAATAATGTGAAGCTAAATTTCTTCTATGAAAAGTCTATAACCTAATAATGAAAAACAAGACTGCCTCTTACATAATCTGATTGGCCTGCTCTTTGATCACCTCCCCCTGAGGGGGGAGCAGCTTTACCAGGCCACAGAAGATGACAATGCAGCCACTTCTGATGAGAACTGATAGTCTAAGATCAGAAAGAAGGAGAGGAAGACCTCCCCTATCAGTGGACTTGGTGAGGGGCATGCATGAAGAAAGGGGAAGAAGGGTGGGATGGATCTGAAGAGGAGGAGGGAGGGGCTTATGGAGGGATACAAAGTGAATAAAGTGTAATTAATAAAAAAATAATAATAATAATAATAATAAAATCAAGGTAAAAAAACCAATATTTCTCTCTCAAAGATCCTGTATGTCCCTGAGAATTATAGAACTAAAATTCAAGGGAAATAACTAATAACAGTTAAGATTATAATTAAATTTCAAGAAATTTCAGTTATTCTGTATAGTATAGACAGAAATGATAAACTGACAAAAAATAATGCTAACTAAGCCAAAACACAAAAATAACAAAAGTTTCATTTACACAATTTTCCAAATTTAGATAATTATACAAAAATTAATATTAGTTATTGAATAAATTTTAAACATTATGATGTTCTTTGAAATTATGGTATGATAATATCTATAAACTTATTCATCTTACTTTTATTGCATTTAAAACATGATAGAAGCAAGAAAGCAAATCTACAAAACCTACAAGCTATGACTAATGTTAATATTGAAAGTCCTCAATTATTTTTAAATATCAACATGATATTTAAAAATTGGATTAAAGAAACTATTCAATATCATTTTTTATTAAATCTGTTCACAACGTACAGAAGAAATTGCTTTTTTAATTTTAATTTTTTTCTTCACAATTTATTCATTATATATCCCAATTGAGGCACTCTCCTTCAACTACCCCCATTCCCACCCTCTCTCCTTTTTCCAACTCCATCCCTTTCCCCTAGTCCACTGAAAGGGGGTATTCTGCACCATTGCCTTCTGCCTAAAGCCTGTCAAGTCTCATCAGGACTGACTAGATCCTCTTCCTTGGTGGTCTGGCAAGGCTGCATCACCAGAGGTGAGTGATCAAAGAGCAGTCAACTGAGTTCATGATAGAGGCAACCTCTGCTCCCATCACTTGGATATACACATGGAGACTTAGCTACCAATTGGGAAATTACTTTTGTGGAAATGCAATGTAATTCAAAATACAATTAGATTGTTTCTTCTTGGTCTGTGTCTTTAAAACAGAAAGTAGGTGATGAAGATTTACACAGGGACTAATGAATCACTAAAGAAAATACAAATCTATATATTTTCAAGTCTCAACTGTCATCAACATTTTTTGGGGTATATATCTATATATTATATATATGTATATACATGAAAATGTAATTAACAGTGAAATATAACATCCTATAGAAGTACCAGATGTTCAGAATAAGCATTCTATATACCATTACGGTATATAGAATTTGTTACTGGGCATGTGTGTTTCAGTGGCTATTCCACTACATAGAGGTGGCTACTGGCACCTACCTCTGTGATATTTTTATTAGTTATCTCATTCCTATAAAGTGATCTTTGCATAAAAAATACAAAAAATAACGTTATGTAAAAGGTAATATGGGCCTTTTAAAGATATCTTAAATTTTTATTTTATTGTACAACATGATATTTCTGTTAGCAAATATACATAAACAAATAATTAAAACATATGACAAGATAATATGCATCATCACTTCTCATTGTAACTTCGTGTATAGTTCAGAAAGTTTGGTAGGGTTATAGTAACAACAGCCTATTTCTTTAGCAATATTTTAACATATTTCATTCATATACTCATATTACATCCTGACCAGTTTTCCCTCTCCTCTCTTCCCAGTCCTCCCCTTCTTCCCATCTCCTTCTGCATTTCTCTTCAGAAAAGGTCATGTCTCCTAGGACTTTCAACCAAACATGGCATACTATCTTGCAATAAGCCTTGGCAGCTCATCTTTTATTAAATCTTTAAAAGGCAGATCAGTATTTTTTTTAAAAGGCTCCCAAAAGCAGGCAAAAGACTCAGAGACAGCCACTATCCAACTGTTAGGATTCTCACAAGAAGACCAAGTTATACAACAGTGACTTATATGCAGAGGGCCTGCAAATTTTTAATTTGTCACAAAAAGTTAACTTTAACCCCTTCTACAGATACAATGTTTTTATCTCTTCAACTGAAACAATTCTTAGTTTAGAGCCTTTAAATTCCCTTGGTCCGTTTTTTCTCCCTTCCCATCTAGGTATCTGGAAATATTTTTTGCTTTTATTTACTTTTTGCAAAGATTTTATACACAGATAATATAATAGCTTGCTATCTTTTTCATTTATTTTTATCACAAAATATTTTTAGTTTATTATTTTCTCTCTTTTTGTGTAATGAGATCCTTTCCATGCATTTTCAAATAGATAACTATATAAGACATGCTAGCAGAGGATGATATACCATGAATCCAACATTTGTCCAGCATGTAATAGGATACTGTCTAAATATAAATTGTCTTAACCAAATCCTGTTCATATATAAGCATTAACATCACATATACACAACAATGCCTGTCTATTCTCTCCCTCCCATCCTTGGTACCCAATATTTTAATTGCCTCTAGGATCCAGAAACATTTTATATTAGTGAAGATTTTGACAGTTTTGTAATGAAGATGAGATTACAGCAAAGCAGCAAAGCTTTCAGGCCTGCTTATAATATAAAAATGTTAATGAGTAGGAATCCCCATAGAGCCCCATTTCCCTGCCTTAATTTTTATGATGAGAAAACTTTTGATTTCCTTTTGTGAATTATTATATGTTAAGTGACTATCTTTTTTGATTCCACAAAATACGAGAACAAGTATTAATGTGGCTTCATCAATTTCAGTTGCCTTAATATGCTTGTGTTGACATAACAGATTATCCAAAGACCCAAGTTTATTCTCATAAGAGGCAATGATATTATGGAGCCAGATTTCTAGTGGTGTGGTGTCTATTCTTGGTTGTCAGCTTGACTACATCTGAAATTAATTGAAACCCAAATGGCAAGCACATCTGTTGATGACTGTTGTTTCCTTAATTAAACCACTTAAAGTTGGAAGACTTCTAATCTCACTTCTAATCTAGGTCTTTGGTGTTGGAAAACACTAATCTTTCACCTAGCTCTTTGAAGGAACTAACATCCATTCTTAATCTGGGCCATACCTTCTGCTGGTAGCTTGTAAAAAGAATATGGAAGAAGGAAGCTTGCTCTCTTTTTCTGATTGTTCTTGATGTTTCAATAGAAATCCATTGTAGAGTCTATTTCTTCAGAATTCTAGCATGTGCTGAGGACCAGCTGAGTCACTGGGCTTTGCAGGCTGAATAACTACTAAAACTCTTGGACCTTTCATTTGTAGACAGCCAATGTTGTACTAGCTAGATCAGCGACTACGAATAATTCTAATAAATCCCCTTACACATCATATACATAAACACATACACATACATAGCATATAAATGTACATCATATACACACATATATGTTATGTATATACATGGATACATGTATTCTACATTTTTTTCCTCTGAACAACCCTGACTGGTAGGCAAAGATTATTGTGTAATTGAAAGGCTGATTTCTGTACTCTCACTCCCCATATTTGGTTGCAATCCATGTTTTGAGTGTCCTGTCTCAATGTTGTGTAAACACTGCTCCTTGATCGTATCTTGATATGCCAATAAAACAGCCAAGAGCCAATCGATGAGCAGTGGAGAGAATATGGCTAGACATCCTGCCATCCAGGGGAGGACGAGTTAGAGGAGGAAGTGGGGAATTCAGCCATGTTGAGAGGTCAAAGAGACATCAGGAGAAGGCACTGGAACAAGAAAAGCTACAAAGTACTCTGGGATTTATCCTGGTAGAAAATCAAATTAGCATAGAGGTTTAAGTTGTGGAGAAAGGGGAACCCTCCTCCATTGCTGGTGGAAATGGTACAACCACTTTAGAAATCAATCTGGTGCTTTCCCAGACATTCAGGAATAGTGCTTCCTCAAGAGCGAGCTATACAGCTCCTAGGCATATATCCAAGAGTTGCTCAAGTACACAACAAGGACATTTGCTCAACCATGTTTGTAGCAGCTTTATTTGTAATAGCCAGAACCTGGAAACAACCCAGATGTCAATCAATGGAGGAATGAATACAGAAATTATGGTATTTTTGCACTATGGAATACTATTCAGCAATCAAAAACAACGGAATCATGAAATTTTCAGGCAAAAGGTGGGATCTAGAAAAGATCATTCTGAGTGAGGTTTCCCAGAAGGAGAAAGACACACCTGGTATATACTCATTTATATAGACCTGTAAGCTATGATAAACATAATGAAGTCTACACACCTAAAGAAGATAAACAAGAAAGAAGACCCGGGGTAAGATGATCAATCCTCACTTAGAAAGACAAATGGGATGGGCATTGGACATACGAGAAAACAATAGGACAGAATCCTACCAAAGAAGGCCTCTGAAAAACTCTACCTAGCAGTGTATCAAAGCAGATACTAAGACTCATAACCAAACCTTCGGCAGAGTGCAGGGAATCATATGAAAGAAGGGGGAGTAAATATGACTTGGAGAGGACAGGAGCTCCACAGGACCAAATATATCTCCACACAGGAGTCTTATATAAGACTGATTATCCAACCAAGGACCATATATCAATATAACCTAGAAACTCTGCTCAGCTGTAGCCTGTGGTAGCTCAGTAACCAAGTGGGTTACCCTAGTAAGGGGAACAGGGACTATTTCTGACATGAACTCAATGGCAGGCTCTTTGACCTCCCCACCCACCAAGGGAGGAACAGCTTTGCTAGGCCACAGAGGAGGACTTTGCAGCCAGTCCTGAAGATAATTGATAAAACAGGGTCAGATGAAAGGGGAGGAGGTCCTCCCCTAACAGTGGACTTGGAAAGGAACAGGGAGGAGATGAGGGAGGGAAAGTAGGATTAGAAGGGTATGAGGAAGTGGGATAGAGCAGAGATACAGAGTTAATAAAATGTAAATAAAAATAAAAAGATACTTTTCAAAAAAATAAAGAATAGGTTAATAAGTGCTCAGTTGTTGTGTTGTGAAACTTATTATTAAAAAAAATACAAAAGAGTCTCAATTAAATAATTGTGACATCTGAGTTAGGAGAGAAACTGAGAAACAAAAACAGTTTTATAAAAATAGAATTAACATTGACTAATTCAGATATTGGTACCAGAGTACCAATAGAGAAGCAGAAGTATGAGGATAAATTCTTTAACTCTCTAGAATAGGTTTTCTAAGTTTCCAAGACCTAGAGTTACTAAAGCCTTTTCAGTTACTTAAGACTCTCTTGGGAGCTTACACTATACAGAAAGCCTAAGGTGTGAACTATTTACAAACTTAAGGAAACAAATGCATTGAACATTCTGGTTCAGCAATTGTGAAAGACAATGGATTTGGTTACTCTTTTTATAAAACTTTTGACTACATGGAGATAAAGATAAGAATAAAAAAAATTATGATGCTAATCAGTTGTTCCTCACATCCTTAGAAAATTAAAAAATAAAAAGAAATGGGCTACATGTTAAAATTAAGCAATTTTTAACATCTTAGAACGCAATTAAGGGAAACAATAAAGTTAGTGATAAAATTGAGCAGCTCCAGGTGCCCATGAACAGGGAGTTTCTTTTCCTTGCCATTCCTATCACTGTACAATGGGCTTATAAACAAAGTGGTCATGATGGCAGATATGGCAGTTATGCGAGTCATCCACATGGACTTCCACTCATGAAGGCCCATGTGGCCATAGCTGCTGCTGAGTGCCTTATATGGCAGCAGCAGAGAGCACAGAGATGGTAACATTCCCTTAGGTGAGCAGCCACTAACCTGGTGGCTGTATGACAACACTGAACCATTTCTTCCATGGAAAGAGAACACTTTGTTTTTCCTGGAGTAGATACTTACTTTGGTTATGGACTTGCCTTTCCTGAATGTAATGTCTCTGTCAAAACCACCACCCACAGATTTATAAAATTGCCTTATCCACTGTTGTGAAATTCTGCACAGTATTGTTTCTAAGGATTAATTCACTTCACAGCCAGAGAAGTGTGACAGTGTGCCAACAATAATGGAATCACTGCTCGGACCATGTTCCACACCTGAAGCACCTGGACTGATAGAACAGTAGATATGTTTTTTTTAAAGACTGGTTTGCCAATTGGGTGGCAGCAGGCTTGAGGTCTGTGGAAAGGTTTTCCAGAAAGTGGCCTATGCTTTCTGGAGTTCAGTATATGTTTCTGTTTCTCCCATAGCCAAGACCCACAGATCCCGGAATCAAGGGGTGGAATAAAAAAAGGGATTCTACTCAGTATTCCCTTAGTGACTCACTAGGAAAATTTTGCTCTCTGCCTTAAAAAGGAAATTGCCTTCATTTTTGCTGGCCTAGAAGTTTTCTTTCCAGAGTGAGGAGGGCTTTTGCCAGTAGATACAGAAAAGTGTTGCATTAAACCGGAAGCTCAGACTTTCCCTTGGTCCACTTGGGCTTTTGATATCCTTAAATTAACAATGTAACGAATGGTGAATAGAAGAGATACAATTTAAAATTTTGTTGTTTAGCTTCAGACATCCAGTTTCTCTTGAGTGGTATCCTTATATTGTAATAGTACCATTTGCATGCCAAGTCTAGAAAAGTGAGGCTCAGTGAATCAGTCTCAACAACCCATACCTCATAATAAAATCAACTAAATTATATAAATCATGAGGTATAGGTTGTTGAGACTGATTCAAAAATCAACTAAGCAACAGAACAAGATAATTTGAACACAGGGAACTTCCCAGAGACAAGGACTATTCTTGGAGATGACCTGGAACCCCTGCACAGGTGTAGCCCATGGCAGTTCAGTGTCCAAGTGGGTTACATAGTAATGGGAAGAGGGACTGCCTCTGACATAATCTGATTGGCTTGTTCTTTGATCACCTCCCCCTGAGGGGGGAGCAGCCTTACCAGGCCACAGTAGAGGACAATGCAGCCACTTTTGATGAGAACTGATAGACTAAGATCAGAAAGGAGAGGAGAACCTCCCCTATCAGTGAACTTGAGGAGTGGCATGTGTGAAGAAAGGGGAGGGAGGGTGGGATCGGCAGGGGAGGAGGGAGGGGCTTACAGGGAGATACAAAATGAATAAAGTGTAATTAATAAAAAATTTAAAAAATCAACTAAAATTGGTTGATAGCAGTTATAATAACAAGTTGCACTGATAACAGAAGCTCAGATGATTTCCTTGGTATATGCCCTGTTGGCAAGTTCTTAAGCCGATACTATTAGACTCTGCTGTCCATCCATCATATTACATTTTTTTTTTTATAAAGAGTTGAGGTTAATTTCTGCTGGGTGAAACTAAAAATATTTATAAGATTTTATCATGCTTAATGACATTTTATCACATGTAATCATCACAATGTTAATGACTGTCTAGTCTATTAGAAGGAAAACAAAGGACATAAAACATAAAATTGTAAGTGTACCAATTTTGGCCAATTCTTTCTTTTAAATAAACTGATTTGTCATAAAACAATGTATTTTGAACTTATAGTCCATTCCAGTTTAAAATCCTTTGTGTTATGGAATAATGTTTGTGTCCGCCCTACCAAGTTCTTTCACTGACAACCCAATGGTCTTGTGATGGTACTGAGGAAGTAATGAAGGCAGGATGATGCCAAAATTCTGCATTATAAGACTTGATAAGAAGAGAGACAAGAACAACTGTTTATTTCCATTTATGTCATGTTATCCATAAAAACACAAACAGCTTACAGACTATGGACCAGTGAGTCCAACAATGGCAGCCTAAAAATCAAAGGGGCAAGAATTTCAGTCTGTGAGGCTGGATGCCTCAGCTATTCTTTAGTATATGCCAGAGTCAAAACAAGGAGACTCTAACCCCAGTGAGGGGGAAATGGCCTTGCTAGAGAGAGGAAACTGGCAAAATGAGGGCAATCTGCTCAGAGCGAAGTAGCACTTATATTTTCCTGATTATCAGTTTTTGGACTATCACAATTGGTTTATTCATTAATTTGATAAATTGTTGGCTACCGTCAAGTCTCAGCAATTACAAAAAAATGGTAATTATTATAATGTGTATGTTTATGCATGGATATATAGTTCTAACAGAACTGTAAAACATCAAGGAATATAATTACTAGGTCATATGCAAGAATATGTTGTTTTTGTAAGAAACTTGTAAACTTTTCTCAAATTCTGCCAGCAATGGAAAAAATGATTTTCCAGATTCTCATCAGTAGTTGATGTCTTTGGTGTGTGAATTTTACACATTGCAATGTGTGCATATCAGCCTAATGTAATCTTGACTTATAATTATTAAATGACATGGAATATTTGGTACCCTTTAATATGTACATTGTTGCATTTCTATTCAAACTATGGAAATCTTTAAGTGAATGTAGTAAAGAATGCTACCTTTAAATAACTGCTTAGGAAAAGGAAAAACTTTAAATTTCTGAACACAAAGATAACATATATAAACTTACAAATTGTATAATTCTGTTACTATATTAAAGTTTATCCATAGGACTTCCAGCTTCTACTATAAAGAGGCTGTTTTTATTGTTGTAATGAAAAACTAGGACTTATCACATAAGTTTGATTGCCTTTGACAACCACAGGACTCACTCATGGGAAACTTAATTTAGCAAAGCTCTTAAAGTGACTGAATTTCTGTGCTATTTTGGAGCCATCTCATTATTTCTGGTGAAGTTGTCCTTTCTGTGTTATAGAACTGGTCTACTAGCCCAGCAGGATAGGCACTGCATGAGTGGGAGGCAAACACTCTTTATGAGTTAATTAAACATGGCTATAAAAAAGAAAGAAATGTCAGTGTGGGAATGATGAGGTATAAATTCTAATCGATTGATGAGTACATTCTATACATGAAATATCACACTGTGCTTCTAAGTGTGTGCCAGTAATGCATGTTGCTAAAAATAAAACATCCCACTCAGGAACATATATGTATTCTCATGAATAAACTCACACATGCCTAAGAGTGCACAAATCTTTTGAAACAAGCAGTAGAACAAATGGAAATGAAATATCACAATAATTAATTTGAAAGATAGTAGTCCTTCACATTCACATGCACACAGACATAAAATGGAAATGATTAAAATAGTAAAATAATATTGAAGTTTACTATAGTTTGCTCATAGAAATCTATTAAACAATATTCTGCTAAATTTACTTAATTTCTGGATGTTTTAGCATTGAAAAATATTTTACTCATAAAATGCAATACTTATGTGTTTAGGATAGCACTATATCCTTTATGAATGTGGAGATAAAAAGGCCTTTAATTATCATTTTCCTGTTAATATTTATAATTGGTTTTATTCAATTTTCACTTCATTTCAAAACTTGATTTCTTCCCCCAGATTCTTTCAATCTTGAAATGTTCCATGATCCATAAGTACTAAATCAGTTATAAACTTTTACTGAACTCATTCTTCTACCTTTGTTAAGCATTGTCTTCTGTCTGGAAAGCTGTATTCAACAATTTAACTTACCAATCCAAAACTGCATTTGCTCTGTAAACTCATTAGATATTTTTCCTGGCAGCTTTTATCACTCCATTGTATTTTCAGAGAATTTTATAAGTAAAATATTTGCCATATTTCACTGAGATTGTTTACATGTCCAGCCACTTTATATATGGTATAGATCCTTAAACATGTCAAGTAGAAAGAATTTTGGAACTTTTCAGTTAAATGTTGAAAAATTACCATTTCATGCATGTTTAAAGCATCTGTTCTTCTTATAGGTATTTCAAAGTAGTCTCTGAACCTGGATAAATCCATACTCAATCTGTTTATTTGTCCTCTGCCTCTCAGAGGACAGCTATGCTGGACTCCTGACTCAAATATATCAAAGTATCATTAATGGTGTCAGATGTTGGCTCTCTCCCATGGGGTGAGTCTAACGTTGAGCCAGGCATTGGTTGGACATTCCCTTAATCTCTGCTCTGTTTTCATCTCTGTACATCTTAGGCAGGGTAAATTTTGGATCAAAGTTTTTCATATACTTTTAGAGTGAATATCTTTTTTCTTCCTTTTTAAAGCTCATTTTTAATTTTTTCATTTATTTATTTTAATAAATTACACTTTATTCATTTTGTATCCCAGCTGTAGCCCCCTCCCTAAAGCCTTCCCAACCTCACCCTCCCTCCCTCATTTCCTCCCATGTCCCTTTTGAAGTCCACTTCCTACTTACCCTAGCTTATCAGGTCTCACCAGGACTAACTGGATCGTCTTCCTCTGTGGCCTAGTAAGACTGCTCCCCACTCAGGGGAAGGTGATCAAAGAGCGAGCCACTGAGTTCATGTCAGAGACAGCCCTGTTCCCCTTACTAGGGAACCCATTTAGAGGCTGAACTGCCATGGGTTACATCTGTGCAGGGCTTCTATTATATATCCATGAGTTGTCCTTGGTTGGAGTATCAGTCACAGAAAAGACCGGTGGGCCCCGATATTTTGGTCCTGTTGCTTTCCTTGTGGAGCTCCTGTCCCCTCCTGGTCTTCCTATTTCCCCCTTTTTCATAAGATTGCCTGCCCAAAGTTTGGCTATGAGTCTCAACATCTGCTTTGATACCTTGCTAGGTAGAGTTTTTCAAAGACCCTGTGTGGTAGGCTTCTCTCCTGTTCTGTTTTCTTCATCTTCTGAGGTCTATCCCTTTTGCCTTTCTGAGTGATGATTGGTCATTATACCCAGGGTCCTCATTCTTGCTTAGCTTCTTTAGGTGTTCAGATTTTAGTATGTTTATCGTATATTATATATCCAATATACATTTATAAGTGAATATATACCATGCTTGTCATTCTGCTTCTGGGACATCTCACTCAGTATGACCTTTCCCAGTTTCTACCATTTTGCCTGCAAATTTCATGATTTCCTTCTTTTTAATTGCTGAGTAGAATTCCATTTTGTAAATGTACAACAATATTATTTTACCTAAATTTGAATATATTTTTTTTCTTTATTCAATGAAGAATCATGAGCCTGAGCTGCATGCTCTATTGTCTAGCCTTTGCTCTGTCCACCTTGACCAAGTCTTCTGATCAAGGAATATCCATGTTAGAATCCTCCCCACCCCCAAGTCCCTGTTCCCTGTGTCCCCTTGGGCATGCCCAGTTCCCCTCAGCTCTGTGCTGTCTCCCCATTCCCACCCTCAGCTCCACTGCCTAGACACTGCTCCCCTGACCTTCAGTTGTTCTTCTGAATCAAGAACATCCTAGTTAGACCATTTCATTCTCCCCCTCTCAATACCCAGAAGGCCATGTTCCCTGGAGCACACTCAGCTACCCTGAGCTTTGCACTAACTCACTCTTTCCCAGCTCTATTGTCAGGCTACCACTTTGCCAGACTTGATTCTTTTAATTGATTTCTTTGTTTCTAAGGCCTGCTGAACCAAGACTATCCAGGGGCAAACACATGGCTAAAAGCCAGAGTAAGAACACAATCAACAAGAGCCAGGGCAATATGGCACCTTCAAAGCTCAAATTTCATACTAAAGCAAGTCCTGGGCATCCTAGCACAAATAAAGCACAAAAAAGCCCTTCAATCCAATCTCAGAAAGATGATGTAAGCCTATAAAGATGAATAAACAAATCAGATAAAAAATGCCTGAAAATATAATGGAATAGTATTATAAAGAAGAAATGACTAAATCCCTTAAAAAATACAGGAAAACACAATGAATCTTATCTTGATTTAATTTTGGTAAATGGAATCTATAAATAAAATTATCTATTCCATTTAAGTTTTCAAATTCTGTGGCATATAGGCTTTTGTAGTAAAACCTAATGATTGTTTGGATTTCCTCAGTGCCTATTGTTATGCCCCCCTTTCCATTTCTGATTATTCTGATTAGACAGTTTCTCTCTGCCTTTTGGTTAGTATGGCTAAGAGTTTGTCTATCTTGCTAATTTTCTCAAAGAACTAGCTCTAAGTTTCCTTGATAGTTTGAATTATTTTCTTTGTTTCTAAATTATTGATTTCAGCTCTGAGTTTGATTATTTCCAATCATAAACTGCTCTTGGTTTTGTCTGCTTCTTCCCTCCCCCACCCCAGGACTTTATGTGTGTCATTAAGTTGTTTGTATGAGATGAAAAAGACATAATTTTCAACAAATGGTGCTGGTCTAACTGGATGTCTACATGCAGAAAAATGTAAATAGAACCATATTTATCACCCTGCACAAAAGTAAAGTCCAAGTGGAGCAAAGACTTCAACATGAAACCAGACACACTAAATCAGTTAGAAGAAAAAGTGGGGAAGAGCCTTGAAATATTGGCATAGGAAAAAACTTCCTGAACAGAACAAAAGAAAAGTCTCTAAGAGCAAAAATAAATAAATGGAGCCCCATGAAACTGAATAGCTTCTGTAAAGCTAAGGACACTGTCATCAGAACAAAACGACAGCCTACAGATTGGGACATGATTTTCACCAACTCTATATCTGAGAGAGGGGTGATATCCAGACTATATAAAGAACTAAAGAAGTTAAAAAGCAATAAGTCAAGGCATCCAATTAAAAAAATGAGTACAGAGCTAAACAGAATTCTTTGTAGAGGAATATCGAATGGCAGAGAAACACTTAAAGAGATGCTCAAAGTCCTTAGTCATCAGAAAAATACAAATCAAAACAACACTGAGATTTCACCTTACACCCATCAGAATGGCTAAGATCAAAAACTCAAGTGACAACATATGCTGGAGAGGATATGGAGAAAGGGGAACTCTCCTCCATTGCAGGTGGGAATGTAAACTTGTACAACCCCACTTTGGAAATCAGTCTGGTGCTTTAAAGAAAATTAGAAATAGTGCTACCTCAAGATACAGCTATACCACTCCTAGGCTAGATTAGGATTTCAAAGCATATACAATATATGCTCAAGTATAGAATAAGGACATTTGCTCAACCATGATCATATCAGCTTTATTCAGAATAGCCAGAATCAGTGGACTTCCAACCCAGACATCCCATTCTAGATACAGAAATAGTGGTACATTTACACAATGGAATACTACTCAGCAATTAAAACCAAGGAAATCATAAAATTTCCAGGCAAATGGTGGGAACTAGAAAAGATCATCCTGAGTGAGGTAACCCAGAAACAGAAAGATACACATAGTATAAACTCACTTATAAGTGGATATTAATCATAGTATATCAGATAAACATACTAAAAAATCTATAATCTTAAAGAAACTAAACAAGAAGGAGGACTTTGGGAAGTTGCTCCGTCCACTCTCAGAAAGCAAACGAGGTAGACATCAGAAGAAGAAGAAAACAGGGAACAGGACAGGAGCCTACAAGAGGGGGCCTCTGAAATTCTCTACCCAGCAGAGTATCAAAGCAGATGCTGAAACTCATAACCAAACTTTGGGCACAATATAGGGAATGTTATGAAAGGAAAGAGAGAAAGAAAGAAAGACCTGGAAGCGACAGGAACTCCATATGGTAACCAACAAAAGTAAAAAATCTGGCACAGGGTCTTAGCAAAGACTGAAATTCCAACCAAGAACCATGCATGGGGATAACCTAGACCCCTTGCTCAAATGTAGCCCATGGCAGCTCATACTCCAAGTGGGTTCCCTAGTAATGGGAATAGGAACTGTCTCTGACAAAAACTCAGTGGCTGGCTCTTTGATCACCTCCTCCTGAGAAGGGAGCAGCCTTGCCAGACCACAGAGGAAGACAATGCAGCCAGTCCTGATGAGACCTGATAGTCTAGGGTCAAAGGGAAGGTGAGGAGGACTATCAGTGGACTTGGGAAACGGAATGAGAGAAGAGGGAGAGAGGGAGGATTTAGAGGAGATGAAGGAAGGGACTACAGCTGGGATACAAAGTGAGTAAATTGTAATAATCCAAAAATATATAAAAAGAAAAATAAGGTAAAAAGAATAATAGGAATAGAAGATGAAGAATCCCAGATTCAATGACCAGAAAATATTTTCAACAAAATCATAGAAGATTATTTCCACTGCCTAAAAAAATAATTCCTATAAACATACAATAAGCATACAGAACACTAATTAGACTGGACCAGAAAAAATCCTCTTGCCATATTATAATAATTAAAACACTAAATCTACAGAACAAAGAAAGAATATTAAAATCTACAAGGGAAAAAAGGCCAAGTACCTTACAAAGGCAGATCTATCAGAATTACACCTGACTTCTCAGCAGAGATTCTGTCAGAAAGATCTGGGCAGATTTCCCTCAGCCTTTAAAAGACCCATTTATACCAACTTCAACTATGATACCCAGCAAAACTCTCAAGCACCATTTATGGAAAATACATGATATTCCATGACAAAACCTAATTTAAACAATATCTGTCCACACATACAGCCATACAGAAAATACAAAAAAGAAAATTTAAACCCATGAGGTTAATTATACCCATGAAAATATAGGAAATAAATAATTTCTCACCAGTAAAAGGAAACATATAAAAACACATACACACTCTAACACCACCAACATCAAAATAATAGCAATTAACAACCATTGGTCATTAACATCAATTTACTAAATGCCCCAATATAAAGACACACTATAATAGAATGGATATGAAACAGGATGTATCATTCTGCTGCATATAAGAAATATACCTCAGCAACAGAGATAAACATTACTTCAGAGTAAAAGTTTGCAAAATGTTTTCCAATGAAATGTACCCAAGAAACACGTTGGAGTAGCCATTCTAAAATCTAATAAGATAGACTTTAATCCAAAATTAATCAAAAGAGATAGGGAAAGACACTTCATAGTTATCAAAGGAAAAATCGACCAAGATGATGTAACAATTCTGATCGTCAATGCTCCAAATTCAGTGGTACCCACATTCTTAAGAGAAACATTACTAAAGCATAAATCACATATCAATAGTTGAAGACCTTAAACATCTCACTCTTACCAATGGACATTTCAGCAATAAAGATGAGCAGAAAATTCAGGAATGGCCAACAACTGACACTATAAGTGATATTCTGCAATGCTTGCAGACAGGAGCTTAGCATTACTGTGCTTTGAGGCTTCATCCAGCAGCTGATGAAAACAGACATAGAGACCCACAGTCAAACAACAGGTGGAGCTTGGAGAGTTTTGTAGAAAGGGGTGAGGCTTGAGGGAGCATGAACAATCAAGGCCAACAGAAAGAGGCTTACAGAATACTCGAACCTGGGCCCATAGGAGTTCAACTTGACTGAACCACCAAACAAGAGCATGCTTGGGCTCGACCTAAGCATCCTGTACACTTGTAGCAGATATGAAACTTGTTCTTCATGTGGGTCCTCTAACAATTAGAGTGGGGGTTGTCTCTGACTCTGTTGCCACTCTTTGGATCCTTTTCACATAGATGGTCTGCCTTGTCTGACCCCAGTTCAAAAGGGTGTGCCTAGTCCTGCTGAGACTTAATGTGTCAGGGTGGGTTGGTACCCATAAGGGCCCTCTCCTTGTTAGAAGATAAGAGTATGAGGAAATGAGGGTGTGGGGGAGAAGATGTGATAGTGGGACTTGGAGGAGAGGAGGTAGGGGTTTGCCATCAGTCTGTAAAGTAAATTTTAAAATGTGACAACTTAAAATAAAACAAATAAATAAAAGAATAATGCTATATAAATCAATAAGCAAATACATATTATACACTGATATTGTTAATGTTTTTAGCAATAATTCTTAACAAAGCTGTAGGTTTTGTTTTGGTATTGAACTTGCCAAAAGCCAAACTAAGATCTTTATGTATCACTCTCAGAACTGAATCTAATGAAACTTTAAAATAGCATTATAGATGTTACAGGTGGATGACATAGGAATACAGTGAACTCCTGAATTATTTTCTGAAACACAGGTAGATAAATTCTTGATCAGAGTCTGGGTTAATGATGTAACTTTGAAATTCCTTTCCCAGTTAAGCCCAGGGAAACATGTTAAATACTAAAAAAATATGATAAAATGTCATGTTCTTCAATATTACAAGATGAATAATTTTTAATAAGTTACAACGCAATACAAAACACATTAGTAAAACTAACTTCATGTTTTTCTAATGTATATGAAAAGAACATTTTATTGTTTGCCTGTTTGTTTTATTTCTAAACATATACATATATGTATATACATATATATATATTTATATATAAACATATACATACACATATATATAGAGAGAATGACAGAAAGGTGAGAGAGGAAGGGAGGGAAGAAGGGAAGGAAAGAGAAAGCTTGCTGAGTTCAGTGGGTAGGGAGTTGTGATGGGATGGAAATCTGTATTTAGAATACCTTGCACAAGTTGGGAAGAGGAATCTTGGTTGTCCCCAAAGAAAAGCACACCAATTGATCATTCAATGACATAGTCAACCTTGAAAACATTCAAACAAGTAACATTATACATCCTGAATAGTGTAACAGTTTATATTTAAGAATATATACATATGTGGAATAATAATTAGTGAAAAATGGGGCCATGAATTTGGTGGATAGTGGGCAGTAATATGTGAGAGTGTTTGGAGGGAAGAAAAGAGGATATATATTGTAATTATATGATAATTTGAAAATTAAAAGGCCAATATATATTTATGATAAAAGTTTTAATGAAAATAAAAAGTTAAGAAACAAAAGAGCTTGCTCACTCAGATCTTTCTTATATATTAAAAGCAAGAACCAGTTATGTGTAAATCTAAAGTTTTATAAGTAAACAGTATGTGGTACAGATTTATTGACATGAATCTACTTGGTGTATGTATTATTCATAGGTTAATATGAATGAGAACAGAACCAACTTATTAAAATGCCCATTAACTGGGTATTTATTTTAATAAATGCTTACATAACTTGCCTCAGTTTTTTAGAGCACACTGCTATGAGTAACAATACATGAGAGTTGGATTCCAGCATAGATGTTGTATATAATCTTGGACAGGTCTGCATATGGTACCCATAGACTCACTAAACTTCAAGCCCATATTTAAAAAATACCCTCTGTTTTCATGCACAGACAAATACAAAGGAAGAGCTACAACCTTGATAGATAACTTCAGATTAACACAAAACATTTTTTACTCAGTAACAAAAGTTGGGTTCATTCATCCTGAGTGAGTTGTCACTCATATAAACTCATGTTTATATATGAGTGAGTATATACCCTGTATATACTCACTCATATAAACATACAACATAGGATAAACCCACTAAAATCGGTACATCTAAACAAACTAAGCAAAAGTGAGGACCCTAACTAAAATGCTCAATCCCCATCCTGAAAGGCAAAGAGGATGGACATCAGAAGAAGAAAACAGGAAACAACCTAGGAACCCGCCACAGAGGGCTTCTGAAAGCCTCTGCCCTGCAGACTATCAAAGCAGATGCTGAGCCTGATGGCCAACTAATGGGCAGAGTGAATGGAATTTTATGTAAGAAGTGGGAAATAGCAAGAGCTGGAGAGGACAGGAACTCCACAAGGAAAGCAACAGAACAAGAAAATTTGAACACAGGGAACTTCCCAGAGACTCAGACTCCAACCAAGGACTATTCATGGAGATAACCTAGAACCCCTGCACAGATGTAGCCCATGGCAGTTCAGTGTCCAAGTGGGTTACATAGTAATGGGAAGAGGGACTGCCTCTGACATAATCTGATTGGCCTGCTCTTTGATCACCTCCCCCTGAGAGGGGAGCAGCCTTACCAGGCCACAGAAGAAGACAATGCAGCCACTCCTGATGAGAACTGATAGTCTAAGATCAGAAAGAAGGAGAGGAAGACCTCCCCTATCAGTGGACTTGGGGAGGGGCATGCATGCAGAAAGGGGAGGAAGGGTGGGATTGGGAGGGGAGGAGGTAGGGGTTTATAGGGGGGTACAAAATGAATAAAGTGTAATTAATAATAATAAAAATATTAAAAAATTTAAATGAGAAAAAAATAAATATTGTGGTTGCTGAATAATCGACGGTATAAAGACAAAACAAAACCTTATCCCTAAATTTTAAAATCTCAAATCTACTATTTATAATAGCAGATCTGCAAAATCTTTTTTCTCTCTCTATTAAGAAAACAAACAAGTACTTTCTCTCTCCAATACACCTGAATTTTTTTCTGTTCCAATGCCCCAGCTCCAAGTCCACTTGTGATATCTCTTCTATTTCCCCTTTACAGGGACATGCTCATATCCTCTGTTAAGGTCCACTCCCCTCACCCCCCCCCACCCGTTACTTAGTTTTCTGGGTTTGTGGCATGTAGCATGATTGTCTTTTCCATTACAGCCAATACTCACTTATAAGTAAGCACATGCCATGTTTTTTTTTTTTCTTGGTCTGAAATGCCTCAGTCTGGATGATTGTTTCTAGTTCCATCTATTTGCTGGCAAATTTCACGATGTTTGTACTTATCTGTTTGAACAGATAATAATACTCCATTGTATAAATATGCCATATTTTCCCTATTCAATTTTTTTGGGGGAGGAGATATCTAGATTTTTTTTTCCAGTTTCTGGTTTCCTGGAGAGTATTCTGGACTTAGAGGAGAGTGGAATTGTTATCAAAGAGACCAAAGAGATTCCATGCGATAACTGATGAGAGGAGATACAGAGTACCACAGCAGGAGGAAGGATTGGGAAAACCAGAGGATGTAAGGACTCCCCAGTAGAACCCAGCTCACAGAATCAACTGACCAGAACTCATGGGAGCTTAGATCAGAGAAACTGTAGGAGTCTGAGTTAGGTCCTCTACCTATTTCATGGCTGAGTATCTTGGTGTTCTGGTGGAAATCCTAACAGTGAAAGCAGGAGATATCTCTGACACTTTTGATTGCTTGTAAGAGCCTTTTCTCCCTTCAGGGTTGTCTCTTCCAGCCTTGAAGTGATGGTGTGTGCCTGATCTTATTGTAACATGTTATTCAGTGTTTGGTTGATGTCCATGGAAGGCTTTCTCTTTTCTGATTGGAGGCAGAGGGGTAGTATATCTGGGGGAGAGTAAAAGAGAGGAAGCCTGGAGGGAGGGGAAGAAAAGTAAACTGTCCTGGGGATGTAATAAATGAGAGAATAATAAAACAATGAAGAAAGAAAGAAAGAAAGAAAGAAAGAAAGAAAGAAAGAAAGAAAG
>NW_026591086.1:27512286-27549335 GCF_907164565.1 Psammomys obesus
AAGAAAGAAAGAAAGAAAGAAAGAAAGAAAGAAAGAAAGAAAGAAAGAAAGAAAGAAAGAAAGAAAGAAAGAAAGAAGAAAGAAAGAAAGAAAAAAAAGAATGAAAACAAATTGTTAAGGTTATTTTTTACAAAACTAATGTTTCTGTGTTTCTTAGCTCGGCTGTGACAGAAATAATTGGAACTCATTTTTTTAAATCAAATTTTATTTTATTAATTACACTTTATTCACATTGTAGCCCCCCTTAACCCCTCCCTCCTCCCCTCCCAATCCCACCCTCCCTCCCCTTTCTTCACGCATGCCCCTCCCCAAGTCCACTGATAGGGGAGGTCCTCCAATTCTTCCTTCTGATCTTAGTCTATCAGATCACATCAGGAGTGTCTGCATTGTCATCTTCTGTGGCCTGGTAAGGCTGCTCCCCCCTCAGGGGGAGATGATCAAAGAGTAGGCCAATCAGATTATGTCAGAGGCAGTCCCTCTTCCCATTACTATGTAACCCATTTGGACACTAAACTGCCATGGATTACATCTATGCAGGGGTTCTAGGTTATCCCCATGCAAGGTACTTGGTTGGAGCATGAGTCCCTGGGAAGGCCCCTGTGTTCAAAATTTCTGGTTCTGTTGCTCTCCTTATGGGGTTCCTGTCCTCTCCAGATCTTACTATTTCCTACTTCTTACAAAGATTCCATGTACTCTGCCCAACCGTTGGCCATAAGTGTCAGCGTCTGCTTTGATAGTCTTCAGGGCAGAGCCTTTCAGAGGCCCTCTGTGGCAGGTTCCTAGGTTGTTTCCTGTTTTCTTCTTCTTCTGATGTCCATCCTCTTTGCCTTTCGGGATGAGCATTGAGCGTTTTAGTCAGGGTCCTCTCTCTTGATTAGTTTCTTTAGATGTATAGAATTTAGTAGGTTTATCCTATATTATATGTCTATATGAGTGACTGTGTACCATGTATGTCTTTCTGCTTCTGGGACAGCTCACTCAGGATGATCCTTTCCAAGTCCCACAATTTACCTGCAAATTTCATGATTTTCTTATTTTTAATTGCTGTGTAATACTCCATCGTGTAGATGTACCATAGTTTCTGCATCCATTCTTCAGTTGAGGGGCATCTGGGCTGTTTTCAGCTTCTGGCTATTACAAATAAAGCTGCTACAAACATGTTTGAGCAAATGTCCTTATTGTGTACTTGAGCCTCTTTTGGATATATACCTAGGAGTGTATGGCTGGATTTTGAGGAAGCACTATTCCTAGTTGTCTGAGAAAGCGCCAGATTGATTTCCAGAGTAGTTGTACAAGTTTACATTCCCACCAGCAGTGGAGGATGGTTCCCCTTTCTCCACAACCTCTCCAGCATGTGTTGTCACTTGAGTTTCTCATCTTGGCCATTCTGATGGGTGTAAGGTGAAATCTCAGGGTGGTTTTGATTTGCATTTCCCTAATGGCTAATGAGGTTGAGTATTTCTTTAAGTGTTTCTCTGCCATTTGATATTTCTCTACAGAGAGTTCTCTGTTCTCCATTTTTTAATTTGATTACTTGGTTTGCTGCTTTTCAGCTTCTTTAGTTCTTTATATATACTGGATATTAGCCCTCTGTCAGATAAAGGGTTGGTGAAGATTCTTTCCCAATCTGTAGGCAGTCGTTTTCTTTTGATGACAGTGTCCTTTGCTTTACAGAAGCTTTTCAGTTTCATGAGGTCCCATTTATTGACTGTTGCTCTTAGAGCCTTTGCTGTTGGTGTTCTGTTCAGGAAGTTGTCTCCTGTGCCAATGAGTTCAAGGGCATTCTCTGCTTTTTCTTCTAACCAATTTAATGTGTTTGGTTTTATGTTGAGGTCTTTGAGCCACTTGGCCTTCAGTTTTTTGCAGGGTGATAAGTATGTATCTATTTTCATTTTTCTACATGTAGACATCCAGTTAGACCAGCACCATTTGTTGAAGATGCTATCTTTTTTTTTTTTTCCATTGTATGGTTTTGGCATCTTTGTCAAAGATCAGGTGTCCATAAGCGTGTGGGTTTATTTCTGGGTCTTCTGTCTCCATTGATCCACCATTCTGTTTCTATGCCAGTACCATGCAGTTTTTATAACTGTTGCTCTATAGTACAGCTTAAGATCAGGGATGGATATACCTCCAGAAGATCTTTTATCATAGAGGATTGTTTCAGCAATTTTGGGTTTCTTGTTATTCCATATGAAGTTGAGAATTTTTCTTTCCAGGTCTGTAAAGAATTGTGTTGGTAATTTGATGGGAATTGCATTGAATCTGTAGATTGTTTCTTCTTCTTCTTCTTTTTTTTTTTCGTTTAACAATAAGCTTCAAACATAATATCTGACCAGTTACTTTCCAATTCTTTAACCTTCTAAGGTATTCTGGTTTCCCCCCAGCATATATCCCAGAGATACTTGCATTTTGTCACTTGCTCTGATTCTGCTCTTCTCTTATGATGTCACTTTGACCTCTACCATGCTTGAATCCTCTACTTCTTTCTGTAACTCCTCCTCCCCTGACTGTTAGGAATTCCAGTTCTATTCTCTCCCCTGCTCAGCAAATGACTGTAAGCTGCTTTATTGGCATATTAGGGGACAGTTAGAGAGATGTGTTTACACAACACTGACACAGGAGATTCTCAGAACAGGATTGCAGCCAGATAAGGCAGGTGCAAAAATCAGTATTTGAATTAAACAATACAACTACAACAAATAGTTAAAGAATAAAACAAACTTTCAAATATATTATCTATAGTTTATAGGATGATTTTAACATTAAGAGTGTATTCGAACAAATATTTAGAATATAATTAGGGATTATGCTAATTTAGTAAACTTGCAGTTTTAGGCAGTCTTCTAAGATCCATGACTTCAATAGCCCTGTGTCTTTGGCTAGGTTTCTGTACCTGACATGATTGTTTTCTTACAGCAGATCTTAAGTTAATTACATATCTATTGGTTACCTACTACCAAAACATGGGTGTCTCTACTCCATCCTTAGGCTTGCCATGCTAGTCTTTTCTCAGAAACCAAATGGATATCGTTAAAAAACAACTGTAGTACCTAAGGCTCCAGGAACGTTGCTGAAGAAGAGGCAGAACGATTGAGAGACACAGAGAGTAAGGAGGTTGCTCTCTCCTAGGGATGTCAGAGGCTACACTCATAAAATATTACCGAAATGGCTGCTTAAACATGACCTGAACAATGATGATACTACATGGAACAAGCTAAGCTTATTAGGCCTCAAAAATGGACAAAGGCCTATAGGAACCCCCAAGGGCTGAAAATAGCAGAAATGATCTTCCCCAGAGAAAAAGCACAGGGTATGCAACCAATAATTCAATAGCAAATAGTCATGTCTGAAAATATACATACAAATAAAATCACATAGACTGAGCAGAAGGTATATATAGGTATATATATGTATATAGGGAAAAATGTGTGTATGTATGTAACAATTACTGAATTAGAGGCCATAATTTTGAAAAGGAGCAAGGAGGCTCATTTGGAAAGAATTGGAAGGAGGAAAAAAAAGGGAAAATAATATGATTATATAATCTGAAAAAACAAATGGAGTAAAAATAGTAAATGTCTAACTGGGAAAATATGTATGGATTATGTTTAAATCTTAAACATCTAATATTGGAAAGGCTAAATGAGCTGTAAGAAATGTTATTTGCTCAATAATTACAAAATAGTTGACTTCTTATTTAGTTCACATAGAGACAAAATTTAACCATTGAAATTTAAATAAAGCTAATATTTTTGTGATGATTTACAAAATTATTTAATTGGGTGTGTTGGTATAATGTTCTTGTGGAGTGTTTACAATTTACCCTTGTTCATTCAAATGCTGATTTCTCTACCCCACTATCTGGTTTCAATCTGGACATTGCATTGTGATGTATTTTCTTTCTTTTTTTTTTTTTTTCAAATTATGTAAGTTTTTTATTTAACACCGAAGAAAAAAACACAGCAGCAAGTTCTGTGTTGGCTTCATTAAGACCATGGTTACTCTAACTCAGCTACTACACTCCAAAATTGAAGTCAACACAGTCATCAGTACAAATTACTTGTTGAAATAATCTATCCTGAAGAAAGAAAATTAGGAAAAAGAATTTAAAAAATTCCTCCAAACCACCAAATATAAATATTGTCATCTTTAAAATGCTTAAAAGGCATAAATTAGTGGAAATGTAATTTTCTTTTGGCAACAGAAAAAAAACAAACCCACAACAGGTTACCAAATGCTCTAGGAATCCAAAGCTGTGCTGTTCTGCGATGTATTTTCTTTTCTTTTTTTTTTTTTTTTGTATTTTATTTTTTTCTTATCAGTTACATTTTATTAACTCTGTACCCCAGCCGTGTCCTGATCCCTCATTCCCTCCCAGTCCCTCCCTCCTCTCCACCGTGCCCCTTGCCAAGTCCACTGATAAGGGGGACCTCCTCCCCATTCATCTGATCCTGTTTTATCAGTGATGTATTTTCTAAGCATCAACTGTCTCAAGTTTATATAAACATGCCATCATTTGTCCTTTGTATTTTCTATTTTTATAGTTTTTATTTTTTATATTAATTACAGGTTATTTACTTTGTATCCCAGTTGTAGCCCCCTTCCTACCCTCCTTCTCTCATCTCCTACCTGTCCCTCTCTATGTCCACTATAGGGGAGGACCTCCTCCCCTTTCATATGACCCTAGCTTATCAGGTCTCATCAGGACTGTCTTCAATGTCCTCCTCTGTGGTCTAGCAAGGCTTGCTCCTCCTTGCCAGGAGTGGGGGGAGGTCAAAGAGCCAGACACTGAGTTCATGTCAGAGACAGTCCCTGTTTCCCTTACTAGGAAAACCACTTGGATGCTGAGCTTTCAAGGGCTACATCTGAGCAGGTGTTCTAGGTTATAAGAAACAGGACAGGAGCCTACCATAGAGGGCCTCTTAAAGACTCTACCTAGCAGTGTATCAAAGCAAATGCTGTTCTCAGGATTTTCAATCAAATGACCAGCCAATGCTGTGCAATGGAGAGAATAGGGTGGGGCATCCTGGTCCTGAGGGGAGGAGAAGGAAACAAGTGGGTGGTAGGAGAGCAGAGATCAGCAGCTGAGGACTTGGTACCATGTAGAGAAATGAACTGGACCTAAGATATGACTAAAAGCAAGTATAATGGGTAAAAACTATGTGAGCTTGGAAGTTTAGGATAGAGTAATCTTTGCCCAGCATTGTGCTCTAGGTTAACTAAATACATCCTAATCTCTGTGTGATGACTTGGGTTTACAGCTGGTTTAAGAATAATGGGTGCTTAGGAAATAGTAAGAGCTGGAGAGGACAGGAACTCCACAAGGAGAGCAACAGAACAAGAAAATTTGAACACAGGGAACTTCCCAGAGACTCATACTCCAACCAAGGACTATTCATGGAGATAACCTAGAACCCTGACAATGCAGCCACTTTTGATGAGAACTGATAGACTCAGAAAGAAGGAGAGGAGGACCTCCCCACTCCGTGGACATGGGGAGGGGCATGCATGCAGAAAGATGGGGGGAGGGTGGGAGCGGGAGGGGAGGACGGAGGGGCTTATGGGGGATACAAAATGAATAAAGTGTAATTAATAAAAGTTAAATAAAAACAAAGAAAAAAAAGATAAATCAATAATATAAATCACCCACAACATGGATGTTATGGCACATGCCACTATTCCCAGTACTTTAGGGGCAGGGACAAACAGATCACTGACTTGGAGGCCAACCTGTTCTACATAATAAGTTCAAGAACTGCCAGGCCTATAAAGAGGATCTCTGCTTCTGTAACAAACTAACTAACTAACTAACTAACTAACTAACTAACTAACTAACTAGCTAACTAAAAGCAAAAAAAGTTTAAATTATTGTCTAGATTGCCAGTAATAAATAATTTGAAGAATATTTAAAGGTCTATTAATTTTACATTTCTACTTTTAAAATGGATTGGATTATTCGACGTTGTTTCCTATTTCTGATGGAAAATATCGTTTCTGGCCACAAGAAAATTACAGCAATATTAACATCTTTTAGCAAAGTTTTTGTTTTTCTCTTTGAAATATTAAACTACATTTTAAAAATATTTGACAGAATGAACCTTGTCACTGCAATATATACCTAACAATTATAGTGTATAGAAAATTTTGTTGGCTTTAAACTTGAAAAATTATCTTTTTTATCTATGGAAGCACACAGCTGGCAAGCCTTGGTAAATGACAGGATTTTGTGCAATATTTAAAAATGCATTATATCGCAAACAAAAAAGCTTTCTTTTCTGTAGTTAGGAATATCTAATTAAAAAACTAAAAGCTTGAGCATTTTGACAATTCGCTATGCATGTCACTGGGGATGTTCCGGATTGTGGAATGAATGAAATAATTTCTCTAAAGTTAAGTTTTCAATGTAAGCTTAAAGTAGCTCTAAATGACACTTTTTATCCTTTTTTTTTCCGAGTGAGCACATTTTGTCAGACATTCTATTTGTTCTTATTAACTTGCATAATGTCTATACTAGTACCTAATTCATACTTTCCACCTTCTATTTGAAAACCCACTCCAGTACTATCTCTAGGACTGGTTCTGTGCACATGAATTCATTTAGAATTCTCATCATGGAAAACTTTTCTTTCTCCTTAAAAGAGAGTTTTGCTTGGCACAGCAGTCTAGATAGACAGCCACGGTCTTTTCAAATTTGGTATATGTTACTACAGTCTCTTTTGACTCTTAAAGTCTCTATTGAGCTGTTATTCGGATGGATTTTATTATATGTGATTTACAGGTTTTCTTTTGCAGTTTTCAACACTTTTTTTTCTGTGCATTTAATGCTCTAGCTATGATATTCCATGGGGAGTTTCTTTTCTCAGGAAATTCATTTTGTGGTCTTCATATCAGTGTGTGTATTTCTTTTCTTAACTTGGGAAAGTTTTCTTCTCTGGTCTATGCCGCTAAACTGGGATTTTTCTAGTTCAAAAATATCTACAATTAAAATATTTAGTATTTCATGGTATCCCCAAGTCTTGCATATTCCTTCCATGTATTTTAAAACCATTTATCATTTTCTTTGCTTCTGTGGTCTAATTCCACTTTTCAAGTCCTTCATTGTATTAGCTTTTCTCACTCAGCTATATATGTGTGGGCTTTTTGCTATTGTTTTGATATCTTTTAGCAATTTGTTACTAGTTTCTTTACATTGGATTAGCTATTTGTTCATGCCGTCTTTAAACTATTTGAATTCATGTATCAAATTTTCATTGTTGTTTTAAATTCAGTGTCCTGACAGAGGAAGAGGATCCAAGTAGTCCTGATAAGACTTAGGAAGCTATGGGCAGATGGCAATAGTGGAGAATTCCCCCTTTCAATGGACTAGGGGAAGGGGATGAGTAGAAGAGGGAGGCAGGGTGGGAATTGGGAGAGTTGAGGGAAGGGGCTTCAGTTGGGATATATATTATGAATAAACTGTGAAAAAAATAAAAATAAAAAAGCAAAAAAATTTTAGTGGCCTGGCATTTACCAAGGTAATTCTCAATAGGGAATAATTTTACAGCAGTTTTGGTTTTTGCAGAAATGTTTTGCCTTGGCCCTACATATTGTAAATTATATTGTGATCTAACCTGGCCATGTGAAACTCTCAATAATTGTTTATGTTGTGTGAGATTCTACCCTGCCTCATGCTGTACAGTACTGGAGCTCAGTGACAGTTGCAAGAATTGGAAGATTGAGGAAGGAGACATCCTGTGACATTTTGTGAGCTTCAACAGACAAAGATGGTGTCCTAGCTGCCTATCCTGGTCTATGCCTTCCAGTGAGCTTGTAGGGCTGAAATGGAGCTTGCAAGGGTAATTACCATTAAAGCTGGTACAGCACTGCACAACTGAGGCTCGGCTTGGGAGAGTGAGGAAGATGCTGGTGCGAGGTTTCCTTTCTCGCTTTCATTTTTAGAATAAGACTTCTAGCTTCTAGACATACCAGTTCTTTCTTCCACATCATTTTGTCTATACTATCCATCAATATCACAACTTTATGATACTTTATATATCTTTTTCATTATTTTTGTACGTTATTTTAGAATAATTATTTTACCGTTTAAATCTAGTATCTTTCATTATTTTATCAGAATAAAGTTTTATCAGAATTTATCATTATTTTATCAGAATAAAATTTATAAAGTAATTCTGATTTTGCACCTATATCTTTATTGTATTCTTCACAGTAAACAAAATGCATTTAAGACTTGCATGTCTATAAGATCTTCACATTCCTCTATTCATGAGGTGGCTCCATTATAAATTATCTCGTCTATACATTATATTATAGATGTTTCGTCCCTACTTCATTTCTGAAATTGCACTTTCAGAGAACAAGCTCCTAATAAGTATATAAGGAAAAAAAATATACCTGATGATATGGATATGTACAACCATAGAAGAAAAAAGTATTTCAATTTTATTATGATAAATAAATTTATGAACTATGGATTTACATCTATAGCTTTATGATTTCTAGTTGGGCAACTTGTATGAATTATAAGTTTAAACTATATTTGTTTAAGAAAATAAATAATAGCTAGAAGTTGGAAACAACCCAGATGCCCCTCAACTGAAGAATGGATGCAGAAATTGTGGTACATCTACACAATGGAATATTACTCAGCAATGAAAAACAAGGAAATCATGAAATTTGCAGGTAAATGGTGTAAACTGGAAAGGATCATCTTGAGTGAGCTATCCCAGAAGCAGAAAGACACACATGGCATATACTCACTCATATAGACATATAATATAGGATAAACCTACTAAAATCTGTACAGCTAAAGAAACTAATCAAGAGGGAAGACTGACTAAAATGCTCAATCCCCATCCCAAAAGGCAAAGAGGATGGACATCAGAAGAAGAAGAAAACAGGAAACAAGTTAGGAACCTGCCACAGAGGGCTTCTGAAAGGCTCTGCCCTGCAGACTATCAAAGCAGATGCTGAGACTTATGGCCAACTGTTGGGAAGAGCGCATGAAATCTTATGAAAAAAGTGAGAAATAGTAATATCTGAAGAGGACAGAACTCCACAAGGAGAGCAACAGAACCAAAAATTTGAACACTGGAGTCTTCCCAGAGACTCATACTCCAGCCAAGTATGAGATAACCTAGAACCCCTGCACAGATGTAGCCCATGGCAGTTCAGTGTCCAAGTTGGTCCCATAGTAATGGGAACAGGGACTGTCTCTGACATAATCTGATTGGTCTGCTCTTTGATCACCTCCACCTGAGAGGGGAGCAGCGTTACCAGGCCACAGAAAATGACAATGCAGCCACCCCTGATTAGATCTGATAGACTAAGATCAGAAGGAAGGAGAGGAGGACCTCCCCTATCAGTGGACTTGGGGAGGGGTATGCGTGAAGAAGGGGGAGGGAAGGTAAGATTGGGAGGGGAGGAGGGAGGGATTAATGGCGGGATACAAAGTGAATAGAGCATAATTAATAAAAGTTAAAAAAAAACCTGCCACCTCATAGAGCATATCAGAAAAGACTGAACAACACACATGGCTACACTTTGGATGGACACTAGAAGACCCTATGACCTGCCTCACTTACCTCACTTAGGACCAATCAGCTTAAAGGTTAGTTGATGATGCTTTGTCTAGTTAGTCAACAATTTAACATTGCTTTGTACAATTAGCCAAAATGTGTTACTGCCCCCCCCCCATGTCTTTTGCATTTGGTTCTTTCTATAAAAACCCTGCTGTGAGAACTTACAGATGTCACAGTTAGGTACCCAAGTCCTTAGTGTGGCCCTGATCGATCAGCTTGGAAAAGGTGTCCCAATAAACCATCCCTATCTAAAAATAAAATAAGTTAAATCTACTATTATGTTGCACATTTGCCAGCTCATTAAAAAATGTGTATGTTGACTTTACCATAGGCTTGTTCTACCATAAATAAATTACATTAATATTTAATATATACATATATATTTTATGTATTAATACAAATGTACAGGGTGTGGTATTAATATGATAATTTTAAAACACATTTTAATATTATCTAACAGAAATGAGAATTTCTATCTATAAAATAAATCATATAGGTACTTGTATTTATTAAAGCTTAAAACAAATCCACATTTTTATTTGCACAAAAAAGTCATTCATTCCTATTGGAGAAATACTACTTCTTCGCCTGTACATCTTCTCTTATCCACTTTTTGTTTGATAGCTTGTTTGTTTTTGGGAAAATATTTCATTCTGGTCACCTTGACAGCCACTAACTTACAAAACTTTTTCAACATCTAACTCCTAAATGCTCAGATTATAGGACCGAGACAACATATCTAGCCTCATATCCCATTTAATATATAAACTTCTCGTTAAAATTACAACATTATGAGAGTCTATCTTCACTAGTCATGTGGTCAAGGTTTTCTACTCTCTATTGGAGTCATATATAAAATGAATACCATTTATATAATAAGCCAACAATAAAATAGCTAGTTTGTTAATCATATCTTCTGAATTATTGTGATAATATACTTAATCTGATAATATTATAGAATGATTTAATACATGATGAAATATCAAGCCTATCATTTCTTTATCACTACTATGTTACTAAAATAAAATCAGATTTTAAAATTTTAAAAATCTACTTTTCACCTCTCTGGAAGATCATGAACTGTATTCTAATTAAAGTTGTTTATATATTGAAATTAATATTCAAGAATATATGCATAAAAACAATGAAAGACAATTTTACCCGGTCCTGTTTAAGTGGGTTCAAAAAGGGAACCAAAGTATAGCTTGTGCTTCTAATGCCTCTCCATTCACAGAGAGATACACACACCACACACACACACACACACACACACACACACACACACACGGCAGAGAAAGAGGCAGAGGCAGAAACAGGGGGAGAGTTATATGTCCTGTTTTAGAAATTTCAAATATATGTGCAAAGGGCCTAGGTCCAGACAATGTATGCTCCTTAGCTGATGTCTCAGTCTCTCTAACGTCCATGCGTCTGGGTTAGTTGTTTCTTTCTTCTCTCTCCTCTCTCTCTCTCTTCTGTGAGGTTCCTGTCCCCTACAGGTCCTTCCATCTTTCCTCCAACACTTCCACAAGATTCCCAGAACTCTGCCCCATGCTTGGCTGCATTTTTGAGGATCTGCTGCTGGCTGGAACCTCCCAGAAGATAGCTTGGTCTTCATGTGGGTCTCCTGGTGAGCGTTTTTTTGGGGGAGGGAGGGTTGTTTGTAACATGGACTCTATTACCTGGTTTGGGAATATTTCCTGCTGGCAGGACTGCCATGCATGGCCTGAGGTGATGAGGATATACTCAGTCCTAACATGATTTGATGTGCTGGGAATTGTTGATAAATGGGATGAGAGCTCACCTTTTCTGGCAGGAGAAAGAGAGGGGAAGGGGAAGGAGAGAAGGATGGGGACTGGAAGGATAGGAGGGTACCCTTGGAATATAAAGTAAATGAAATGAATTTTAAAAGAAGAAAAAAAAAAGAAAGTTTAAATATAAACACACTCTGTTACCTCTCCTGATCCCTCATCCGGTCAATAAATATAAAAACTAGGATTCTGTTCATGTGGTTCCAATCCTACAGGGAGTTTGCTAAAATCTTCACAGCAAGTCCACTAAAATCTCTCGCTTATGTTTGCAATCCTGATGGTACAGACCTATATTTCAAGCTCAGGATGACTACAGAAAATCATAATATGAGTAATTGCTTAGGCTAAGGATATGCTATAACCTGGCACCTTAATGAGACCTTTTGTTAAAATAAAAGGTTAAAAAATACAGTTCATTGGGAGAACTCATATCGTTCACCCAGTCACTTGGCTTCCATCCTTAATACCAAATTAAAATAAATTGAAAATCAATAAACAAAAATCCCAAAATGATAATTTCTTTTTCTTGAAAGAAATATGACCAAGATAAACACATTTTCTGATGCAAAAGTATTGTTTTCCATAACACAAATTTTAACATTCCAAATAACTTTTCTGGACAGCAAGACTGTTTCAATGTCTGGAAATCAGTTGGTTAATATATAGTTGTCATTTCCTGCCTTGAAAATCCCCAAGATTCTTCCAAAATTAGTGGAGGCTTCGAGTGTATGTGTGTGTGTGTATGTGTGTATGTGTATGTATATGTGCATGTGTGTATGTTTGCTTTTATTATCAATAGTATAATCTAATCTTTGGGAAAGGTTTCATGGATGAGTTTCATGCAAATATAACCTAAAGGAAACTCCATTTATTTAAATTATAAATCTTAATTTCATTTTGTGCAGTGACAGAAACTAATCAATCTTCTGGGAAACGAAGACTGTGAAGTATTTATGATGGCATCAACATTTAAATGTGATGTTCTTTTCTAGACAGACTTGTTTAAGTGATCCAAATGAATGATTCACTAAAAGTGTTTTATATGAATGTGTTTTAGCTACATGGACTAAAATCTAAGTATTATATGTGCTAATTTGACAGAGATATGAGAAAAATAGTGTTGACATATTTTTGTGAAAGAATCTATTAAGCACTTTAGAAGGTATAGTGTATTATTTTAATTATTAATTTTGAAAATTACTTTGGAATATAAAATAAAGATATAAATTTCTTTTAATTTTATATTATTCAAAACAAATTTCACCCAAACACAAAGAGTGTACGTTCTTCTCAGTACCTCACAGAACCTTATCCAAAATTGATCATAAAGCTGAGTACAAAGCAAACCTCAACAGATACAAGAAGATTGAAATAATCCCTTGTATCATTTAGACCACCATAGTCTAAAACTAAGCCTCAACAATAACAGGAATAGCAAAAAGCCTACACACACATGGAAAAAGAACAACTCTCTACTCAATTGCAGCTGGGTTGGGGTAGAAATAAAGAAAGACTTCTTAAAAGTCAATGAAAATGAAAGTACAACTTAGCCAAACTTATGGGACCCAATGAAAGTGAGGTTAAGAGGAACATTCCTAGCACTAAGTGCCTTCATCAAGAACTCAAGACATGTCATACAAGCAGCTTAACAGCACATCTGAAAACACCAGAAAAAAAAAGAAAGAAAGAAAGAAAAGAAAAATGAAGCAGACACACCCAAGAGGAGTAGACAGCTGGAAATAATCAAACACAGGGATGAAATCAATAAATACTACAAAGAAAACAATTCGAAGAATCAATGAAATCCAGAGCTGGTTCTGTGAGAAACTCAACAAGATAAACAAATTCTTAGCCAAACTAACTAAAAGGCAGAGAGACAATATCCAAATCAACAAAATCAGAAATTAAAAGGGGGACATGATGAAATCAGTGACTGCCTCTTTGATCACCTCTTCCTGAGGTCTTTAGGAGATTCTTCCCAACTAAATTAGAGTAGATAAAAGTATGGGTTTTATTGGAAAACCAGCTCCATAATGTGGCCTTGGTAGCCTCAAGTATTTTTTCAATATATATATTTTTCTCAATATATATCTCCAGCTAGCATAAAACTCACAATTCAAACCAAGTTACCCTAAACTCTATGATATCTGTCTCCCTCTACTTCTGTACCCTGAGTGATGAAATTTAGAGCATATGTATAATTCTAGACTAAAGGTTGTTGTAAAAAGAAAAAAAAAATCTCTGTTCAATTTTAGCTGGGAATTTTACTATATCTATAGCAAGGATCTTCATGAAGAATTAGTACAAGTCAAATATGGCTTTAATTATGAAAACAGCTTAGCTGTGGGTTACCTCCTTGGTAACCATTGACTATAACAAAGACCAGTGTGTCAATGGCAACACTGGCGGTTCATTCCTGGTTCTCCTAACTTGGCTGGTAGCCAATAGCTATTTAATTGAATTAAAGAGCCTCTAAACAAGAAGGAAACCATGCACTATACTTTGAATATAGCTAAATAGCCAGGGCTAGTGAAATCATGTGTTTTGGCAAAAAAAAATTATCAAAAAAAGAAACAAAAACAAAAATTCCTACAACTGTACTAAACCGCCGTAACTACTAATTACATTCTAAATAGTTATCCTTATATTCACACATTAGTAGTTTCAACCCTTCATCAAAAAAAAAAAAAATTCTGCAACATACAGAGAATCTTTCAGATATGTAAAACCAAACAAAGGACAGAGTTTGGAGCCCTGATTCGACTGATATACTAGTGCATCCAAAACACCATTCCTGTGTCTATGGCTCAGTGATCATTGAAGAAGAGGGTAGGAAGATATGTAAGAGCCAAAGGAAAAAGACGTGAGCTATGAGATTATATTTCTTAGGCATATCAGAATCTATACCAATAAAATATAAACAATGTGACTTCCTACACATGACCCTGACAAGGATCAACCAACAGACATACTAACATGGAATATAAAAGCTCATGAGATGTCAAACGTAGACCAAAAAAAAAAAAAAAAAAAAACTAGAGAAAACTCAATATTGAGATTGGAAAAAAACAAATATCATATAGTCAGATCTGAAAACAAAGAGAGAGACACATAGAAACACGCACACACAGGTAACATTATATATGTACTAATCATGTTGTACTTACATATTTAGTGCATGTGTATATCAAAAAATTAGGAACTAAAAAGCCATGAATTTAAGAGAGAAAATGGGGATACTTGGGAAAGTTTTGAGTGATCAAAGGAAGATGAAAATGATATATTATAATCTCAATTATTCATTCAATAAAATATATGAAAAGGATTTAACAAATGTGGGCATGGGCATTATGAAGAGAAAGTAAAGTCATTCAAAAGAAAGTAGTATATACACAGAAGTGGAAATTGGAAAAATACATAAAAATAGTAGACACATACTTAATAATTAAATAATAAGTATATACAACTGAAAGGGTTAGGCTAACTCTGTAATCTATATGTCTTCTAAAGCCTATAGTTTTGAGTTTTAGGTTCAGGTTATGCTAAAGCCTCTTAGTACCTTTCCAGAGAACAGAGGAATGTGACCCTATCTGTGAGGACAGATACAAAAAAGCAAGCAAGCAATGACCTTCACTCAGCAAAAAGAATGACCAGACCCTCATCTTCAAATAGGGTTTCTTAGCAATGAACCCAGACTTCTTCTGAGTAGCTTTTGACCTCCAGCCAAAAGTCTGTAGCCCCTAATCTTCAAGGATGCGCTAACCACCCCCACCTTCAATTGCAGCTGCATCCACACTTGGCAGGACTGGCCAAGCTTGAGCACCTAAGACTAACCAATTATCTTACTTTATAGCTTCCTCATCTAATCCTAAATTGCCATGATTGCAACTTCAAATTTCCCGCAATTTTTTCTTTTAAAAACCTAAAGGCCTTTGTCTCCTGGTGCCACTCTTTGCTGACCAGCAGGGGTGACCCCATTGCACAATGGTTAATAAACCTCTTGCTTTTGCAACGAGTCCGTGGTCTGTGGGAGTTTCTGGGAAGGGCTCGATCTTGAACTCCTGAGCTGTGAGACCCCAGGTCTTACATGACATTTAAAGTTCCTCTGTTCACAGTGCTTAAAAGTTTGGTAAATGGGATAGTATATACCGCAACATAGCTCTGAGTTGGACCACGTATGTTTACAGACCAATAAGACAAAAACCTGGGCCAAAAATCAAAGTAATCCTTTCTATAAGTAGTTCATGGAAAAGTCAAGATCTTGGTCTTGACTATAGTTATGTTTTCTAAACCTTTCATTGATATTATTTTATACTCAGCAAGATCAAGGGACAACTTTCATTTTTTTAATTTTATATTAATATTCATTTCATATTCTAAGGATGCCCCTCGCTCCACTCCTTTCTGTCTCTCCATTTCCCCTCCTTTCCCCTTACCCACTATCTTAGCACCCAGAAAAGAGGTAGCCTCTCTCCCATATTAACCTTCCCAAGACGATCAAATCTCATCAGAACTGAGCATATATATCTTCACCTCTAAGGTCAGACAAGGTAGCACTGCCAGGGGTAAGTGATCCAAGAGCAGGAAATAGAGCTTATGTTAAAAATAGAACAAGCTGCCCTTAGGCTTCATTTGTGCAGGGGTATAAGGTATACAGATCATGCATGCTGCTTAATTGGTGTCTCAGTCTCTGAAAGTCCCCATGGGACTGGGTTAGTGGTTTATCTGTTGGTCTTGTCAAAATGGTCACGTTCAAAAGCCCAGTGACAAGACATGCTAGAGAGGATGTGGAGAAAGAAGAACACTGCTCCATTGCTGGTGGGATTGCAAACTTGGGTACACTCTCTGAAAATCAATCTGGTGCTTTCTCAGAAAACTGAGAATCTATCTACGTCAAGACCCAGCTATACCACTCCTGAGCATATATGCTAAAGATGCTCCACCATTCAACAAGGGCATTTGCTCAACTATGTGATAGCAGCTTTATTCGTAACAGCCAGAAACTGGAAACAACCTAGATGTCCCTCAACCCAAGATTGTATACAGAAATATGGTACATTTAAACAGTGGACTACGACTCAGCTATTAATAAACAAAGACATCATGAAAATTTGCAGGCAGATGGATGGACCTAGAAAAGAGCGTCCTGAGTGAGGTAACCCACATCCAGACAGACGCACAGGGCATGCACTCACTTGTGGAGAGTAGTCCTATACACGGGGCCTTGAGTAGTAGCTATTTTAGAGACAAATGAGAACAAAAGCGTCTCACAGTGGCCTGACTACTATGTGAAGAAATGGCCTAATGATCTGCCGTGCCAGTACTGGAATGACATGACATTCTCCAACTTTGTAGGTTGAATCTCAATCACGTTGGTGGTAAATCCCGTTGGTTCTTGTTACTTTGTAGTTCTAGACAAACACCTAATCTATTTTTAATTTCCTAATAGCTTTCAGAAGATGCTTTGCTAAAGCTCCCCAAATATATATTGGCTGTTTGCAATTAGTGATTGTAGCTGTTTGTGTCTGGGTAGATATCTTAGGGATTAAGAGCACTTGCTACTCTTACAAAAGAAGCAGATTCTATTCTCAGCACACAAATGGTGACTGAAAACCATTCATAACTCCAGGTAAATTAATGCCTTCTTAACTCTGGAGGTACTAGCCATGTGGATGATGCATATCCATGCATGCAGGCAAAATATGTAACAACATATATATTAAATAAAAATTTAACTTACGTGCACTTGTTTTTAGTGCAATAGTAAGAGAAAAGCTCACAATTATAATATTGTGTTATACGATGATTTTGAGAATTTTTACTTGCAAAGTATTGCTTGAAAATACACTAACTCCATTGACTTAGCAGAGATCTCATCTACCTTAGAGAAAATACATTGTTTTTTTTTTATAGTTTCTGTAAAAAATGCCACAAATTTAGTAAATTAAAACAACAGAAATGTATTATATTACATTCTAATACCAGAAGAACAAAATATATCTCACAGTATTGAATTCAGGGTCAGGGAGGCTTCATTCCTTATCAGAGGCTTTAAGAACCAAGTCATTTCCTAACCTTTTTCAATTTTGTGAAGCTGCTCATATTGCTTAGTTCATTAACCAATAATTTTTATCTTCAAACTAGACTCCTTCAGGTCAACTTTTCTCATTACATTGCCCTAATTTTCTCTTCTACTTCCACATTTAAAGAGCTCTATGACCATAAAATGATTTTTTTTTCTGAATTGAATTCAGGCTAATTTTACCCATATTCAAGACAATTGATGGCAGCCTTATTTCTACTTTACCTTCATCATGTAAAGTAATATACTCATAGGTTAGTTGGATGAGTATTTGAATATTTCTTCGGTATGTGTCCTAACAGTACATATTAAGTTGATCACTGCAAAAAATATTTGCCTAAGTGATTAAATGCTACATGAACAGAATAAAATTAACAAAAGAAATATTACAGTTTACAACGTAAAATATTTCTTTAAATATTTCTATCAATTTCAAATACATTAGTTTATTTATTGGAGTAAAATTGAGCTGTCTGAATGAACTATTCTATGATTATAATTTCAAAGATTTATATAACATTTAAGAAAATAAGAGTAGTAATTTTTTCTATTTTGTGGGCGCTTCAATTAAAATGTACAGAAGCTGAAGAAAAGATGAGCTCCAAGGACTTACATGCTTATCAATAACTCTTTGCTTATTTGATATAATGGCAATAGAAACACAGTAATATAGATGCCAGGTAAAATGTGTTGCTTCAAATGAACAATGATTCCAAAACCAAGAGGTTTTAATACATTTAAATCAGTGAACATAAAATTAATTCTTCCAAATTTTCTGAGAAAGCACCATATTGATTTCCAAAGTGATTTTAAAAGTTTACATTCCCACCAGCAATGGAGAAGGGTTCCATTTTCTCAACATCCTATCCTGCATGTATTGTCACTTGAGTTTTTTTTTTAATTAAATTTTTATTTATTTACATTAATTATAGTTCATTCACTTTGTATCCCAGCTGTAACCCCCTTTGTCATTCTCTCCCAATGCCACCCTCCCTCCCTCATCTCCTACCTCATGCCCCTCTCCAAGTCCACTGATAAGGAAGGTCCTCCTCCCCTTCCATCTGATCCCAGCTTATCAGGGCTCATCAAGACTGGCTGCATTGTCCTCTTCTGTGACCTGGCAAGGTAGCTCCCCCCATGGGGGGAGGTGGTCAAAGAGCCAACCACTGAGTTCATGTCAGAGACAGTTTTGATCTTAGCCATTTTGATGGGTGTAAGGTGAAACCTCAGCATTGTTTTGATTTGCATTTTGCTAATGACTAAGGACATTGAACATTTCTTTAAGTGTTTCTCTGCCACACAATATTCCTCTATTGAGAATTCTCTATTTACCTCTGAACCCTATTTTTTAAATGGATCACATGATTTGTTGCTTTTAATATCTTGGGTTCTTTATATATTTTTTCCCAGTCTATAGGCTGTCGTTTTGTTCTGATGACAGTATTTTTTTGCTTTACAGAAGCTTTTCAGTTTCATGAGGTCCCATTTATTGATTGTTGATCTTATAGCCTGTGCTGTTCTGTTCAGGAAGTTGTCTCCTGTGTGTATGAATTCAATCTCTTCCCCACTTTTTTTTTTTTTTCTAACAGATTTAGTGACCTGGAGTGGACAGGATATCCACAAGGAGAGCAATACAACCAAAAAATCTGGGCAAAGGGTTCTGAGATTGATACTCCAACCAAGGACCATGCATTAATATAACCTAGAACCCCTGCTCAGTTGTAGCCCATAGCAGCTCAGTCTCCAAGTGTGTTTCCTAGTAATGGGAACACAGACTGTCTCTGACATGAACTCAGTGGCTGGCTCTTTGATCACCTCCCCCTGATGGGGGAGCAGTTTTACCAGGCCACAGAGGAAGACAATGCAGCCAATCCTGATTAGACCTTATAGGCTAGCATCAGAGGGAAGGGGAGGAGCTCCACCCCTATAAGTGGCTTGGGGAGGGGCATGGGGAAGATGCAGGAGGGAGGATAACATTGGCAGGGGGACGAGGGAGAGGACTACAGGTGCGATATAATGTGAGTAAACTAATAATAATTAAATAAATTTTGTAAAAGACTATTCAATAGAATATTATGTGTGAAAGGTCTGTGAACAATATTTCTGGAGATCAAGACAGTCACTATAAGCTTACTTTACTTAATCATATACTGATGCACAATGTCGACATTGGATTGTCTCATAGAGCTATGATGAATTTAGATGGTTCCCATATATGTAAGTGGGACACATGCATAAGTCCACTTCCAGAAATTTTTACTAGCTTTACACAAAGTTGTCAACCTCTGAATCCCTATCTTCTGTTAAAATGTTTATATACATTGCTGCAGTTGAAGATCCTACAAAATGTAGTTTCTGACATGCCATGTATACTGCCATTGTTAATTAAATCGATTTTGTTTCTTAAAATTTGTTCAATGCCATTTCAATACCATAGACATTTGACGCTCAACACATTCTATTTAAGATACACACGGTATATACTCACTCATATAGATATATAATATAGGATAAACCTACTAAAATCTGTACACACAAAGAAACTAATCAAGAGAGAGGAGGACTCTGGCTAAAATGCTCAATCCCCTCTCTGAAAGGCAAAGAGGATGGACACAAGAAGAAGAAGAAAACAGGAAACAAGTTAGGAACCTGCCACAGAGGGCCTCTGAAAGGCTCTACCCTGCAGACTATCAAAGTAGATGTTGAGAGTTATGGCCAAAATTTGAGCAGAATGCATGGAATCTTATGAAAGAAGTGGGAAATAATAGTAAGAGCTGGAGAGGACAGGAGGTCCATAAGGAGAGCAACAGAACCAAAACATTTGAGCACCGGGGTCTTTCCTGAGACTCATACCCCAACCAAGTACCATGCATGGAGATAACTTAGAACCCCTGCACAGATGTAGCCCATGGCAGTTCATTGTCCAAGTGGGTTCCATAGTAATGGGAACAGGGACTGCTTCTGACATGAACTGATTGGCCTGCTCTTTGATCACATCCCCCTGAAGGGGGAGCAGCCTAATGAGGCCACAGAGGAAGACAATACAGCCACTCCTGATGAGACCTAACAGACTAGGATCAGAAGGAACAAAAAGAAACCCTCCCCTACCACTGGACTTGGGGAGGGGAGTGTGTGGAGAAGGGGGAGGAAGGGAAGGATTGAGAGGGAAGGAAGGAGGGAACTAGAGGGGGGATACAAAGTAAATAAAGTATAATTTAAAAAAATAGAATAAAATTCCAGATAAAATCATATGCAAAGAAAGAACATGAATTTTAATCTCTTTATTATTAACAGAAAATCTTACATAGTTGTCTTCTCTTGGAACTTATACATTATTTCACTGTTTTTAAAAAAAAACCTGATGTCCGGCTGGAGAGATGGCTAAGTGGTTAAGAGCACTGGCTGTTCTTCCTGAGGTCCTGAGTTCAATTCCCAGCAACCACATGGTGGCTTTCAGCCATCTATACTGGAATCTGCTGCCCTCTTCTGGCATATATGGGTTTATATGCAGATAGAGCACTCATACTTTAAATAAATAAAATCTTAAAAAAAAAAAAAAAAACTGGCATAGAAACAGAAAGGAGGATCAATGGAACTGCATAGAAGACCCAGAAATAAACCCACACACCTATGAATACTCAATATTTGACAAAGAAGCCAAATCCATTCAATGGAAAAAAGACAGCATCTTCAACAAATGGTGCTGGACCAACTGGATGTCTACATGCAGAAAAATGAAAATAGATCCATATTTATCACCCTGCATAAAACTAAAGTCCAAGTGGATCAAGGACCTCAACATAAAACCAGATACTCTAAATCAGTTGGAAAAAAGTGGGAAACAGCCTAGAACTTATTGGCACATGAGACAACTTCCTGAACAGAATACCAACAGCACAGGCTCTAAGAGCAACAATCAATAAATGGGACCTCATGAAACTGAAAAGCTTCTGTAAAGCAAAAGACACTGTCATCAAAACAAATAGACAGCCTACAGATTGGGAAAGAATCTTCACCAACCCTTTATCTGACAGAGGGCTAATATCCAGTATATATAAAGAACTAAAGAAACAGAAAAGCAACAAACCAAGTAATCCAATTAAAAAATGGGGAACAGAGCTAAACAGAGAATTCTCGAAAGAGGAACATCGAATGGCAGAGAAACACTTAAAGAAATGCTCAACCTCATTAGCCATTAGGGAAATGCAAATCAAAACGACCCTGAGATATCACCTTACACCCATCAGAATGGCCAAGATGAAAAACTCAAGTGATAGCACATGCTGGAGAGGTTGTGGAGAAAAGGGAACCCTCCTCCATTGCTGGTGGGAATGTAAACTGGTTCAACCACTTTGGAAGTCAATCTGGCACTTTCTCAGACAACTAGGAGTAGTGCTACCTCAAGACCCAGCTATACCACTCCTAGGTATATACCCAAAATTTGCTCAAGTACACAACAAGGACATTTGTTCAACCATGTTCGTAGCAGCTTTATTTGTAATAGCCAGAACTTGGAAACAAGCCAGATGTCCATCAACGGAGGAATGGATACAGAAATTGTGGTATTTTTACACAATGGAATACTACTCAGCAATCAAAAAGGAGGAAATCATGAAATTTGCAGGCAAGTGGTGGGATCTAGAAAAGATCATTCTGAGTGAAGTATCCCAGAAGGAGAAAGACAAACTTGCTATATACTCGCTTATATAGACCTACAAGATATGATAAACATAATGAAATCTACACACCTAAAGAAGATAATCAAGAAAGTGGACACAGGCGAAGGTGATTAATCCTCATTTAGAAAGACAAATGGGATGTGCATTGAACGTATGACAGGAGTCTACCACAAAAGGCATCTGAAAGACTCTACCTAGCAGTGTTTCAAAGCAGACACTAAGACTCATAACCAAACCCTCGGCAGAGTGCAGGGAATCATATGAAAGAAGGGGAGTTAGTATGATATGGAAAGGATAGGAGCTCTACAAGGACCAAATATATCCGGGCACAGGGTCTTTTCTGAGACTGACACTCAACCAAGGACCATCTATGGATATAACCTAGAACTTCTGCTCGGATGTGGCCCGTGGTAGCTCAGTAACCAAGTAGTTTTCCAAAGTAAGGGGAACACGGACTATTTCTAACAGGATCTCAAGGGCAGGCTGTTTGACCCCCCCCCCCCAGGGGAGGAGCAGTCTGTTAGGCTACAGAGGAGGACTTTGCAGCCAGCCCTGAAGGTACCTGATAAAACAGGGTCAAATGAAAGGGGAGGAGGTCCTCCCCTATCAGTAGACTTGGAAAGGGGCAGGGAGGAGACCAGGGAGGGAGTGCGGGGTTGGGGAGGGAATGAGGGAGCAGGATACAGCTGGGAAAAAGAATTAACAAAATGTAACTAAAAAGAAAAATTAAATTAAAAAAAAAGAAGAAAAAAAAAGAAAAGAAAAGAAAAGAAAAATAAAAATAATTAAAATAAAAAAAGAACTTTTCCTTCTCCAAGGTTTCAAACTAAGAAAGTGTAACAATAAATTCATACGTTTGCAACCATCAAAAAAAAATACATCCTAATAAATATATTTTCATGAAAAAAAAAACAACCAAAAAACTGATGTCTTTAAATACATAACAAACAATACAGTAGGAAAATAAATCGATTTTGGAATTGGGAAGGGAGGAGGGAGGGAACCACAGGGGGGATACAAAGTAAATAAAGTGTAATTAATAAAGAATTAAAAAGAATTCACACCTCTTAATCCTTTATAAACAGACCCATCAACTAGAGATATGAATATTTAAATATGTGAGAATAATGGGAAGTATTGTCATTGAAACCTCCATATCCAATTTACTACCCCATATGAATTTAGCCAAATCATAACTCAAAATGGATTCTTCTACAGTCTCTATATGGTTTAAAAGCCCAAGGTCCAGAGATCCTTGGACCACTCAAGTCTAACTACTTTAACACATCAAAATCCAAAAATCTTCTTCATTTTTCTTAAATATAAGTTGCAAAAGAAGTACACTATTTCTGGGTAATAACTTCTGTTTCAGGTTTCAGTAAGTATTCTCTTGAAATGATAAAACAGCATGACCAAGGCAACTTATAGAAGAGTTTATTTTCATTTATGATTCCAGAAAGACAAGAGTCTACCATTTTGGGGGGAGTGTGGTGGATAGAATAACCAATTGATAACTTCCGTCCTGAAGCAGAAAGATTGAACTGGTTCTAGTCACACATATTAGGCTCAATACAATCTCTTGTTCTTTTTGAGATGAGAACTGCAGTTTTCAACAGTAAATACATTCTAAAACTATTATGTGAAGTATTGTTTATTGCGAGTACATTAGAATTTAAATTATTAATTTTATAAGCCTATAGAGCTAATGTATTTAAGTGCTATTATTCATAACAAATTAAATGAATTTTTCTTAACAGTGAATATCTATGAAGGAAAAAAATAATGTATTGAAAATAAAAACCATATTAATGTTATTTTTAGTAACCTTTCCCACTACTAAAGAGTAATTGTGGCTTTGTGGATATCTGTTTTCTCATTTCTACGAAAAATATCTTCATATATTGGTACTGTACATATTATGATGCTATTTCATAATTGGATTATATTCTTAAGCTTGAAAATTTAAAATCCTATAAAAGAAAATTATGTAAACAATATTAGCCAGAGGAAAACATTAGAGTTCAAATGAGACCAGTCTCTTGAATGTTACTACGGATAAATAAGCCATGGAGTAGAGTTCTGTGAATTGTAGATTTGATCTATATGAAAGTATGTGCAAGTTTACAGGGTAGGACTTTATCCGTCTGTGAATGCTAGAGTCTGCACACCAGGTTAATCAACTGACCTCCTCGTGGTACTTTCCTTTAGGCAATTTCATCTTCAGCACTCTTCTATTTAACCTCTAATGTATTTTTTCAGATAAGTTTTAACCATCTACACCATAGGTACAGCCTTTAGGGAAGTTTTGAGTTTTGTTTTGTTTTTTTTTAATTGATAGTGTTTTTCTATTAAATAAATAAATAAATAAATAAATAAATAAAGGAGGGAGAGAATACGCTTGTTAGAGCATTATATGCAGAATGCGCTGAGTGGTCAGTCAGTAAGGTTAATTTTACTGCCCTCTATTCTAATTGCATTATTTTAAAATTAATAATCAATGAAATTAGAAGTGGTCTTTCATAGAATGAACAAGTAGCCGGCTTTTTATTGAACTGAAAATGCTGTCATTTCTATCATCTGTCCTCCTTGGCAGCATACACATTTTAAAGAACATCTTGCAAGGATTATTGTAATTTAGCATCAGATAAACTGGGGCATTTTGGAAAATACATATATACATATACATTCACACATTTTTACATACACATACACACGTGTATTATATATATATGTGTGTGTGTGTGTGTGTGTGTGTGTGTAATGTACATGTATGTGTTTGTGTGTGTGTGTGTGTGTGTGTGTGTGTGTGTTTTCTTTTGAGAATGGCTTTCTTTGTATAACATGTAGCTCTGGCTGTCCTGAAACTCACTTTGTACTCTAGACTAGGCTGACATCAAACTCAGAGACCTGCCTTCCTATGCCTCCTACATGCTGTGAATAAAGGAGGGCTTTATAACCCTGCTATAATAAATATTTTTAATGCCACTTGTTGGGTTATATGATAAATCTATTTCTTCACTTTGAAACATTTCCACACTGATTCCTGTAGTGACTCTATGATTTGCTATCCCCCCAAAACCGGGTGAAGAGTCCCTCTTTACCTACATCCTTACCAGCATTTGTTCTCAATTGTTTCGTTGCTTTTCACCATGAAAAGAAATTTTAAGATTTGAATTTGAATTTTCTTGAGAGTGAAGGATATGCTGAAGAGTTTTTAACATGCTTTCAGCCATTGTTTTCTCTTTCTTTGAAAAATCTCTCTTCACATCCCTAACCTGTTTTTGCATGTATCACTTGGAATAACTTCCGACAATAAGAATGTGATGCTCCAAATTTTTAGCAGAGATCTGGAGGATCAAGTGACATGAACTCCGTGCCTGGCTTTTTGATCACCTTCCCTTGAGGGGGGTGCAGCCTTAGCAGGACACAGGAAGACAATGCAGCCAGTCTTGATGAGACCTGATAAGCTAGGGTCAGAGGGAAGGGGAGTAGGATTTCCTCTAGCAGTGGACTTGGGGAAGGTCATGGAGAAGATGAGGGAGGAAGGGTGTGATTGAGAGGGAATGAGGGAGGGGGCTACAGCTGGGATACAAATGGATAAATTATAATAAATAATTGATAAAATTAAAAAAAGAAAGGTACATGCAGAAAACAAAAAGAATGTATAATTTGCCTACCAGAGCCACTGGTTTGAAAGAAAATGACAAGGCCATAAATTTTAACCTATATATGTATAATTAGCAGGAAATATGATCATCTCATAAAATTACATATTATTTGACAAGTATATTTTGTTTAAACCTTTAAAATAACAAGATAACAATTAACAAATCTATTCATTAAAGGTTCATACACCATGTAGTATTTATAAGGGTGGGACCTTAAGTAGCTCTTTAGCATAGATTTTCATGAGCTTTCTAACTTTTAGCTGATTTTTTTTCTGTTTGTAAGGATTCTATAGTGCAATTACATATAAGAACAGCATGCAGCTGGTATTAAAACCAAAGAAACAAAAGACGGAATTGCACTGTGCATACTTGAATGCACAGGGTACTTTCACACTTTCCGTTGAGTTTTATATTTATCTTTTTCTGTTGTGTTACAAGGCTGGTAAATAGGAAAATGGAATTTCGGCTTTATTGCAAAAGCAAATCCTAGAGGTAACATCCCTCAGTCATCTGCTCCTTGTGTTGTCTTTGCTTTGTTTTCTTATTTGAACATTGACAAAGCTAGAGCCTCTGGGCATCATTGGATCCACTGAAGGTTTACACTAATATTTAATATTTTTCATTTATCTCTGCTTGCCTGAATACTATAAATCTCAATGTAATATACAAAAGTTGTAAATCATAATTTTAAAAATTGAAAATGGTTTGGAAGCCAAACCCAAAGGATGCAGAGAAAAAAAATACTTTAGATGCATATACCCAAAAAGCTGCATTGTGGAAGCAAGAAACAAAAGGGAGGAGGGAGACTTGGCAGAAGGAATGAAGGAGAACCAAAGAAAGAGAATGGAGGAGAAAACACTGTTATAGAAGGAAAAGAAAAGAAAAAGAATTATTATACCTTTTGTAACTGGCATCTCTCTTAAACTGTTAACAGTTTAAGAGAATTGTATTACATTTGTATTTTAAATCAGGGCACTTAATTAATAGTTAGGCATGAGATACTTGAAAAGGATAAGAACACAGTAATGTTAAAAGATTTAAACCTGAAACATCCTAACATTCATTTTTATCATTTTTATTTTTCATCATTATTATTATCATTACAATTTATTCATTTTGTGTCCTGGCTGCAGCCTCTTCCATCATCTCCTACTGGTCTCACCCTCAATCCCTCTTCACGCCCATGTCCCTCTCCTCATCCACTGATCTAGGAGGACCTCCTCCCCTACTATCTGACCCTAGCTATCTGGTCTCTTCAGGACTCTCTGGATCCTCTTTCTTTGTAGCCTAGTATGGCCACCTCACCAGGGGAAAGTGATTAAAGAGCAGACAACCAAGTTCACACCAGTGACTACCCCTGTTTCCCTAACTAGGCAGCCCACATGGAGAATGAGCTGCCCATGGCTACATGTGAGCAGGGTAGGGTTCTCTCCAAGCATAGTCTTTGGTTGAGTTATCAGTCTCTGCCAGACCCCTGGGCCTAGATACTTTGGATCTGTTTGTCTCCTTGTGGAGCTCCTGTCCTCTCCATGTATTTCTATCTTCCTCTACTTCTATAAGATTCCCTATACTCTGGCCAATGTTTGGATATGAGTCTCAGCATCTTTCTAGATACCCTGCTGGGGAGAGTCTTTCAGAAGCCCTCTGTGGAAGGCCCCTGTCCTTTCTTCTCCAACATCTGATGTCTAACTTGTTTGCTTTTCTGAATGATGATTAAGCCTATTCCCTAGGGTCCTCCTTGTTGTTTAGTTTCTTTAGTACTATAGATTTTAGTATGTTTATCATATATTATATGGCTAATATCCACTTATAAGTGAGTATATACCATGTTTTAACTCATATGCATACAGACATCAAATATGCCATATATATGCATTTATATACATATATATATATACATATATATATATGAATGTGTGTTTAGTGCCTGTATACATACATTCATTTTCAGGGAAAGCCTAGGGTAGTATATATAGTAAAATATTACAGAACAGATTATAATATTTTTGTTATTTTTAAGCAAATTTCTTAGTTGAAAATATTTCAACTTCCATTGTCTGAAAATACAAAATTTATTATACACTTTACATTAAAAAAATCTTAGAGCCTCCATGTACGTATTTAGCTTAATATATATATATGTATATGTATATATATGTCATTTCTTATATCTTTTTATAGAAAATTACATCTTCCCTACCATCTTGAATGTGCATTCTGAGTTCTAAGCTTATGTATATCTGAACATTTTTTCACCTATAATTGTTATTTTGTGTACCTTTTCAAGTTACTTTAGCTAAAACAATTCAATCCTTTTAAACACGGTATGGAAAGGAATTCACAGTGGCATGCCTCACTTACTTACTGGGTGAAATTGGACTAAATCTTCAAGACAGCAATAAAGGTTACTTAGTTTTGTATGCTTTCCGTGAATCAGTTTCATCTGTCATTTTTCTAGAACATCTTCTAAGTTCCTTAAACTTAGAGAATATGAATCATCCCCATTTTTAGTTAATATACTAAGGATATTCACTTACAATCATATCACAAAATGAAAATAAAAACCTCTAAAAATAAACAAATTATTTTTAAGTTCTATTTCTTTTTTAAATTTTTGATTTTTATTATTAGTTAGATTTTATTAACTCTGTATCCCAGCTGTATCCCACTCCCTCATTCCCTCCCAATCCCACCCTCCCTCCCTCATCTTCTCCCTGCCCCTTTCCAAGTCCACTGATAGGGGAGGACCTCCTCCCCTTTCATCTGACCCTGTTTTATCAGGTATCTTTAGGACTGGCTGCAAAGTCCTCCTTTGTGGCCTAGCCTAAAGACTGGGAAAGAATCTTCACCAGCCCTATATCTGACAGTGGGCTAATATTCAGAATACATAAAGAACCAAAGAAGTTAAAAAACAATAAATCAAGCAATCCAATTAAAAAATGGGGTATGGAGCTAAACAGAGAATTCTCTGTAGAGGAATATCGAATGGCAGAGAATCACTTAAAGAGCTGCTCAACACCTTTAGCCATTAGAGAAATACAAATCAAAACGACCCTGAGATTTCACCTTATCAAAATGGCTAAAATCAAAAACTCAAATGACAACACATGCTGGAGAGGCTGTCGAGAAAGGGGAACCCTCCTCCATTGCTGGTGGGAATATAAACTGGTACAACCATGCTGGAAATTCATCTGTCACTTTCTCAGACAATTAGGAATAGTGTTTCCTCAAGATCCAGCTAAACAAATTATTAATACATCATTCTCTTCATGTTTCCAGGAGACAACAAAGTGATATTAGATGGAGGTCCAAGTATTATCCTAGAGAATTTTAAAGGCTCAGTCATGTGAGTATAACTCCTTCATTAAACCTAATTACTCTTTAAGGTATGTGGATTATCTATGGGATTTGTATAATTAGATGGTTTTCTAAGTTCTTAGAGTTTAAAATAGTAAATTATAACCTTTATGATAACAAATAACAAAAGGGAGCAAGTGAAACTTGCTCGACTTGTTATTTGTAGCAAGAATCCATGGCTAAAAATTTCATCTTTGATTTGGAAACTTTATCAGAAGAATGTTTACATATAAAAAACAACTTATACTTTTATTTAGTGAATATTTCTGGAGGCTAAAAGATATTTGAACTGCATTTAAGTTTTGTTGTTTTGGGAATACACATAGAAATATGTACGTTTAAGAAACAACGAAAGTGGTGCATGCTGTTTCTCCATTAAAATAGGATTTATAATCTTCTGAGGAGCAATATAAGAAAGACATGGGTTGAAACTGAACTGATATTGAATAGAGAACTATCAGATATGGATGACAGGTTTTCACCAATTTAAAAATAATCCTTTGGGCATATATTCTTTATATATATATATATATCTCATACACAGATTGAAAATAAGCTTTTGGACATATATTCTTGAACAATACATATACCATAAACTAAAATGTTTTTATATGAGCACTGTATAATAGATTTCATGCAATTCATTTGTTTTCAAATTGTATGTGTTCACATGCTTTCCTTGGACTTTCTGACGTATGAAACTAGTTTTTATGACTGCAGCCTACCACACCGAGATTATACAGCTAAATCTTCAAACTGTGTGTTCCTCTTTCCCAGTCTTATCATTATATGGTTACATACTTGAGTTTTGACTATCTAGAATGTGATCTCAGTTATTGTGCATTAAGCCAAGCCATACTGTCTAATACTTTCATAGGTGTCTTCCTCTTCTTTTAGGATGTTTCCATGGAGAATTTATAGGAGAAATTTAGGGAACTCCAGGAAAAGTGTCACAACATAAAAGAATAAGATTTGTGTGCCCTTTGCTCTAAAAAGATTTATTCTATTGAGTTATCCAACTTCACTTTCCCATGTATTCTGATGGGAAAAAAGTACAGTTGATTGCATGAAATTTCTGTAATTTTAGAAACTGATTCCATCCACTCACGGCTCTAAGAGAAAGAAGATTATAACTTTTTCTTTTTTCCGTTATTAAAAAAACAATGATTATTTTAGGACGGTTAATGCTCTCTCTGGCGGCTTATAACTTCCAATTTGCTGGTAAGTTATTTTTCCTGAAACTTTAAGAAATAGTCTTTCAAAAGATAAAACATCTTACATTTTCAGAATGACATGTTTTTTTATTGTAGAATAAATTTTATATAAAAGAATAAAAGAATGTACTTTCAAGAGAATGTGCTTTTTTGGAAATATGTTTGACATATTTATACCATATAGTTCTACCACAAACTAGCCTAAGGCAAGTAATTTTATGTATCAAGGTTTCAATTTCTGTGTATATAGTATAAAACTGATTCAACCCTGAGGTCTCAACCAATTCCACCATTTAATGATATAGGAATTGACAGGACATGCATAAAGTGGAGTACTGAAGCAATAAAAAAAAGAAAAAGCATTAAATGTTTACACTACTTAGCCGAGATTATTTCTACAGAAAACTACACATACACACACACACACATATACATTTATATGAATTATTATATTTGCAAATTAAAACTACCATTTTAAAGCCTGTATCTGATTTATATGGTCAAAGACAAAAAAATTAATTATGTACTTGCTTATAATCTCTTAAAAATCATCAGTTTCTTGCACATATTTGGTGATTTTGATGAAGCAAAGTTACTTTAATTTTAACAATATTTTAGACAGCAGTACAGTTTAATATTGTTACTGATTAATGTGAAAATAGAAAAATTTTAATCAAGCATCATGGCTGCTCTGATCACATCCAAAGACCTTCTAGGTTGTGTGATCTTGCTAGAATGCAGACATGCCCTTGCCACACACCTTTAACCCCAAATATGAAAATAAAGTTAGCTGGTAGAAAGAAGTACCTGTGTTTGAAAGTGATGTCTAATTGAGAGGCAGGCAAAGCAGCAAAGCAGAGAAAGATGTGACAGAATTCAATATGTCCAGCTCTCTCTAGGAAAGAGGGAAGAGAAGCTACTTGAGAGAACAGCACAAAGAGTAAGAAGCAGTATTACTGTGATAGTTTTATACAGATAGATTGAAGAGGAAACAAGCAAGACAGAGCTGAAGGCAGAACAAGCCAGAATATCAGACCGAGGAGAAGATTAGAATAGATTGTCAAAGTTAGTTTGAGGCCAAGAAGAGCAATTCAGTTAGAATCTGACAACAACTATTTTGAATCAGTTAGCTTGGATTGGAGTTTGAGTCAGAACAGCTGAGTTGAACCAGCTAGCCAGAGTTTAGAAAGCACTAGAAAGGGTCAGCTTATTCAGCAGTAAGTCTCAGAGGATGAAAACATTCTAGTGCTAGATAAGATTGTAAGGAGTCTCGAAGCTTCCAGGACTAGGCCTAAGTTAGCAGGCCACGGCGGTAGCCTCCAAGATGACAACTGCATCAAGAGAATAAAAATTACTTTTGCAACATACAAGTGCAGGCTTCAATTAAATAATGACCGTGCCTTGCATGCTGGAATTCCCCCAAAGAACGAAGCTGTGTTCAATACTTGTTAGCTTTCTATTGCAACAATTCACATTCATTTGTTTTGAAGACAATTTTCTTTTCCTAAAAATGCATCTCTAGTTATGAATCCTCTGATTTACTACTCTTTGTACTTATATAATCCCCTGCCCTTTGACCTTATTTAGGAGCCTGTGTCATGAGTGTGTGTTTATGAGTGTGTTTATTAGTGTGTTTATGAGTGTGGGTATTTCTGAGTGCTGCACTACCTTCTGTGGTACTTTCTGTCTTTTTCACAGTGGAATTTCATTAAAGTGTTCCAGTTAGATGAAGCACCATCACACTGTCACTCATCATTCCTACTGGTTCTCTACTCTTCCATTTGAACATGTCTTATGAACTGACATATGAAAATAGCTATGTCCACTTCAGGGCATGCCCACTGACAACCCAAATGGCATGCTAACTATAAAATGCATTCCACACCTCTCATTGCAAAGCATATTCATACAAGCAGAAAGAATAGGTAATCTCTTACAGCATATTTTTTTGTTGTTTGACTAGTGCCTACATGTACATAAGAACATTGATAATTTCTACTCTAACTTCCCTTATCATCCTTTTTTCCTACAAATCATTTCCATTTTTCCTTACAACAGTGTATTTTTCTAAGCAGTGTTTTGTTATTTTGTGTACATACACATATGTTTATATACATGCAATAATAACAATTAAAGGAGAGGTCAACAATTTGAGAGGGAGGTGATGGGACAGAGCAAATTAGAGGAGAGAGAAAATGCTGCAGAAATAATGAAAATGTCGTACTTACTTATGAAACCCTAAAGAATATTTAAAAATTAAATCAAATGAACAATTTGAGAATTAAAATAACAAAATTTCAGATTCATATAACTAATTTGCATAATTATAACTATGTATTTGGAGGAGGATACTCAGTGTTCATTTTCTCAATATGAGAAGACTAAAAACTTTGAATTATATCACTGAAGTTGAATGAAATACTTAGTTTTTAATGTATCTGGTTCTCTGTTGTTATATATTTTTTCCTTTTATTATTATCATTATTATCATTATTATTATTATTATTATAATTTTACAAATTAATCGCTTTTTATCTCAGTTGTAGCCCTCTCCCTTCCAGGTCTCACCTTCCCTCCATCTTCCTCCTCTATCCCTCTCCCCTAGTCTACTGATAGGGGAAGTGCTCCTCCTCTACTATCTGACCCTAGCCTATCAGGACTGCCTGGATCTTCTTCCTCTGTTGGCTACCTACGTTGCCCCACCAGAGAGAAGTGTTCAAGGAGCAGGCAACTGAGTTCATGACTGAGACTGTCTCTTCTGCCCTTACTAGGGCATGGCATATGGGCTGCTTCTGAGCAGGTGTTCTAGGTCCTCTCTATGCACGAACTTTGGTTGATGCATCAGTCTCTGCAGTCATCCTTAGGCCAAGATATCTTGGCTTTGTTGGTCTCATTGTGGGGTTACTATCCTTCCCTGGTCCTTCTATCTCCCCTTTCTTTCGTAAGACTCTCAATCTTTTAACTATTAAGGTAGCGTCTAGCAGAAAGGTAAATGTTTACATCTTAGAAATCAGATTATTTTATGTGTAACTCATTGGAAATAATATATATATATATATCTTTTACCATTTTAGGTGAAGTTTCACATCTAAAACATAAAATTTTAACTTCATATATTTATATTTTTAAAGCCATTTTGACTTACAGATTTAAAAGTACTTAGCATGTACAACAAAATAAAATTGTTTTCTTCCATTTGGTTTTGGTTCTGGTACTTTACAACACATGCCTCACAGTTTTCGCTTAAGACATACAATACCAAATGAGGAACACTATGTGCTTACTGTCATTTCTGCCATTTTTGCTTATGACTCTCCCTGTGTCCCAGTAAAACAAGTTTTGTTTTAGTGTGGGTCAGATTTCTCACCAGCTCTATTTGTTTTGATGATTACATACTTAAAATTATTCTAAATATAAGCAGAAAAATAGCATATATTCCATGTACTTTAATTCTATGAAATATATATACATTATTAATTTTTAGAGTAAAATATAATTACAATGTTTTTCTCTTCTTTCTCCCTGTAAACACTTCCTATACTTTTCCTCATTCCTGCTCAAATGCATATCCTTTATTTTACTAATTGTTATTGCATGTATATCAATATGCATGTGCACATATTCTACTAAATATAAACTGTTCAGTCTGTATAAAGTTACTTGTGTTGTTTTCAGCACTGATCATTTTGCACTGGAAAGTGACTTGATGTTCTCTATCCTGGGGATGAACACCTTTCCTGCCCTGAGCTCTGCAAATTCCTAAAAACATATATCTGTTACACATTTCTTCCTAGATTTTAATGTATCTTATGATGTGGTTATATATGTGTTTGTTTTCTTAGCCATTTGTATAAAAGAAACAGTTTGGTCAACATTAAACATCTTATTTTCTTAGTTGAGTGTAACCTAGAACTTCTGCTCGGATGTAGCCCGTGGTAGCTCAGTAACCAAGTAGTTTCCCAAAGTAAAGGGAACAAGGACTATTTCTAACAGGATCTCAAGGGCAGGCTCTTTGACCTACCCCCCCCCCCCAGGGTAGGAGCAGTCCTGTCAGGCCACAGAGGAGGACTTTGCAGCCAGCCCTGAAGATACCTGATAAAACAGGGTCAAATGAAAGGGAAGGAGGTCCTCCCTTATCGGTGGACTTGGAAAGGGGCAGGGAGGAGACCAGGGAGGGAGTGTGGGGTTGGGGAAAGAATGAGGGCGCAGGATACAGCTGGGACACAGAGTTAACAAAATGTAACTAATAAGAAAAATAAAATTAAAAAATTAAATAAAGTGCAAGTGGAATAAAAAAAATCTTATTTTATTTAACTTTTTAAATATTGAATTAGGAACTGAACTTTTTAAATATACTTTAGAGTTTTCAACTACTTTCTATATTCTTTACTTTTCTAAAAGATTCAATAAATGGTTAATTTGAACTAATATTCTCCTTAGCACTCAACTGTGGCAAGAAAATAAGCCAAATTAACAATATTTTGTATTATTGAAAATAGTTTTTTTCATATAAAATATTCTGATCAAGTTCCCCCCTTCCCACACTTCTTCCAGTTCCTTTCTTTCTCCTCTCTCACATGATTTCAGCCACTTTCTGTCTCTTTTTATAAAGCAAATAAGCTTTTAATGTATAAAAATAAAATAAAATTTAAAGACAAAATCAAATACATCAGAATAGGACCAAACAAATATAAACTAATAACCCCCCCCAAAAAAAAGACACTAAAAACTAATATATAGTGTACCCTCATTCATGCGTTCAGGAATCCGATAAAAACACAAAACCAGAATCCATAATATATATAAAATATATGATTAACTTTTTTCCAACTTTCTTCTGATGTTTATCTTCTTTGCCTTTTGGGATGGGGATTGAACATTTTAGCCAGAGTCCTCCCTCTTAATTAGTTTCTTTAATTGTACAGATTTTAGTAGATTTTATAGATTTTATCCTATATTATATGTCTATATGAGTGAGTATATACCATGTGTGTTTTTCTGCTTCTGGGATACCTCACTTAGAATGATCCTTTCCAGCTCCCACCATTTACCTGCAAATTTCATAATTTCCTTTTTTTTCATTGCTGAGTAATATTCCATTGTGTAAATGTACCACAATTTCTATATCCACTCTTCAGTTGAGGGGCATCTGGGCTGTTTCCAGCTTCTGGCTATTACAAATAAAGCTGCTATGAACATGGTTGAAAAATATCCTTATTGTGTATTTGAGCCTCTTTGGATATATGCCTAGGAGTGGTTGTTAGTATTTTAGAACAAAACCTGCTTCTGGGTTACCTAGGAATTAATGATGTGTTCATGTGTCGCCAGCCAGGTGACCACACCTGGAAAGCATGGTTACCTTGCCCATTAAAGGGAAAACTCAACATGTGGTAGCTCTCTTATTCTTCTCTCTTGCCCTCTAGTGATCTGTCTCTCTCTCTTGGGGTGCCCCTCCTCCTTTCTCTCTTTCTTCCCATCATGTCCTGTTCTCCATTATCTCCCTCCCTTCATATCCACCTAATAAACCCCTTGCATAGAAGATTGGTTGCCAGACTCATCTTTTATTAATAGATCTAACAGTGGTAAAGCTGGATCTTGAGGAAGTGCGATTCCTAGTTGTCTGAGAGAGCTTCAGATTGATTTCCAGAGTGTTTGTACAAGATTACATTCCCACCAGCAGTGGAGGAGGGTGCCCCTTTCTCCACAGCCTCTCTAGCATGTGTTGTAACTTGAGTTTTTTTTTTTTTATCTTGGCCATTCTGATGGGTGTAAGGTGAAATCTCAGGGTCCTTTTGATTTACATTTCCCTGATGGCTAATGACATTGCTTAATCCCCATCCCTAAAGGAAAAGAGGATGGAAATCAGAAGAAGAAGAAAACAGGAAACAAGTTAGGAATCTGCCACTGAGGACTCTGAAAGGCTCTGCCCTTCAAGCTAACAAAAGCAGATGCTGAGCCTTATGGCCAACTGTTCGGCAGAGTTCATGGAATCTTATGAAAGAAGTGGAAAATAGTAAGATCTGGAGAGAACAGGAACTCCACAAGGAGCCAACAGAACCAAAAAATGTGAACACAGGGGTCTTTCCGGAGACTCAAACTTCAAATAGGTACCAGGCATGGAGAAAACCTAGAACCCCTGCACAGATGTAGCCCATGGCAGTTCAGTGTCCAAGTTGATTCCATAGTAATGGGAACAGGGACTGTTTCTGACATGAACTGATTGGTCTGCTCTTTGATCACCTCCCCCTGAGGGGGGGAGCAGCCATACCAGGCCACAGAAGATGACAATGCAGCCACTCCTGATGTGATCAGATAGACTAGGATCAGAAGGAAGGAGAGGAGGACTCCCCTATCAGTGGACTTGGGAGGGGTATGGGTGGAGAAGGGGGAGGCAATGTGGGATTAGGAGGAGAGGAGGGAGGGGTTTATGGGGGGGACACAAAGTGAATAAAGTGTAATTAATAAAAATTAAAAAATAAATATGACTAAAAAAGAGAGAAAAAATAAAAAATAAAAAGGTAAAAACAAAAAGGAAAGAGAAAGAGAAAGAAAACAGACAAGAGTAGCAATTTAGCCCTGGACTGGGTTTAAGGGCTGATCAAGATAGAAAAGAAAGAAAGAAAGAAAGAAAGAAAGAAAGAAAGAAAGAAAGAAAGAAAG
>NW_026591086.1:27549345-27551032 GCF_907164565.1 Psammomys obesus
AAGAAAGAAAGAAAGAAAGAAAGAAAGAAAGAAAGAAAGAAAGAAAGGAAAGAAAGAAAAAGACTTAAGAGGACATTATGAGAAAAGGGTCCTCCAAAGAAGCCATTGAGTTTGTTTTCTGTTAGCCATTTACTGTTGGGCATTTGGCATACCCTTAAGAGTCATTTGTTTACCCAATGAGACTCCCTTCAAGAAAATTAAATTTGTGGTTGGTTTGGCATCCTTATCCCATGACTGGCTACAGGAGGTGGCCCCTTCAGGGTTCATATCTTCTGCTACTAGAAGTCTCAGCTAGGGTGACCCCTATAGACTGCCTGGTACCAGAAATGTCCTACATCCAATTTCCCTTCTCTCACCTTCCACTCTGTCCTCCCTTTCATCTCCATATTCCTAATCCTCACCCCTGGTCAAATGTGCAGGAAAAAAGATACAGCAAAGACGGAAGGAATGGCCAACCAAAACTGTGCCTACTTGAGACCCCCGTCTTGTGGGAGAAAACCAATCCCTGACACTAGTAGTGTTATTCTGCTATGCTTATAGGCAGGAACCTGGCTTAATTCCTTTGAGAGCTTTCGTCCAGCAGCTAATGGAAACAGAAGCAGAGACCCACAGCAAAACATTAGCCAGAGCAAGGGGAGTCCTATGGAAGAGCTAGAGAATCAACCGAGAGAGCCAGTCAGGACAGTAACTCCATACTCTTAGGTAATGTCTACCTTTGATGTTGAGGTGAGTTTCTTTTATTCATCAGAATGATGGACTATGTTTCTCAACCATTCTGTTAGCCTGCAGCCTTTATTGGTCCATTGATGTTGAGAGATATTAAAGACCAATGATTGTTAGTTCCTGTGATGTTGATGTTGTTGGTAGTAGTGTGTGTGTTTGTTTGGGTGTGTGAGTGAATTCCTCTTCTTTTGCTTTGGCTAGTATGAAATTATTTAATACCTGTGTTTTCTTGGATGTAGTTACAGATTTGGGGCTGATTTTTTTTTCCTTCTGGTATCTTATAGGGCTGTATTTGTGGATAAATATTGTTTAAATTTGGTTTTGTCATGGCATATCTTGTTTTCTACATATATGGTACTGAAAGTTTTGTTGTGTATAGTAGTACACATACAGTATTTGGCATCTGTTTTCTCTTAGAGACTACAAGACATTTACACAAGCCCTTCTGGCTTAAAGTCTCTGTTGAGAAGTTTTTTATAATTCAAATAGGTCTGCCTTTCTGTTACTTGCCCTTTTTCCTCTGCAGCTTATAATATTTGGTTTATTTAGTGTTCTGATTATGTGGCAGGAAGATTTTCTTTTTTGGTCCAACCTATCTGGTGTTCTTTAAGATTCTTCTATGTTTATAGGCATCTATTTTTTCTATGATTTGATCAAAAATGTTTTCTAGAAATTAGAGCTAGGATTCTTTTCTTTCTTTTATTCCTATTATTCTTAAGTTTGGTACTTTTTATTTTAGAAATGTGAATTTATTTAGAAAGTATTAGAAAATTGATAGCATATCAAGACAAAACCATTTTTCCTTAAAAAAAATCCTTTGTATATCACTAAACTCTTTTTATGAAATTCTATGCATTCTACAAAATAAAATTCTATTCATTTATCAAATTTATAGACATTTTCATTTTTAATACTTCATTTATTTATTTATTTATTTATTTATTTATTTATTTATTTATTTATT
>NW_026591086.1:27551042-27612096 GCF_907164565.1 Psammomys obesus
ATTTATTTATTTATTTATTTATTTATTTATTTATTTATTTATTTATTTATTTATTTCAATTTATTCACTTTGTATCCTGGCTGTAGCCACCTTCATTTCCTCCCAATTCCACCCACCCTCCTTCTTTTCCCTCTATGGCCCTTCCCTAGTCCACTGATAGGGGAGGTACTCCTCCCCTTATATCTGACCCTAGCCTATCAAATCTCATCAGAATTGGCTGCATCAACTTCCTTTGTGACCTGGCAAGGCTGCACTCCCCAAAGGAAAGTGATTAAAGAGCCAGCCACTGAGTTCATGTCAGTGACAGTCCCTGACACCCTTATTAGGAAACCTACTTGGAAACTAGGTAGGGGATCTAGGTCCTCTCCATCCATGGTTTGTGGTTGGAGTATCAGTCGCTGCAGGCTCTCTTGGGCTCAGGTTCTTTATGCAGTTCTTGTTCCCTCCAGTTCTTTCCATCTCCCTCTTCTTCTATAAGGTTTCTTGCACTCTATCATTTAGCTATCATTCTCTGAATCTCCTTCCATACCCTGATGGGTAGATTCTTTCAGAGGCTCCCTGATCTGTTCCTTGCTTATGTTACTTCCAATGTCTATCCTATTTGCCCTTCTGAGTGAGGTTTTATCCTATTCCATAGGGTCTTCTTTGTTCTTTAGCTTATTTAAGACTATCAATTTTAGTATGTATCTCCTATATAATATGGTTAATATCTATTTAAAACTGAAGATATACCATGGGTGTCTTTCTTCTTCTGCGATACTTCGCTCAGGATGATCTTTTTTAGTTCCCAACAATTGAGTGCAAATTTCATGATTTCCTTGTTTTTAATAGCTGAGTAGTGTTCCATTATGTAAATATACCACAATTTCTGTATCCATTCTTCAGTGAAGGGACATATAGGGTGTTTCCAGATTCTGACTATTATGAATAAATCTGCTATGAACATAGTTGAGCAAAAGTCCTTGTTGTGTGGTTGAGCATTTTTTTTTTTTTATATATATGCCCAGAAGTGGTATAGCTGGATCTTGATGTAGCACTATTCCTAATTTTCTGGGAAAACAAAATATTGATTTCCAAAGTGGTTATAGAAGGTTACATTCCCACCAACAGTGTAGGATGGTTCTCCCTTTTCCACAACTTCTCCACCATGCATCATTCCCTGAGTTTTTTATTTTAGCCCTTCTGATGGGTATAAGGTGGAATCTCAGGGCTGTTTTGATTTGCATTTTCAAAGTGACTAAGGATGTTGAGCATTTCTTTAAGTGTTTCTTTGCCATTCTATATTCTGTTGGGAATTCTGTTTAACTCTGTATGCTATTTTTAATTGGATTACTTGATTTATTTGTGTTTACCTTCTTGAGTTCTTTATATATTCTTGACATTAGACCTCTGTCAGATGTAGGGTAGGTGAAGATCTTTTCCAAGTCTGTAGACTGTCATTTTGTGTTGTTCACAGTGTCCTTTTCTTTTTTTAATTTTAATTTTATTTTTATTCATTACAGTTTATTCACTTTGTATTCTAGCTGTACTCCTCTCCCCCATCCCTTTCCAATTCCACCCTCCCTCCTTCTTCTTCTCCTATGCCCCTTCACTGGTCCAATGATAGGGGAGGTCTTCCTCCCCTTCTATCTGACCCTAGTCTATCAGCCCCTCAGGAGAGGTGATCAAAGAGCCAGCCACTGAGTTCATGTCAGAGCCAGTCCCTGTTCCTATTACTGGAGCTCTTGGACACTGAGCTACCACGGGCTACATCTGTGCAGGGATTCTAGGTTATCACCATGCATGGTCTTTGGTTGGAGTATCAGTCTCACAAAAGACCCCTCTGTCCAGATTTTTTGGTTCTCTTGTTCTCCTTGTGGAGCTCCTATCCATTCCAAAGGCCTTTCTATCTCCCATTTTTTCATAAGATCCCCTACACTCTATCCAAAGTTTGGCAAGGAGTGTCAGCATGTTTTGCTACCCTGCTGGGTAGAGTCTTTCAGAGGCCCTCTGTGGCAGTTTCCTGTCATTTTTCCTGTTTTCTCCCTCTTCAGATGTCCATCACATTTGTCTTTCTGAATGAAGATTGAACATCTTACCAGGGTCCTCCTTGTTGCTTAGCTTTCTTGGATGTACAGATTTTAGTGTGATTATCCTATATAATATGTCTAATATCCACTAATTAGTGAGTATACCATGTGTCTTTCTGCTTCTGGGGTACCTCACTCAGGATGATGTTTTCTAGTTCCCACCATTTGCCTGCACTTTTCATTATTTCCTTGTTTTTAAACGTTGAGTAAATGTCCTTATCTTATACTTGAACATTTTTTGGATATTTGCCTAAGAGTGATCTTGAGGTACTACTCTTCCTGATTGTCTGAGAAAGCACCAGATTGATTTCCAAGGTGGTTGTACAAGTTTACATTCCAGCAATGGAGTAGGGCTCTTGAATGATGGCTCAGATGTTAAGAGCAGTGGTTGCTTTTCCAGAGGTCCTGGGTTCAATTCCTGTAACCACATGGTAGCTCACAACCATCAGTTATGAGATCTCTTGACTTCTTCTGGAGTGTATGTTCAGACAGTGTCCTTTTCTTTACAGAAGCTTTTCAGTTTTACATGGTTCCATTTATTGATTGTTGATCTTATAACTTATAACTGGGCTTTGATGGTGCCATATCCTTGATGTTGTTAATTGTGTTTTTGTTTTTGCCCCTAGCCATCTGGGTTTTGTGATCATGATAGGATTAGGTACTGATTTTTAATTTTTCTTTTTTTGGATGGGTGTTTTGTTGTTGTTTGTTTTGTTTATACATTTTTCCTTTGGCTTTTTTTAAAAATTTTTTTGGGGGGATTGCTATTTTCTCTTGGACTTCTGGCTTAAGTATCTGAGGATCTTGTGCTAAGATGAGTTATCAGGTCCAAGTAGGGTGTTTCATCTCCTGTTTTTCTGGTCTGCATGGTGTCTGAAGTTTTGGATGCTAATGTTACCTCTGAGATCTTTAGTATCAGTGGGATCTGGAGTCCCTAGTTCCTGTTTGGACTGAAAAATCATGGAGAGTCATGGGCCTGAAAATGGAGTCCTCATGGGGTTCATTTTAAGGCTGTTGAGTGTGCTTTAAGAGGAGTTGGCTGGGACAGGGCTTCAGTCAGGATCTTATCTGGTGTTCTTTGTGCCTGTGGGCCTCAGGGAAAGTAGGCAGACTTGTGGTCTTGTAATGGAGCTAAGAAGATGGAGTGCGGTTTACTGATGTTAGGTGTGTTTTAAGGAGAATTTGTGGTCATAGGGCATTTCACAGGATCTTACCTGTATTCTTCATGCTGGGAGGCCTCCTACAAAACAGAGAGAGCTGTAGACCAGAAAATGTAGTGTAGGGTAAGGATGCAGTTTGTTGTTGTTGGGTGTGCTTTATGGGGAGTTGGTGGGCAAGCAGTAAGAGACATTTCTATAAATAGAGTTTAGATTTAACAAATATCAAGAAAAATAATATAAAAATTAGATTTATTAATATTGGCCTTTTTCTTTTTTTTATTAATTACACTTTATTCATTGTGTATCCCCCCATAAGCCCCTCCCTCCTCCCTTCCCAATCCCACCCTCCCTCCCCTTTCTGCATGCATGCCACTCCCCAAGTCCACTGATAGGGGAGGTTCTCCTCTCCTTTCTGATCTTAGTCTATCAGTTCTCATCAAAAGTGGCTGCATTGTCCTCTACTGTGGCCTGGTAAGGCTGCTCCCCCCTCAGGGGGAGGTGATCAAAGAGCAGGCCAATCAGTTATGTCAGAGGTAGTCCCTCTTCCCATTAATATGTAACCTGCTTGGACACTGAACTGCCATGGGCTACATCTGTGCAGGAGTTCAAGGTTATCTCCAGGAATAGTCCTTGGTTGGAGTATGAGTCTCTGGGAAGTTCCTTGTGTTCAAATTATCTTGTTTTGTTGCTCTGCTTGTGGAGTTCCCGTCCCCTCCAGCTCTTACTATTTCCCACTTCTTATATAAAATTCCATTCACTCTGCCCATCAGTTGGCCATCAGGCTCAGCTTCTGGAGCTATCTCCATCCCTGATCTCAAGCTGTACTATAGAGCAACAGTTATAAAAACTGCATGGTACTGGCATAGAAACAGAATGGTGGATCAATGGAATCGAACAGAAGACCCAGAAATAAAGCCACACACTTATGGACACCTGATTTTTGACAAAGATGCCAAAACCATACAATGGAAAAAAGATAGCATCTTCAACAAATGGTGCTGGTCCAACTGGATATCTACATGTAGAAAAATGAAAATAGATCCATACTTATCACCCTGCACAAAACTGAAGTCCAAATGGATCAAAGACCTCAACATAAAACCAGACACATTAAATAGGCTAGAAAAAAAAAGTGGGGAATACCCTAATATTGGCTTATATTTATCACAAAACACATATATTTTAGGAGGAAAAGGAATGTAATACCCTAAATGCAGAAAATAAATAAATATACCAACCAGAGCAAACAAAAAGAGTTTCACAAAGAAAATATTGTCATGGATATCATGACAAGCAGATTTCTATTACAAACAATTCTGAATGATATGTATAGTTGAAATGAAGATAAGGATAACTGATAAAACAAAAACGATATTTTTAATTAAAATTTTATTTTTATATTAATTATAGTTTATTCAATTTGTATCCCAGCTGTAGCCCACTCCCTCGTTCCCTCCCAATCCCACTCTCCTTCCCTCATCTCCTCCCTGCTCCTCTCCAAGTCCACTGATAGTGGAAGTCCTCCTCCCCTTCCATCTGACCCTAGTCTATCAGGTCTCATCAGGACTTGCTGCATCATCTTCCTCTGTGGCCTGGTATGGCTGCTCCCCCATCAGGGGGAAGTGATAAAGAGCCAGCCACTGAGTTCATGTCAGAGAAACAGTCTCTGTTCCCCTTACTAGTGCACCCACTTGGATACTGAATTGCCATGGGCTACATCTGAGCAGGAATTCTATGTTATAAATATGAATGGTCCTTGGTTGGTGTATCAGTCTAAGAAAAGACCCCTGGACCTAGATTTTTTGGTTCTGTTGCTCTAATTTTTAAACTGCTTAAAAATATACTACAATAAACTATAAAAATCATGACTGCATGAATGTGTGAAATAGTGTTCAATATGAAATATGTCAGTTGTGATATCAAATATTTTAATGTGTGAATTAACATAAAAATATACCATGTTTGTATGTGATGAAAGTTCTTATTAATATGACACATTTTTTTATAATTCCAATGCTTTTTTAAAAGTCTCCTAGTACATAGAAAAAAAAGGTATATAGAATCAGTATGAGCAATTATTAAATGGAATACACAAGATCGTCAACTTTACACATCCTTCATATGAATGTTAAAGTTTACAAGTGTTATAAGAAACAACATATGTGTTATATATTGTTTTTTCAATTTACTATTCAGAATATGTCCACTATTTAATCCCTGCTAGTAGTATGCGCACTTGTTAGTACAAATGAAGGCTCTAGATAGGAACCACTATGGCTTATGCATGTTCAATGGATTGTTTAGTGGTTATCTCCAACAACAGGGCCTTACCATCAGTCTATGGAGTGCTATCCAAAGCCTTGGCAATAGCATGGCCTTTAGCCAAAAAGTTGATTAAGTGTAACCAATTTCCAGACTTAAAGGCTTAATTTGGAGACATAAGATGTCCATTTGGGACTACATATCCACAGGTATTTGGTGTTAACTTTTTAGATCACTTTTATATATGTATATGTTTATAGCTGCTACTTTATTTGGTTTCCATATAAGCCCTTAAATGGTCCTTTGTTTCAGCTGCCAATCACATTCTTCTTTTTGTAACTTTCCCCTTTTCTGTCTCCTCATTTGATTCTTCCATTCCAGGACACAGCACCAATCCATAACCATCTATTCAGTTTCCTGTCCCTAGGATGAACCAATCCTCTTCAAAGTCCTATACTCTTTATATAACCTTTGTGATAATATAGATTGTAACCTGTTTATCAGAGGACCAACATCCACATACAGGTGAATACATACCTTGACTGTTTTTTTACTTCCATTTATTTATTTACTTAATTACTTTACATCCTGATCCCAGCCTCTTCCCACCTTTCTTCCCCATCCCACCCTCACATACTCAGCCCTCCCACCATTCCCTATCTCATTAGAGATGGGGACACTTCCAAGTGGTACCAATGAACCCTGGTAACCTCAAGTCAAAGCAGGACTAAGCACAACCCCTTCCACTAAGGGCAAACTAGGTAGGCAAGCTAGAACAAAAGTATCCAAATGCAGGCAACAAGGTTAGAGATATCCCATTCTCTCATTGTTGGGGGATCCAAATAATGCCCAAGTTACATATCTGCTACATATATGTAGAGGATTGTGCATACTCTTTGGTTGGCACTTCAGTATTGGTAAGCACCCATGAGCCCAAACTACTCTATAATTTACTCTGTTGGTATTATTATAGTGTCTTTGGCCTTTCCAGTTCCCTTGTTCTTTTTCTGCTCATCCACAAAACTCCCAAGCTCAGCCTATTGTTTGGCTGCATCTGATGGAGTTTCTCAGAAGACAGTTATACTAGTCATCTGTCTGCAAGCATGGGAGAATACCATTAATAGTGTCAAGGATGGCTCTCTCCCATGGGTCTTAAGTCTGGCTAGTCATTGGTTATCCATTCCCTCAATCTCTGTTTCATCTTATTCAGTGAGACATATTTTCGGTGGAAGGTTTTATGAATGATTTGATATTCCCCTCTCTCCACTGGAAGTCCCACCATTTATGTCTGGGTTAACTTAATGAATTTTTTTTTTCTATCTCCATCAATTTACCTATTACTTTTATGATTTTGTTTAAGACCTGAGTAATATTCAATTGTAAAAATGTAGTACATCATCTTTATTTATTTTCCTGTTGGGGGACATCTAGGTTGTTTGTAATTTCTGCCTATTATGCATAGGACAGCAATAAAGATGTTTGAGAAAGTGTCTCTGTGGTGGGATGAAGTATCATTTGAGAATATGCACAAGAATTGTAAAGCAGGATCCTTGGGTAGATAGATTTCCATCATCCTGAGGAACTGCCACACTGGTTTCCATACTAATTGTACAAGATTGCCCTATCACCAGCAACTGATGATTCTTCTCCTTTTGCCACATTTTTGCCAGCATGAGGTGCAATTTGTTTTACTGATCTTGGCCATTTGATCCAGTGTAAGAATCTCCAGTTAGTTTTGTTTTGCATTTCCTTGAATAATGTTGATTATTTGCTTCTCGGCAATTATGTTTCCCGTTTGAGGAACAACTGACTAGATATGTATCACATTTATTTATTTATTTGTGTTTATTTTTCTTGATATCTAGTTTTGTTTTTTGTTTTTTTTTCTTTTTCTTTTTTAGTTTTCTATATATTTTTAGATATTAGGCTTCTATCTAATGTGGAGATGGTAAAAAAATATATATATATTTTCTATTCCGTAGGCTGCCACTCTGTTCTAAAGTTGGTGTCCTTTGTTAAACAGAGGCTTTTCAGCATCAAGAAGTCCCAATGAAAGGTGGAATAGTTCGTTTCATATGAAAACATACATTGTACCTTCTTTCCCAATGTAATTATAGCATGGTGAAACTATTTTTAGCATGGAATTCCACTTTACAATAAATCAGCATCATAATGCAGTTATTCATTAGGGAAGATAGCATCACCATTTTACATCTGCAAGGCTGGTGAGCTGTTTCAAACTAAACTTACTTACTTTTTTAATTTTTGTTTTTTATATTAATTACAGTTTATTTACTTTGTATCCCAGCTGTAGCCCCCTCCTTCTTTCCCTTCCAATCCCATCCTCCCTCCTCCCATGCCCCTCTGAAGGTCCACTGATAGGGGAGGTCTTCCTCCCCTTCCATCTGACCCTAGCTTATCAGGTCTCATCAGGACAAGCTGTAATGTCCTCCTCTGTGGCCTCAAAAGGCTGTTCCTCCCTCAGGGTAGGGAGAGGTCAAAGAGCCCACCAATGAATTCATGTCAGAGACAGTTCCTGTTCCCTTACTAGAGAAACACCCTTGGATGCTATGCTGCTTTTCTTTACCAGGAGTAAGGAATCTTTATTTTGGAAACTTGCCTCCTTACAATTCTTTTTTCATATTCAGGGCAAAGAATAACATATTGTTATTCAATGCATAAAGGGCATTCCTTCACTTAATAGTAAACTAGATATTGGCATAATTAACATTCATCTTATATTTGCTCATATTGTATTGAGTCTATGCTCCAACTCATCTGGTTAGGTTTTTAGAGGGCAATATTTAACAATGGCTTTATAAAAATAGAACGAATTTAATGGCTCTTGCATCCCCTATTTAACTATTTAATAACTTAATAGCACATTTTTTTTCTCTAAAAAGCCAAATGTTCACATGCACTAGCACATGAGACACCATATTTCTAACCAGGTGCCATAATAAAAAGTCACTGGATAAATTAAAATTCTCTGATTTAAGAATGATATTATAATCCCATTAGTTTCTTTTCATGAAGATACACATGGTATATACTCACTTATAAGTGGATATTAGACATGTAATATAGGATAAACATACTAAATTCTGTACATCTAATTGAAGCTAAAGAAGGAGGACGACCCTAGGGAAAATGTCCATTCCTCATTCAGAAGGGCAAACAGGATAGACATTAAAAGTGGGAGAAGACAAGGAATAGGACAGAAGCCTACCACAGAGGGTTTCTTAAAGACTCTACCCATCAGGGCATCAAAGCAGATGTTAAGAATCATAGCCAAACTTTAGGCAGAGTTCAGGGAATCTTATGGAAGAATGAAGAGATAGAAAGCCTTGGAGGGGACAGGGGCTCCACAAGGAGTCGACCCCTGCAGAGATTGATACTCCAACCAAGGACCCTGAATGAAGAGGACCTAGAACCCCTCCCTGTTCAAATGTAGTCCATAGGCAGCTCAGTCTCTATGTGGGTTACCTAGTAAGGGTAGGGAAAACATATTCATATATTTTAGGAATTTATTTAGCACATATCTGTTTTAGACTGCAGTTTCTAAAATAGAGCCTCATACTATTTCATTTAGAATTTTATATCTGTTGCCTAAACAAGCAATGCTGAAAGTTACAAACTTTAAAGTAGACTCTTATTTAAGTATGCCTAGAGCTGTGAATTAATTATGGCCTAAATAAGTTATTAGGACAATATTGTCATGGATACATTATTTAGAGACAGGTTTTGGGAAGTTTGTAACAGCAAAAGTACTGAAGTGACATTTCCAAAGACATTAACATGAAAATGAGGAGAACTGAAAAGAAAAAAAATTATTCAATGTACAGCCTCTTACTAAGATCATCTTCAATAATGTATAATACAACTATGAATTTTATTTCTAATATACACATGTAAAATTCATAGGGTAGCACTAAAGCCTGCTTCAAATTAAATTTGCATGTATAAATAAAAAATAGACACTCAGTGACTGTAGAATTTATATGATAACAAAATTATATACAAACACTGTTACCACATGAACAATAAATAAAGAAAAAAATATCCCTAAAAGTTGTTATATAACTGCGTATGTTTTAAAAATAAATTCTTATATGATAAATCATTATCATTTTCTTGCTGTGATCTGAATAATTTTATTTTAGCATAGCGATATAATTATATTGACTTTTAAATGATTGGTAAGTTTTAAAGATTAGATAACAAAGAAGTGATCACATTATATTCAGTGAAGCTTGTTATTAAATTCAACATAGCAACTTTCTTGCTTATGTACATTTTAAAGCAAAAACATTATCCTATTGTATAAAAATATGTTACCAGAATTAGCTTCTGATAAGAAGTTGAACAGAAATAATCACTGACATAATTCAGAAACAACAGGGGCTACTCCTTCAAGCACAGAAAGAAAAAAAAAACCCTCAAGAATTTAAGATGAATTCTCACCACTTGTATTATGTATTAAATTTTCAATCTTAGATGACCAAGACCAAGGCTTGAAAAATACATTATTCTTGCTTTTTTGAAGACGTGAAATCCAATCACAGTTCTGCAGGGTCAGATCACTCAACCATGAAATGAAATACAATAATGGTTTTGTGAATGTATATGAAACTATAATTTATTTACTCAAAAATTCTATAAGCATTCCACTAATCAGAAAATATATACATATCGGGATCAATAAATTATCAACATTTTATTTCTTGTTTGTATTTTCAGATTTAGAAACTCATTATTGACTAACATTTATACTTTCCATTACAGTATTTCCAATTGAGCAGAATAGTTTCTATTATAGTATAGTGGGATATACAGTATTAATATCATTTGGGAGTTTATACATTTTTAAAATGTTGTAACAATATTCCAATTTTACTTTGCTAAGTATGCCCACAAGGGCACAGATAATTGACATGATCTCTACCCCTGTTTGCCATAATAAATAACTGCTACAGACATAGTACAGCTGAAATAATTCCAGTTGAAATAATTAACACAAATGGCAATTTTTAAAATGATAATTTTAGAAGTAGACCTATAAATCTTTGAAGATATGTCTAAGTAAGAGAATGTACAGCAAGTGAAATTCTCATATGCTCTGCTTAAAAAGAACTAAAATAAATTCAGTCCTTCAATTTATGAAGGGACAGAGGTGCTTTGTTTAAAGTCTAACCACTTAGGAGGTTTTCCCCTAGGAGGCTCCCTGATAATGATTTGCCTATTCATCTATGTCTGTATTTAGGAGGCACCATTCCATTTATTTTCTCTGAAATCTTATATTTAACTTTAAGGGAGATAATCATATTCCAAACAAGGACCATGGATGGAGATATCTTAGAAACCATGCACAGAAATAGCCCATGGCAACTCAATGTCCAAGAAAGTTCCCCAAGAACAGGAAGAGGGACCTTCTCTGACATGAACTCATGGGCTGGCTCTTTGATCACCTCCACCTGAGGGGGGTGCAGCCTTACCAGTGCACAGAGGAAGACAATGCAGCCAGTCCTGATTAGACCTGATGGACTAGAGTCAGAGGGAAAGGGAGGAGGAACTCTCTATCATTGGACTGGGAGAGGGATATAGGAGAAGAAGAGGAAAGGAAGTTGGGATTGAGAGGGGATGGGGACGGGGCTTCAGCTGGAATACAAAGTGAATAAACTATAATTAATAACAATAAAATAAAATAAATTTAAAAATACAGGTGTACAATTAATGTTTGAAGCTAGTATTTCATCCAAAAATATAAAAGTCAATTTCAAGAGAACATATAGAGGTAGTACTTCAGGCTCTGTGCCTGCAACATTGATTATAAATTTATAAAAAGTCTTTTATCATCCAGACACAGGGAGAAGGCAGGTGAGAGCATACAGATCATGAGTATTGCTGTCTTTCCATTTCTGTTCCTATCATGATATAATAGTTATATTAGATATCATATATATAAATGAAATATTGTTTGTATCCTGCAAGGATTTATTGTGTGTATGTTTCAGACACTAGTTTAAGAATTCAGAGGATCTTGACATTTTCTTTGCAGAATATGTTATTGTTCAATGTATCCTTACTGTGCTAGACACACAAACACAAGATAAAGACCAGAGCAAGTAGCTCAAAAGAGAAATGGCAAAGAGAAAATGTGTTTGCAGAAGAAGTAAATTTCAAATTAACCACTGAATAAGAAATTAGAAGGGTTAAGGTGAAAGAAGTTAAGAAATAACCCAAATAATGAAACAGTATGTTGTTGTCCATAACAGGAAATCTCTACTGAATCCTCATGAGACACTTACAGAGGTTCTAAATCAAATGGACCTAATAGACATCTACCGAACCTTTCTGCACCCCACGGAACCTTCTCCGAAACTGATCAGAAAGTCAGACACAAAGAAAGCCCCAACAGATACAAGAAGATTGAAATAATTACTTGTGTCCTATCAGACAACCATAGCCTAAAACTAGACTGCTGTTTTAGAAGATAGCCATACTGCAATCAACAGACCAAAATAAATAAATAAAAAAAATTAGAAAGAAAGCTTATGTAACTAGGAAGGTCCAAGGCAAATGCTTGAATGTCCCCCGGAAAGGGAAATAGAAGAGACAGACGAAGCAGAAGCAGATGAAGAAAGGAAACTGGGCAGGAAATTGAATGGGGAAGAAAGCAAGGATGGAGATCAGGAAAACTGAAGGTGTATATCTCTTTGTCAAGCCTACCGGGTAGGCTCCTGAGAGTATACGGTGTGACTCTAGTTGAGACTCCTAACAGGAGGAGACATGAAGACTGAAGTGACCACCTCCTAGCTAGCCTGGACTAGGAGGAGGAGGAAAGCAACAAGTCACTGACTACAAAACTTTTGAACAAGAAATTACCCTGCCTGCAAGAAGTGTATGGATAAAGAGGGAACAAAAGATTGAGGGAATGTCATCTAATAATTGGCCTAATCTGAAACTCACCCCATGGTAGAAAGCCAGCTCCTGACACTAAAAATGATGCTTTGTTACATTTACAAACAGGAGCCTAACTTGATTGGCCTCTGGGAAACTCCAACCATCAGTGGATCAAGACAGATGCTGGGACTTGCAGCCAAGCTTGGGGCAGAGCTGCCGGGGTTCTGTGAAAGTATTCAGAGCTGGAGATCACAAGAAGACCAACAGAGACAACTAACCCGGTCACAAGAGGGCTTTTACAGAGACTGAAACATCAACTTAGGAGTATGCAAGGTCTGGACATAGGCCCCCTGCACATATGTGTCCGATGGGTGGCATGTCTTCATGTGGGGTGCCTGGCGAATGGAGGGATGAGCATCTATCTAACATGGACTCTATTGCCTGCTTTTAGATCACTTCCCCCTATCAGCTCAGCCTTGCCTAGCCTCAGGGAACAGGGATATGCTCAGTCCTTACCTGACTTGATGTGTTGGGGAGGGTATATAAAGGAGGAGGGGGACACCCTTTTTCTGTGGAAAAAGAGAGAAAAGAAGGCAGACGGAGGCAAAGGGGGGTATTGGGAAGGAGGAGGGAGGGGGCGAACTTGGGATGTAAAGTAAATAAAGTGAATTTAAAAATCTTGAAAAAAGAATTCAATGTAGAAAATATATTTCTGATTATGTGTGCATATGCTTCTATCAAAATGTCTGAATATTTTCTTTTTGCTGGCTGGTTTACAGAATCTATGCTTGCATTTTATGTTAAAGTGAAAGTTTTAAGCCATATTTTTTAAACATTTTATGATTTTTCTTTATTGTTTTAAACCTTATTTTCCAGGTATGTAGTTTTCTTCTCTTCTGAGAGTGCTTTTTCATATAGCTGCATATTTTCCATTATTAAAGTTGTGAATTTACAGAAAAGGGAATTTAAAAACAATGTCGTTGTGAAACCAATATTGGCTTGTGTTTGTTAAAATGGCTTATGTTTGTTAAAACGGGTTAAAAACAGTTATTTCTACATTGAACATTTCACAGATACTGCATGGATCAGCCATGTAAAAACAGATAAGGAAAACACGTCAATGATTCAGATTTAAAATTATAATAAAAATAGGCTATATCTGATAGAGGGCTAATATCCAGAATATATAAAGAACTGAAGAAGTTAAAAAGCAACAAATCAAGTAATCAAATTTTAAAATGGGGTACGGAACTAAACAGAGAATTCTCAAAAGAGAAATATTGAATGAGTATATACTCACTTATATAGACCTATAAGATATGATAAACATAATGAAATCTATACACCTAAAAAAGATAATCAAGAGAACGGACATGGGGTAAGATTATCAATCCTCATTTAGAAAGACAGATGGGATGCACATTGAACATATAACAGGAGTCTACTGAGCGCATTGGAAAGACTCTAACTAGCAGTGTTTTCAAAGCAAAGACTCATGACCAAACCTTTGGCAGAGTACAGGGAATCATAAGAAAGAAGGGGAGTTAGTCTGATGAGGAAAGGATAAGAGCTCCACAAGGACCAGATATATCTGGGCACAGGGTCTTTTCTGAGACTGACATGCAACCAAGGACCATGTATGAATGTAACCTAGACCCTCTGCTCAGATGTAGCCTGTGGTCGCTCAGTAACCAATTGGTTTCCCATAGTGAGGGGAACAAGGACTCTTTCTAACAGGAACTCAATGACTGGCTCTTTGGCCTCCCCACCCCCCCAAGGGAGGAGCAGTCCTGTTAGGCCACAGAGAAGAGCTTTGCAGCCAGTCCTGAAGATACCTGATAAAACAGGATCAGATGAATGGGGAGGAGGTCCCCCCTATCAGTGGACTTGGCAAGGGGCACGGTGGAGATGACGGAGGGAGGGAGGGACTGGGAGGGAATGAGGGATCAGGACACTGCTGGGATACAGAGTTAATAAAATGTAACTGATAAGAAAAAAAGAAAATTCAAAAAAAGAAAAAAAAATGCTCAATGTCCTTAGCCATCAGGGAGATGCAAATCAAAACAACCCTGAGATTTCACTTTACACCCATCAGAATGGCTAAGATCAAACAATCAAGAGACAACACATGCTGGAGAGGTTGTGGAGAAAGGGGAACCCTCCTCCATTACTGGTGGGAATGTAAACTTGTACAACAACTTTGGAAATCAATCTGGCACTTTTTCAAATAATTGGGAATAGTGCTTCCTTGAGATCCAGCTATACCACTCGCAGGCATATATTCAAAACATGCTCAAGTACACAATAAGGATATTTTTTCAACCATGTTTGTAGCAGGTTTGGTCATAATAACCAGAACCTGGAAACAGATGTTCCTCATCAGAGAAATAGGTACAGACATTGTGGCACATTTACACAATGGAATACTACTCAGCAATTAAAAACAAGGAAATCATGAAATTTGGAGGCAAATGGTGACATCTAGAAAAGATTATCCTGAGTGAGGTATCCAAGAAACAAAAAGACACACACAGTATATACTCACTTATAACTGAATACTAGACATATAAGATAGGATAAACATACTAAAATCTGTACACCTAAAGAGGCTAAAAAAGAAGGAGGACCCAGGGTCAGATGATCAATCCTCACTTAGAAAAACAAATAGGATGGACATTGGAGGAAGGAGAAAATAAGAAACAGTAGAGGAGCCTACCAGAGAGGTAGGCTTAAAGACTCTACCTTGCAGTGTATCAAAGCAGATGCTGAGACTCATAACCAAACTATGGGCAGAGTACAGGGAATCATATGAAAGAAAGAGGCGTTAGTAAGACAAGGAGAGGATAGGAACTCCACAAGGAGAGCAACAGAACCAAAATATCTGGGCACAGGGGTCTTTTCTGAGACTGATTTTCCAACCAAGGACCATTCGTGGATATAACCTAGAATTCCTGCACAGATATAGCACATGGTAGCTCAATATCCAAGTGGGTACCCTAGTAAGGGGAACAGGGTCTGTCTCTGACATGAACTCAGTGGCTGGCTCTTTGGCTTTGCCACATAGAGGGACATTGCAGCCAGTCCTAATGAGACAAGATAAGCTAGGGTGAGATGGGAGGGGAGAAGGACCTCCCCGATCTGTGTATTTAGAGAGGGGCATAGGAGGAGATGAGGGAGGGAGGACGGTATTGGGAGAGAATGAGGGAGAGGGCTACAAAGTGAACAAAATGCAATGAATGTATAAAACTAAAAGTTTTATTAAAAATAAGCTATATATATTCCCTCAATTGTAAATATCATTTATAAATATGCAAACTTTAATATTGACATGTTATGAGTTATTTGTGAAATTAGAGCAAGCTGTGTTTCCATTTGTTTTGGTTTTTACATACTACCTCACTATCTGGGACTTGCTGTGTAGAATATCTGAACTTAAGCTCACAGATATGTGCCTATCTTGCCTCCCAGGTGCTGGGATTGAAGGCATGGTAGAATTAATAGTAGGTGTGGTTATTAAGGATGAGAATTTCCATCTAGTTACAGGCATGGGCCCTAGGAATAGTATATAATTTTTATTATACTAATTGATTTCTAATGAATTATCTTTATAACCATCAATCAGTACATTTTTCTTATTTTTTAGAATTTTTCATCATCATCATTACAACTTATTCACTTTGTATCCTGGCTGTATCCCCTCCTATATTTTCCCCATATCTCACCCTCTCTCCCTATTACCCCTTTATGTTCCTCCCCTGGTCCACTGATAGGGAAGATCCTCCTCCTGTACTGTCTGACCTTAGCCTATAAGGTCTCATCAGGACTGTCTGGATCCTCTTTCTAGGTGGACTAGTAAGGCCAACTTGCCAGGGAGGATGATGAAAAAGCAGGCAACAAAGTTCATGCCAGTGACTGCCACTGTTCCCCTTATTTGGAAAACCGAGACTGAGTAGTGCATTTTCAAACCTCACCAGTGAAATTTTTTATTCTAGTAGACGGCAATTAACACCCAGGTTCTCAAATGCTCAGAAACTGTGTACAGAATCATCATCCCGAATTAGGACATCCACATTACACCTCCTCTTTCTAAAACTCATGAATCATGGAGAAAGGGAGACAAAATAGACTGAAAGATGAAGAGGAAGTAAATGACTATAAGAGAATAGTGTTTCCAAAACAAAATAAGGCAGTTGGATACATAAATGCACTGTGAATCAGAAAGCTTCATAGGACCAAAGTCTTAAACATAAAACTGTGTGAAAATCCCAGCCTGAAGATGGGCAGTAGGCATGAAGACTAACTCCTTCATTATTCTCTTTCTTTCTCTCTCTCTCACCAAGCTATTCCACAAAATAGAAAGAGAAGGAACATTACTAAACTCATTCTATGAAGCCACAGTCACCTTGCTACCTAAAGCACACAAAGACCCAACAAAAAAGAGAGAACTTCAGTTCTATCTCTCTTAATGAACATTGATGTGAAAATAAATAATAAAATACTTGAAAAAAAATGCAAAAACACATAAAATATATCATCCACCATGACCAAGTAGGCTTTATCCCAGATATGAGTGTGTTCAATATACAGAAATCCATCAATGTAATCCACCATATAAACAAACTGTAGGAGAAAAACCACATGATCATCACATTCGATGTTGAAAAGCATTTGACAAAATCCAACACCCGCTCAGGTTTAAATTCTTGGAGAGATCAAGAATCAAGATCAAGGCACATAACTAAACATAGTAAAGACAATATTCTGCAAGCCTCTAGCCAACATCAAACTAAATGGACAGAAACTTTAATGAATGGGGAGGAGGTCCCCCCCTATCAGTGGACTTGGAAAGGGGCACGATGGAGATGAGGGAGGGAGGGTGGGATTGGGAGGGAATGAGGGAGCTGGACACAGCTGGGATACAGAGTTAATAAAATGTAACTGATAAGAAAAAAAATAAAGTTAAATTTAAAAAAAATCCAATTGAAATCAGGGACAAGGCAGGCTGTCCACTCTCTCCATATGTCTTCAACACAGTACATGAAGTCCTAGCTAGAGCAATAAGAAAACTAAAAGAGATCAGAAGGATACAAATCAAGGTATTACTACTTGCAGATGGTGTGATAGTACATTTGAGTGACCCCCCAAAAAATCAACCACAGAACTTCTTCACCTGATAAACACTTCCTGCATAGTGGCTGGATACAAAATTAATTCAAAAAAAAAAATCGGTAGCCCTACTTTATTGGAAAGATAAAAGAGCTGAGAAAGAAATTAGGGAAACTACATCCTTTACAATAGCCACTAATAACATAAAATACCTTGGTGTGACTCTAACCAAGCAAATGTAAGACTATTTGAAAAAAAATTCAAATCTTGGGAGAAATTGAAGATATCAGAAGATGGAAAGATCCCCCATGCTTATGGATTGGTTTGGATTGACATAGTGAAAATGGCCATCCAACCAAAAGCAATCTACATATTCAATGCAATTCCCATTAAAATACCAACATAATTCTTTACAGATCTTGAAAGAACAATGCTCAATTTCATATGGAAAAACAAAACCCCAGAATTTCCAATATGATCCTGTACAACAACAGATCATCTGGAGGTATCTTCATCCCTGATATCAAGCTGTATTACCAAGCAATAGTAATTAAAAAATGTGTGGTACTGGAATAGAAACAGAATGGTGGATCAATGGAATCAAATAGAAGACCTAGAAATAAACCCACACACCTCCCGATACTTGGTTTTGACAAAGAAGCTAAAACTACACAATGGAAAAAAGACAGCATCTTCAACAACTGGTGTTGGTTTAACTGGATGGCTACATGTGGAAAAATGCAAATAAATTTGGCACAGGAGACAACTCCCTAAACAGAACACCAACAAAATGTCCCTAAGATCAACAATCAATAAATGGGACCTCATGGAACTAAAAATCTTCTGTAAAGCAAAGAACACTTGCATCAGAACAAAATGACAGCCTACAGACCGGGAAAGGATCTTTACCAACTCTATATCTGACAGAAGGCTAATATTCAGAAAATATTAAGAACTCAAAAGTTAAACAGCAACAAATCCAGTAATCCAATTGAAAATGGGGTACAGAGCTAAACAGAGAACTCTCAATAGAAATATTTGAAATGGCACAGAAACACTTAGAGAAATGCTCAACTTCCTTTGTCATCAGGGAAATGAAAATAAAAATTACCCTGAGATTTCACCTTACACACATCAGAATGGCTAAGATCAAAACTCAAGTGACAACAAATGCTGGAGAGGATGTGGAGAAAGGGTAACCCTCCTCCATTGCTGGTGGGAATGTAAACTTGTACAACTACTTTGGAAATCAGTCTGGCACTTTCTCAGACAAACAGGAATAGCGCTGCCTCAAGATCCACACATTCCACTCATAGTCATATATCTAAAATATGCTGTAGTATACAACAAGGACATTTGCTCAACCACGTTTGTAGCAGCTTTATTTGTTTTAGCCAGAAGCTGGAAACAACCCAGATGTCCCTCAACTGAGGAATGGCTGCAGAAATTGTGGTACATTTACACAATGGAATACTTCCCAGCAATTAAAAACAAAGAAATCATGAAATTTGTAGACAAATGGTGGGATCTAGTAAAGATCATCCTGAGTGAGGTATCCCAGAAACAGAAAGACACACATGGTATATATTCACTTATTAGTGGGTAGTAGACATATAATATATGATAAAATACTAAAATCTGTACACATAAAGAAGCTAAGCAAGAAGGAGTACCCTGGGCATTACGATCAATCCTCAGTCAGAAAAGCAAACAGGATAGACATCTAAGAGTGAGAAAACAGGCAACAGGACACGAGACTACTTCAGAGGGCCTCTGAAATACTCAACCCAGCAAGTTATCAAATCAGATGATGAGACTCATATCCAAACTTTGGGCATAGTTCAGGGAATCTTATGAAAGAAGGGGGAGATGAAAGACCTGGCGGCAACAGGAGCTCCACAAGGAGAGGAACCGAACCAAAATTCTGGACACAGGATTTTGAGTATCTGAGACTGATACTCTAATCAAGGAGCATGCTGGGAGATAGCCTGTAACTACTAGAACCTCTGCACAGATGTAGACCATGCATCTCATTCTCCAACTGGATTCCCTAGGAAAGGGAACAAAGACTGTCATATAAACTCAGTGTATGGATCTTTGATCAGCTCCCCCTGAGTAGGGAGCAGCCTTACCAGGCCACAGAGGAAGACAAAGCAGCCAGTCCTGATGAGAACTGATAGACTAGGGTCAGATGGAAGGGGAGGAGGACCTCCCCTGTCAGGGGACTGGCAATGGGGCTTGGGGGAAGAAGAGGGAGGGAGGACTGGATTGGGAGGTATGAAGGACGGTGGTTCTGCTGAGATACAAAGTGAGTGAATTGTAATAAATAAAAAATTAAAAAAAGAATGAACAGCAGAAATGAAAAAAATTTTAAATGTTAATGTTTATGTAGGTCACCAGTTGTTTTCTCTTTGATGCTGACTGATTTGGGACACAAATAACTTTTGGCAGTTTGTCATAGAATTAAATCTCGTATGCAGCAGGACTGACATAAATGCCTTGGCCATTTCTCAATATAGCTATTAGTTTCTGTAATGTAAATAGGAATAAAATGAGATTGCATTTATTTAGACAAAAGTTTTATTCACCTGTAATATACATATTAATTAGTGATAGAAATAAAAATTTTACAGAATAATTTGAAATGATCTATGCTAATCCTAAATGTGGATAACAGAGATTAAAATTTTAATTAAAGTTTGATTAAAGTTCAATTAAGTAAGTTAATTATGATTAAGATTTTTCTTAATTTTGGTGCTTGGTCACAACACAGACCTCGGTTCTCTGGAGATTATGTAAATCATATTTTATTCAACTAACATGATAAACACGATATGAGAGTTTAAATAGACATAAAATCTGATCACATGAATGGTTTAGAAAAGAGAGCTATATTGTGGAATTTTTTCAGTAGCTGAATACCAGTAATACAGAACTATGTTCATAAATATGTGACCCCGAAAACATACATACAAATAACGTTATACAGAATGAACTATCTATATATAGAAATATATATTTATACATATATACACAGGCAATAACTATAAACGCAGGAAAGAGGCTATGATTTTTTTGAGATCTCAATCCATTTTTCTTTGTTTAATTTTTAGTTTTTTTAATTTTTTATTGATTACAGTTTATGCACTTTGTATCCCAGCTCTAGCCCCCTCTCTCATTATCTCCCAATCCTAACCTCACTCTCTCATCTCCTCCTCCAGTCCACTTCCTCCCCTTCTATTTGACCCTAATCTATCCAGTCTCATCAGGACTGGCTGAATTGTATTCTTCTGTGGCCTGGAAAGGCTGTGACCCCCCCCCCCCCGGTCAGGGGGAGGTGACCAAAAACCAGCCATTGAGTTCATGTCAGACACAGTCCCTTTTCCACTTACTAGTGAAACCACTTGGATACTGAGCTGCCATGAGCTACATCTGTACAGGATCAATGTATGATCCTTGTTTGGAGTATCATTCTCAGAAAAGAACCCTGGGACCATATATTTTGGTTCTGTTGGTCTCCTTGTGGAGCTTCTGTCTCCTCTAGGTCTTTCTATCTCCCCCTTCTTTCATAAGATTCCCTGCATTGCCCAAAGTTTGGCTATGAGTCTGAGCATCTGCTTTGATGCTTTGCTGGGTAGTCTTTCAGATGCCCTGTGTGGTAGACTCCTTTCCTGTTCCCTGTTTTCTCTCTCTTCCATGTCCATCCTTTTTGCCTTTCTGAGTGAGGACTGATCATCTTACTCTGGGTCCTCATATCTAAAACATGCTCAAGTATACAAGAAGGACATTTGCTCAACCATAGTAGCAGCTTTATTTTTAATAGTCTGAATCTGGAATCAACACTGATGACCCTCAACTGAAGAATGGATACAGAAATTGTGGTACATTTAATCAGTGGAATATTACTCAGCAATTAAAAACAAGGAATTTGTGAAATCTGAAGGCAAATGGTGGGAACTGGAAAAGATCACCCTGAGTGAGGTATCCCAGAAGCAGAAAGACACACAGGGTATATACTCACTTATAAGTGGATATTAGACATATAATATAGGATAAACTTACTAAAATCTATATACCTAAGGAAGCTGGGCAAGAAAAGGGGGCATGAATTTGAAGAAGAACAAGGAATGTGGGTATGTAGGAAAAGCAAAAGAAGTTCTAACACTACATTTTGTTATTATATATATCTTATATATCTGTACAGGTTTAAACTTTATCACATGTGACTACTATTTACAAGGAACATGACAATAAAATGACTCTAAAGGATGTTCTTCATTACCCATAATTTAATGCCTCCGTCAGCTATTTTCAGAAAAGCTTCCTTTCTTGTATGAGATGGGAATTAACACAGAGACTCACAACTGTACAATGTGCAGACAGTGAGAGATTTTATTTATTTGGCCTTTTTTTTCTTCCAGAGCTGAGGAATGAACCCAGGGCCTTGTGCTTGCTAGGCAGGCACTCTACCACTGAGCCAAATCCCAGTGATGAGAATGAGAGATTTTAGAACACTCAGTCCTTAGTGGAATGTCTTCATCACATACTCACCTCAGGACTGAGAAAGCTAGGTTGAAGAAGGCATGCAAAGATTAAAAGAGCATAGGGTATGGAAGACAAACAAAGTATCTTCCAACTATAACACAACTGAAGTGTTGGCATGAATTTACTTAGCTCTTCTTTTAAATTATTTTCATTTTTATTAGTTACAGTTTCCTCACTTTGTATCTCCCCAGTACCTCCCTCCCTCCTTCCCTCCCAATCCCACCCTCCCTCTTCCCCACCCCTGTCCCTCTACCAGTCCACTGATAAAGGAGGTCCTCCTCCCCTTCCCTCTGATCCTAGTCTATCAGGTCTCATCAGGAGTGGCTGCATTGTCTTCTTCCATGGCCTGGTAATGTTGCTTCCCCCCTCAGGAAAAGGTAATCAAAGTGTAGGCAAATCAGTTCATGTCAGAGACAGTCTCAGTCACCATTACTATGGAGGCCATTACTTGGACACTGAACTGCCATGGCCTACCTCTGTGCAGGGGTTCCAGGCCAACTCCATGAGTGGCCCTTGGCTGGAGTATCAGTTTTAGAAAAGGCCCCTATACCCAGAAGTTTTGGATCTGTTGCTGTTCTTATGGAGCTCCTGTCTTCTCCAGGTCTTATTATCTCCCACTTCTTTCATAAGATTCCCTGCATTTTGCCCAAGTTTGGCTATGAGTCTCAAAATCTGCTTCAATACCCTGCATGGTAGAGCCTTTCAGAGGCCTTCTGTAGTAGGCTCCTGTTCTGTTTCCTGTTTTCTCCCTCCTCTGATGTCCATCCTCTTTACCTTTCTGAATGGGGATTGAGCATCTTAGCCAGAGTCCTTCTTCCTGTTTAGCTTCCTTAGGTGTACAGATTTTAAAATGAAATGGACAATTTTCTTGATCTATTCTACTTGCCAAAGCTGAATCAAGACCAGGTAAATCAATTAAACAGTCCTATATCTCCTAAGGCAATAGAAGCTGTCATCAAAAGTCTCCCATCCAAAAAAAGCCCAGGGCCAGATGGTTTTAGCGCAGAATTCTACCAGACCTTCAAAGAAGAGCTAACTCCAATTCTCTCCAAACTATTCCACAAAATAGAAACAGAAGGAACACTACCAAACTCATTCTATGAAGCCACAGTCAACTTGATACCTAAACCTCACAAAGACCCTACAATTAAAGAGAATTTCAGGGCAATCTCCCTTATGAACATTTATGTAAACATACTCAACAAAATACTTGCAAACAGAATACAAGAACACATCAAACATATCATCAACTATGACAAAGTAGGCTTCATCCCATGTATGCAGGGGTGGTTCAGTATATAGAAATCTATCAATGTGATCCACCATATTAACAAACTGAAAGAAAAAAACCACATGATAATCTCCTTAGATGCTGAAAAAGCATTTGACAAAATCCAACATCCATTCATGTTTAAAGTCTTGGAGAGATCAAGGATACAAGGCACATACCTAAACATAGTAAAGGTAATATACAGCAAGCCTATAGCCAATATCAACCTAAATGGAGAGAAATTTAAAGCAGTCCCAATGAAATCAGGGACAAGGCAAGGCTGCCCACTTTCTCCATATCTCTTCAACATAGTACTTGAAGTCCTAGCTAAAGCAATAAGATAATTAAAGGAGATCAAGGGAATACAAATTGGAAAGGAAGAAGTCAAACTATCACTATATTCAGATGATATGATAGTATACCAAAAATTCTACCAGGGAACTCCTACAGCTGATAAACACCTTCAGCAAAGTGGCTGGATACAAAATTAACTCAAAAAAATCAGTAGTCCTCCTATATACAAAAGACAAAAGGGCTGAGAAAGAAATTAGGGAAACAACAACCTTCACAATAGCTAAAAACGACGTAAAGTACCTTGGTGTGACCCTAACCAAGACTTGTATGAAAAAATTTCAAGTCTTTGAAGAAAGAATTAGAAGAAGATATAAGAAAATGGAAAGATCTCCCATGCTCATGGGTTGGCAGGATTAACATAGTAAAAATGGCCATCTTACCAAAAACAATCTACAGATTCAATGCAATCCCTATCAAAATACCAACACAATTCTTGGCATGTATTTTTTTTTTAAACCTATGCTATAGGGGTTCTTATAAGTCTACTTCCCTTCTACCTCTATGCGCCCTAATCCCTTCAACCCCGCCCCCCAACACTAGGTAGAAGAGATAGAAGCTTAGAGAGGAAAGTGTTAGCATATGTCTCTTTAGACTACTGCTGTTTAAGGACATAGTTCCTAAGGGCGAGTCGAGTCTTCATAGTCAAATAGCAGCAGTCCTGCAAATATGCAAGGCAGCAAACTGGCAAACCAACCAAGCAGTTAACACAACAGAACACAGAACAGCAAATGCAGCAGCAGCATGAAGCAGCAGCAAGGTGAGGAGCCTCAGTGAGAGCAGCTGCCACCTTTCAAGTGCTGCTTTTCCTCTCTGGGCTCTGGCATTTATAGCCTATACAGGTTCAAGTCAAGATGGGTCCTGGTGCTAGGAAATAAAGTGTTTCCTTATATATCATATGGAAACCTTGTTAACAGTTAGGTGCCCATAAAAATAGACTCTTACAAAGGAATTTTTGTTAAGAACTAGAGCCAGGAATTGAGTGGATTTTAATATGAAGGATTCTGAACCATTCTGACATTGTTAACCTTACTTCAAAACAAAACTGGTTATTTTTTAATGAGTTTAAAATCACAAAAATAATGTGGAAAAATGAAAAAGAGTGATAAAATGCATTGTCATATTTCTGGGCATTAGATAAATAAAATTAATCATATTACAAAAAAACCTGAATTTCTTATATTGCAGGCTTTAAAATATTATTGACTTGTGAGGTGCATGGCTTTTGTTGATTTTCTGTTCTTGTTTATGTTATTATTATTTATAATTCATTCACTTTGTATCTCAGTTACAGCCCTCTCCCTCATCTCCTCCCAGTCCCACCCTCTTTCCCTCTACCTCCCCTATCTCCCCTAGTTCACTGATACAGGAAGTCCTCCTCCCCTATTGTCTTCCCCTAGCCTATCAGGTCCCATTAGGACCGCCTGGATCCTCTTCCTCTGTGGGCTGGCTAGGTTGCCCCACCAAGGAGAAGTGATCAAGGAGCAGGTAACCAAGTTCATGTCAGAGACTGTCTCTTCTCCTCTTACTAGGGAACCTACACGTAGGCTGAGCTGTCTGTGGGCTACTTCTGAGCTAACAAAGGGGTATAGATACTCTCTAGGTATTGTCTTTGATTGATGTATCAGTCTCTGCATTCCCCCCTGGGCCCTACTTTTTTGGGGGGAAGGCTTTGTTGGTCTCCTTGGGAGGCTCCTGTGCCCTCTGGGTCTTTTTATACACCCTTCTTCCATAAGACTCCCTGTGCTCCATCCAAAGTTTGACTGTGTGTCTCTGCATCTGCTTTTACCCTCTACTGGTTCAAGTCTTTTAATGGACATCTGTGGTAGGCTCAGGTGATTCTTTGTTCTTAATTACTTATTTGTAAGAAGGCTACCAATATTTAGAGGATACTTTATCAATAAAAATATAATTTATGTGGAAGGTTTAAAGTACTATAAAATTATTTTCAATTATTCAAAGCAATAATGAAGAGGTTATTCATGCATGACATTATGCTCTGGCAGTAAATGAGTCTGTTTTTGTTGGTGGAATGGGAAAAAATACCATGACAAGTCCTTCTATATGAAGGCTTGGCTTCATAAGCAGCTGGGATGAAAATCTAGCTGTATTACTCTTAACCATTAAAGAAGTAAAATGGAAAGAACCAAGAATTATTTTAAAATTCAGATTTCATAATTATTTATAACTATTGATACTAAAAATTATAGATTTAAAAATAATTTCATTATATTCTAACATGCAAAGCAATAAAATGAATATACTCCCCAAATTTTAATAGAATCAAAAATTTAAATGAAATAATCAAAAATGCTTTTCTTCTACTTTTTAACTACTAAGAACAATTAACAGTGAGGAATTTATAATTCTGTCTTTAAGCCTAGTTATCTCTCCAACCCAACAATGAAATTTTACTGTTTTAATGGCATCTAAAAATTTTATATATTATCAATTTTACATATGAATAGATACCCAAGATTGTTAATATAAATGATGACCTAATAAATTACTAAAAATTGAAAACATCTTAAACAACAACAACAACAAAAAAAACATTTACAAATGAAACACATCTATAAACAATTGGTAATACTTTGTCAATTATTAGGAATAAATAACTTTATGGAAATCAGCATCAACTGTTTAAATTGCCTATGTATACTAATACATTATACATTCTAAGTTCAAACAACTATAAATCAAATCTGTTTGAACAAAATAGTTGCACATCTGCTGAATAGATGCATTGTTTTCTCATCACTATTTCTTAAGTATAATGAATATAAAGACAGTGTTTGCCTAGTATGAGGTGTTATGACATACTAGAGACGTGAGCTATATGGGAGCATTTTCATGAGCTATCTAAACATATGATACTGTGCTTTATGAGACTTGCTCCTGTGATGATTTTAGTAGCTGGAAGGTAGGTCAGGGTGTATCAAGAAGAAAAGTGTATAAACATAGCAACAGCCTAAAAAAGAAAACCAGTTATTTGAGACACTGAATTCCTCTTAAACATTTATTTTTGAAATATGTTTTTATATCATTTACTAGTACTTCAAAACTGTTTTTTCTAAAAGGTATAGTGATTTAGCAATATATACTTAGCAAAAGAAAAATATTTAAAAAATCTGACTAGGCATTTGTTCTCAGGCACAGAATCCACACATAGCATATGTGAATCTACTTTAGTCTATAAAATATTCACACCAACCTCTGGGGAGCAGAAACTAAATCTTCCTTAAAATCTGATATTTTGTACTAACGTTTATGAAGAAAAATGATATTTATCAAATTCTACTTTTTGAAAGGTGAATATAATTATATGTGATTTTTCTCAAAGGGAAACAATGAACAAGCCAAGGAGCGATCTAATAGTGAGTAAAACTGAACATTAAAATTTGGTAACTTCATTGAGAATATACTTGCATAAAATGACTTCAGAGAAGACAAATAAGTGAAGATTATTGAGTTTCGTATATAAATAGGTCTGTTGGGGGTTGTTCTGATGCTTTATTTTGATATTTCTTGCTGGCTCTCAAGAGCCGGCTACTCCCTCGATACAGCTATCCTTGTTGTGCAGACCTGCCTAAGATATTATACCGTTTTGGTTGATTAAATGGCTATACCTGGACAGGGCCAAAGGAGGTAGGAGTGGCAAAGGTTTCCCAGTTTTGGGTTCAAGAGATTCATAGGAAACAAAGATACAGGAAGAGAAAAGGAAGGAGAAGGCCATGATATGTGAGCCTGGAAAAGAAACCTCGTGATCCAGGAAGACGGACTGCAGTAATGGTGTGAAAAGGCCCAGGTGCAGAATACAAGCAAACATCTTGGGATTATGGGTGGAAGGCACCCCAGATGGGAATGATTAAAGAGGATGACATCCGATGGGGGTGGGTAGATGGATGGCGTGTGTAGAAATATCTGCCTGACCCAAGGTAGTAAGGCAATTATAAAATCTAACAGGTATCTGTGTCTTACTATTTTTCATAGTGGGTCAAATAATACAGCTGCAATAATTACAGGGAAAATAATAAATACTATAAAGCACAACACGCCATTTTTTATTTAATAAAACAGAGGTCAGGATAAAATAACCCAAAGGCAATACATCCACAGAATGAAGAGCAATGAATTATTGTTATGAAGTGCTGGGATGCCACATTAAGCCAAAGCTATGGATAACTAATTCTGCAGTGCTATTTAGAAGGCTTGATTTGCTTGCAAATAATTATAGTTTATTTAAAAGTTAGATATAAAGAAACTTATTTAACTCAATTTTTAATTTATATTTTTATATTAATTGCTATTTATTCACCTTGTATCCCAGCTGTAGCCCCTTCCCTCATTCCCTCCCAATCCCACCCTCCGTCCCTCCTCTCTTCCCATGCCCTTCTCTAAGTCCACTGATAGGGAAGGTCCTCCTCCCTTTCCAGCTGACCCTAGCTTATTAGGTCTCATCAAGACTGGCTGCATTGTCGTCCTCTGTGGCTGGTAAGGCTGCTCTTCCCTCCAGGGAGTTTATGTCAGAGAAAGTTCCTGTTCCCTTACTAGGGAACTCACTAGGACACTGAGCTGCCATGTGCTACATCAGTGCAGGGATACTAGGTTATTTCCACTCATGGTCCATGGTTGAAATATCAGTCTCAGAAAAAAACAAACAAACAAACAAACAAACAAACAAAAAAAAAACCCTGAGTTCAGAATATTTGGTTCTGTTGGTCTCCTTATGGAGCCCCTGTCCTCTCCAGGTCTTTCTATCCCCCCCTTTCTTTCATAATATTCCCTTCACTCTGCCCAAAGTTTGGTCATGAGCCTCATCATCTGGTTTGAAAACACTGCTTTCAGAGGTCTTCTGCGGTAGACTCCTGTTCTGTTGTCCATCTACAGCCTCTTTTGGGTATATGCCTACGAGTGGTACAGCTGGATCTTGAGGAAGCGCTATTCCTAGTTGTCTGAGAAAGCTCCAGATTGATTTCCAGAGTGGTTGTACAAGTTTACATTGTAGCAGCCTTATTTGTAATAGCCAGAAGCTGGAAACAGCCCAGATGCCCCTCAGTGAAGGAATGGATACAGAAATTGTGGTATATCTATACAATGGAATATTACTCAGAAATAGAAAACAAAGAAATCATGAAATTTGCATGATGGTGGGATCTGGAAAAGATCATCCTGAGTGAGCTATCCTAGAAGCAGAAAGACACACATGGTATATACTCACTCATATAGACATATAATATAGGAAAAACCTACTAAAATCTGTACACCTAAAGAAACTAATCAAGACGGAGGACTCTTGCTAAAATGCTCAATTCCTATCCAGAAAGGCAAAGAGGATGGACATCAGAAGAAGGAGAAAAGAGAGAACAAGTCAGGAGCCTGACACAGAGGACCTCTGATAGACTCTACCCTGCAGACTATCAATGCAGATGCTGAGACTTGAGGGCAACCTTTGGGCAGAGTGCAGGGAATCTTAGAAAAGAAGTGGGAAACAGTAAGATCTGGAGAGGACAGGAGCTCCACAAGGAGAGCAACAGAATAAAAAAAATCTGCACACAGGGGTCTTTTCTGAGACTGATACTCCAACCAATGACTATGCATGGAGGTAACCTAAGACCCACGCACAGATGTAGCCCATGGCAGTTCAGTATCCAAGTTGGTTCCATTGTGATAGGAACAGGGCCTGCCTTTGACAAGAACTGATTGGCCTGCTCGTTAAATACCTCCCCCTGAGGGGGAAGCAACATTACCAGGCCACAGAAGACAATGCAGCCACTCCTGATGAGACCTAATTGACTAGGATCAGAAGGAAGGAAAAGAAGAACTCCCTATCAGTGGACTTGGAAAGGGGTATGCATGCAGAGGGTGGAAGAAGGGAGGGATTTGGACAGGAGGAGAGAGGGAACCACATGGGGAATACAAAGTGAATTAAAGTGTAATTAATAAAGAATAAATTAAAAAAATCCCATAGTTTTAAAACTTCAAACAACTTTAAGGTTCTATCTTTTAAAAATATTCAAAGTACCTGTAAAACTTCAAAATTTCACTAAAATTCCAAAAACTTTTTTGAATATTTATAAACATGGTATGACACAAAACTATTTTTAAAAGTTCATCAGAGGAGGGAGAAAACAGGACAGGAGTCTACCACAGAGGACCTCTGAAAGGCTCTACCCTGCAAGGTATCAAGGCAGATGCTGAGACACAAATCCAAACTTTGGGCAGAGTGCAGGGAATCTTATGAAAGAAGTGGGAGATAGTAAGACCTGGAGGGACAGGAGCTTCACAAGGACAGTAACAGATCCAAAAAGTTTGGGCACAAGGGTCTTTTCTGAGACTAATACTCCAGCCAAGGACCACTCATGAAGATGGCTTGGAACCCCTGCACACAGGTAGCCCATGGCAGTTCAGTGTCTAAGTGGGTTCATAGTAATGGGAACAGGGACTGTCTCTGACATGAACTGATTGGCCTGCTCTTTGATTCCCCCCGCCCCAAGGGGGGAGCAGTCTTACCAGGCCACAGAGAAAGACAATGCAGCCAGTCCTGATGAGATCTGATAGACTAGGATCAGAGGGAAGGGTAAGAGGACCTCTCCTATCAGTGAACTGGGGAAGGGGCATGGGTTGGGAAGAGGGAGGGAGAGTGGGATTGGGAGGGGAGAAGGGGGAACTACAGAGGGGATACAAAGAGAATAAACTGTAATTAATAAAAATGAAAATAATTTTAAAACGTTCTAAAAATAAAATTAAAAAAGTTTCAGTTTTTCAACTCTAGGATCCTCTAATATTTTCTTAGTCCAAGAAAAGATAATCAGAGTAAACTCACAGTCTGAACAATGAAAAACCGAATTTCAACTGTTTAAATAACCCAGTGTCTAATGTCCAGGATGAACTCATAATTTTCTGGGCTCCTCCAAAATATTTTCTCAGACTCCACACTCTATAGCACACATAACTTTTACACTTCAAAATATAATTCATTCAAAGTATCTATAAAATGTCCAATGATTATTAACTGTAGGCTCCTGTAAAACAAAGTGAATCAAATGCTTTCTCATTTCAAAAGGGAAGAGACAGAGTACAATCACCAATGACCCAAAACAAAAACAATGGCCAACAGAACAAAATTCAATGTCAGACTTCTAGGATTTCCTGACAGTTTGGATGCTTCCAAGTGGCTTTATTAACACACTCACCTAGACAATGGTTCGTGAGCTGTGTGAGCTCAGAGTTGCTTGACTCCACTACTTGTACTGCTGTTGGTGGCCATCCCATGCTGTTGTCTTCTTTAGAATTCTGGGGAGCACAATATAGCTGGGCTTCATATTCTCCAAATGCCTTTACAAAGCATCCTTCAGTGATGCTAATCCTGCTGCATGATGACCAGCTTCAAAATTCTTTATGGCACCTTCAATACTTATTCTTTGACAAGTAAGGCTGTACTTACACCAGTGACCTCTCCCAACTGCTCTTCAGGATCTCCAGCCTTACCACACTGTGGCAAGCCTGGGTTACCCTCTATGACTCCATCATGACATCAAAATCAGTACCCAGATGACTCATATCACCCAGTTTGGCTACAAGGCTTAGTGGTCTCTGTATATCTGTATAATGAAACTGATAAAACAATTTCCAGCTAGATCTTGAGGAAGCACTATTTATTCCTAATTGTCTACCATTCCTAGGCATATATCCAAAAGATGCTCTAGTACACAACAAGGACATTTGCTCAACCACGTTTGTAGCAGCTTTATTCATAATAGCCAGAACTTGGAAACAACCCAGATGTCCATCAACAGAGGAATGGATACAGAAATCGCAGTACTTTTACACAATGGAATACTACTCAGCAATTAAAAACAAGGAAATCATGAATTTTGCAAGTAAAAGGTGGGATCTTGAAAAGGTCATTCTGAGTGAAGTGTGCCAGAAGGAGAAAGACACACGTGGTATATACTCACTTATAAGTGGATACTAGACCGATAAAATAGGATAAACAAACTGAAATCTGTACACCTAAAGAAAATAAACAAGAGGACTGTGGGTAAGATGATCAACTCCCACTTAGAAAGACAAATGGGATGGACAGTGGTTGTAGGAGAAAACAAGTAACAGGGCAGAAACCTACCACTGAGGGCCTCTGAAAATCTCTACCTGGCAGTGTATCAAAGCAGATATTGAGACTCATAACCAAACCTTCTGCAGAGTAAAGGAAATCATGTGAAAGAAGGGTGAGTTAGTTTGACCTAGAGAGGACAGGAGCTCCAAAAGGGGCAAATATATCTGGTCACAGGGGCCTTTTGTGAGACTGTATCTCCAACCAAGGACCATGTATGGATATAACTAGAACCTCTGCTCAGATGTAGCCCATGATAGCTCAGTGTTCAAGTGGATATCCTAGTAAGGGGAACAGGAACTGTTTCTAACATGAACTCAATGTCTGGCTCTTTGATCTCCTCTCCCTCGCCAGAGGGAGGAGCAGCCCTGCTAGGCCACAGCAGAGGACTTTGCAGCCATGCTTGAAGATACCTGATTAGCTAGGATCAGATGAAAAGGTGAGGAGGACCTCACCTATCAGTGGACTTGGAAAGGGATAGGGAGAAGTTAAGGGAGGGAGGAAGGGATTGGGAGGGAATGAGGCAGCAGAATACAGCTGAGATACAAAGTTAACTAACTAATATTAAAAAAGAAAAATTTAATTAAAACAAAACAAACAACAACAACAACAAAAACAATTTCCACACTACCCTTCAATGATGCTAGCCTTTTTAAAAATCTCAAGTGATTCTACATCCTCAGCTATCCACCATCCATTGTCCCAGCAAAGACAGTTTTACTCCAATTTTGTTGATATCTTATTTTTTTTACATTTTTTTTTATTAATTACACTTTATTCATTTTGTATCCCTCCATAAGCCCCTCCCTCCTCCCCTCCCGATCCCACCCTCCCTCCCCTTTCTGCATGCATGCCACTCCCCAAGTCCACTGATAGGGGAGGTTCTCCTCTTCTTTCTGATCTTAGTCTATCAGTTCTCATCAAAAGTGGCTGCATTGTCCTCTACTGTGGCTTGATAAGGCTGCTCCCCCCTCAGGGGGAAGTGATCAACTAGCAGGCCAATCAGATTATGTCAGAGGCAGTCCCTCTTCCCATTACTATGTAACCCACTTGGACACTGAACTGCCATGGGCTACACCTGTGCAGGGGTTCCAGGTCATCTCCACAAATAGTCCTTGGTTGGAGTATGATTTTCTGGGAAGTTCCCTGTGTTCAAATTATCTTGTTCTGTTGCTCTCCTTGTGGAGTTCCCGTCCCCTCCAGCTCTTATTATTTCCCACTTCCCAGATGCCCCTCAGCTGAAGAATGGATGCAGAAACTGTGGTACATCTATACAATGGAGTATTACTCAGCAATGAAAAATGAGGAAATCATGAAATTTGCAGGTAAATGGTGGGACCTGGAAAGGATCATCCTGAGTGAGTTGTCCCAGAAGCAAAAAGACACGCATGGTATATACTCACTCATATAAACATACAACATAGAATAAACCCACTAAAATCTGTACATCTAAACAAACTAAGCAAAAGAGAGGACCCTAACTAAAATATTCAATCCCCATACTGAAAGGCAAAGAGGATGGACATCAGAAGAAAAAGAAAATAGGAAACAACCTCGGAACCTGCTGCAGAGGGCCTCTGAAAGCCAGAAGAAAACAAGAAACAACCTTGAAACCTGCCACAGAGGGCCTCTGAAAGCTTCTGCAGTATAGACCTTCAAAGCAGATGCTGAGCCTGATGGCCAACTGATGGGCAGAGTGAATGGAATTCTATGTAAGAAGTGTTGATCTCTTATTAACTTTAGCTGATTCAAACTTGAGTTCACCAGACACTATAGATACATTTTTCAATTTTTTAATTTTTATTAATTACACTTTATTCATTTTGTATTCCCCCTGTAGCTTTCTCCCCCCTCCCCTCCCATTCTACCATCCCTCCCCCTATTCAACCCATATCACTCCCCCAGTCCACTGATAGGGGAGGTTTTCCTCCCCTTCCTTCTGATCCTAGTCTATCAGGTCTTATCAGGACTGGCCGCTTTGTCTTCCTCTGTGGCCTGGTAAGGTAAGGCTGCTCTCCCCTTAGGGGGAAGTAATCAAAGAGCCAGCCACTGAGTTCATGTCAGACACAGTCCCTCTTCCCATTACTATGGAACCCACTTAGACACTGAACTGCCATGGGCTACAACATGCTCCTTGGTTGGAGTATCTGCCTCAGAAAAGACCCTTGTGCCCAGATTTTTGGTTCTGTTGCTCTACTTGTGAAGCTCCTAGATTCTTAACTCAAAAGGCAGAAATTCAAGGCAGGAATTTGGTAGAAGGATTGTTGCAGAGGTCAAGGAGGATCGCTGTTACTGTTTTCTCATCATACTTTCTTATAAATTTTTTCAATACCATCTGCCCAAGATGGTACTGCTTACAATGATCTAGGCCCTTCTGGTTCAATAACCAGTTATGAAAATGTACTACAGTTTTTCCAGCAGGCAAATTTTGCGAAGGCATTTGAACAATTGTTGACCCTTTTCCCAACTGATTCTAGCTTGTGTCTATGTGACATAAAACTACCCAGCAAAGAAGTCTCCCATCACTTACTTAGGGCTGAGTCTTTATCTGTTAGAAAATTACTCCTGAATAAGTGTAATTTTTATAATTTTTATGTTTTTTTTTTAAAATAATCAAATCTATTCAAGTTATGACATGTTTTTTGGTAAAACTTTTTTACATGGTATTTTCTTTTTTTAAACATTTTTTTTTTAATTTTATATGAATGTGTGCTTTGCCTACAGGTATGTTGGCATACTGCATGTATCAATGCCCACAAAGGACAGAAGAGCAAGCCAGATCTTCTGGTTTCACATGATCAATAGCCACATGTAGGAACAGAAAACAAAACCTAGATCCTCTCCAAGCAAAACAATTTCTGTTGAGTACTTAGCACTCTCTTCACCCTCATTACATGTTACAATTGCACATTTTATGATTTATAAAATTATATATATACCAATTATAAAAAGCAACAAAAACACATGTATATAAAGTACAAATATGAAACACAGAAATTAGGCTCTTGTGTAAGCATTTAATAAGTTAATAATTAATTATTGAATAAATCACCATAGACCCTGTTAAAAAAGAAGTGCCTACGTTTTCACAAAACTAGATTTAGAAAATCAGAAAGTGAAAATCGATAATCCTTTCCTCTCCTGTCATTACAAATCATACTATTAAAATACGTAGCAAATAATGTAATGTTGGAAAGCTATTCCCTATGGCATTTTTTTTTTGTATATGTGACAGTTAAAAGCACAAGATTTATTATTTAGGGCATATCTACCTTTGTAGATTTTGTCTTTTATTCATCCTCCAGTGAAAAGTTGAAATTAGCTTTAAAAGTATAAGAAATAGATGATAAATCAGCATCCATGGATATGAAACAGCAGCTATCCAAGCATCAAATGAGAAACAGTTCACATGTCTTGCAGAACATGACTTAGAAAAATCACACAGGAAGTTTCTTTGAGATTTTGATATACATAAAGATAATAAAGGATTCTTTAACTATTTTGCCTTTGCAAATGTCTTTTGATTTCTCATAATTTATTTATATTATGATGATGACCTTTTCTTCTATGTAAAAAGATATAATAGTAAATCAAATATCTAGGAAATACCTATAATAAAATAATATTGGTAAATACAGAAAAAATAATATTTTTAAATTAAAAATAAATATATTTAAATAAAAATAAATATATTTTAAATAGAAATAATGTAGCAAAAGGTACATCAATGTCGAATATATATCATCCTTAACATTTGTAAAATATACCCAAAGTAGAGTATGGGGAATTACCATTATCCAAGTGGAGATTGTTCATAATCCTAACATTCACCATAGGATAATATTAATCTCAGTGTATTCAGCTACCTTCTTAGAAAACAAAAATACAGGGGCCTTAAAGAGATGGCTCAGAGGTTAAGAGCACTGCTTGCTCTTCCAGAGGCTTGAATTCAGTTCCCAGCAACCATGTGGTGGTTCACAACCATCTGTAATGAGATTGGGTGCCCTCTTCTGGCCTGCAGATGTACAAGCAGATGAAATCTTTTTTAAAAAATAGTCCTTAAAAAAAGAAAAAGAAAAAGCACCAGATTGCTTTCCAGAGTGGTTGTACTAGTTTACATTCCCACCAACAGTGGAGAAGGGTTCCCCTTTCTCCACAGCCTCTCCAGCTTGTGTTGTCACTTGAGTTTTTCATCTTGGCCATTCTGATGAGTGTAAGGTGAAATCTCAGGGTCGTTTTGATTTGCATTTCCCTAATGGCTAATGATTGTGAGCATTTCTTTAAGTGTTTCTCTGCCATTTGATATTCCTCTACAGAGAGTTCTCTGTTTAGCTCTGTTCCCCATTTTTTAATTGGATTACTTGGTTTGCTGCTTTTCAGATTCTTTAGTTCTTTAAATATACTGGATATTAGTCCTCTGTCAGATAAAGGGTTGGTGAAGATTCTTTCCCAATCTGTAGGCAGTCATTTTGTTTTAATGATGCTGTCCTTTGCTTTACAGAAGGTTTTCAGTTTCATGAAGTCCCATTTATTGATTGTTGCTCTTAGAGCCTGTGCTGTTGGTGTTCTGTTCAAGAAGTTGTCTCCTATACCAATGAATTCTAGGGTCTTCCCCACTTTTTCTTCTAACTGATATAATGTGTTTCATTGTATGATGAGGTCTTTTATCCACTTGGACTTTAGTTTTGTGCAGGGTGATAAGTATGGATCAATTTACATTTTTCTATGTGCAGACATCCAGTTAGACCAGCACCCAGACAGCTAGGAATAGCGCTTCCTCAAGATCCAGCCATACCACTCCTAGGCATATATCCAAAAGAGGCTCAAGTACACAATAAGGACATTTGCTCAAGCTTATTTGTAGCAGCTATATTTGTAATAGCCAGAAGCTGGAAACAACCCAGATGCCCCTCAACTGAAGAATGGATGCAGAAATTGTGGTACATTTACACAATGGAATATTACTCAGCAATGAAAAACAAGGAAATCATGAAATTTGCAGGTAAATGGCGGGACCTGGAGAGGACATCCTGGGTGAGCTGTCCCAGAAGCAGAAAGACACACACAGTATGTACTCACTCATATAGACATATAACATAGGATAAACCTATTAAAATCTGTACATCTAAAGAAAATAATCAAGAGAGACGACCCTGACTAAAACGCTCAATCCCCATCCTGAAAGGCAAAGAGGATGGACATCAGAAGAAGAAAAAAAAAAAAAAAAACAGGAAACAACCTAGGAACCTGCCACAGAGGGCCTCTGAAAGGCTTTGCCTTTCAGACTATCAAAGCAGAAGTTGAGACTTATGGCCAACTATTGGGCAGAGTGCATAGAATCTTATGTAAGAAGTGAGAAATAGTAAGAGCTGGAGAGGAAGGGAACCACACAAGGAGAGCAACATAACCAGAAAATTTGAACACAGGGAACTTCCCAGAGACTCATACTCCAACCAAGGACTATTCATGGAGATAACCTAGAACCCCTGCACAGATGTAGCCCATGGCAGTTCAGTGTCCAAGTGGGTTACATAGTAATGGGAAGAGGGACTGCCTCTGACATAATCTGATTAGCCTGCTCTTTGATCACCTCCCCCTGAGGGGGGAGCAGCCTTACCAGGCCACAGAAGATGACAATGCAGCCACTTCTGATGAGAACTAATAGTCTAAGATCAGAAAGAAGAAGAGGAAGACCTCTCCCATCAGTGAACTTGGGGAGGGGCATGCATGCAGAAAGGGGAGGAAAGGTGGGATCGGGAGGGGAGGAGGGAGGGGTTTATGGGGGGATACAAAATGAATAAAGTGTAATTAATAAGTGTAATTAATAAAATAATAATAATAATAATAATAAAATACTTGGACTGGGCAGGAGCTAAACAAGGAGACCTACGGAGCCAAAACATCTTGGCCCATGGTGTTCTGCAGAGATGGATGTATGAACCAAGGATCATGCTGGAGAGGACCTAGATACACTGTTTCCATAGCGCCCATGGTAGCCCAGTCTCCATGTGGGTCCCTTAGTGAGGGAAGCAGGGGCTGTCTCTGACATGCCCCGGTTTCCTGTTCTTTTATCTTGTCCCCTGTCCACATGGTCTTGCTAGGCCGTTGAGAAGGAGGATCCAGACATTTCTGAAGATACCTGATGGGCTGGCCTTAGATAGAAAGAGAGAATGACCTCCTTTATGGGTAGACTAGGGGAGGGACATGGTGTGAAAAAGAGAGAGAGGGTGAGACCTGGAGGAGATGAGTGAGGGTACTACATCCAGGATGCAAATTGAATAAATTGTAATAAATAATAATAATAATAATTAAGTGTATGCATGATACACAAATTTGTCAAAGCTAAGTATTATAGTGCTTAAATAAGCTAATGAATGCAGATAAGGAATTTCTTCTAATTGTAGATACTCAGTTAACATTGTCCAACATTCCTTATTCTATGTGGCTTAACTTTATCACATTTGGGGAGAAATTATTATACACTTGTGCAGCAGGAATTATAACTTAAAGGATATTGTAAAGATATGTGTCCTCATTTACAATTATAAAAAGAAAAATGATGATTCTGAAAGAAATTATTACTTTTTTTTTTGCTTGAGCCACCTGAATATATATTATTTTAAGTACCAGAATATTTTAACACAAAAAACCTTTTCTAACTTCCTCTTCATGTATTAAATTATCTTACATTATGATTTAAGACAACGTCAGATAATTTAATACATTGTTTGTGTTCAATATGCTTTCAGCTTACTACACAGCTATCATTTGGGAATTATTGAATTCTGTGAATGCCAACCTGGAAATCTGATACGATAATCAGCATCTTTTCAGTGCTGGAAAGAAAATTGCATCCCATACCTTCAATATCAGGATGTCCTTCTGTTCTTTATTTATTCACTCTGTTGAATTTTTACCCGAGGAATCCATTGTGACAATTATTTTTATATTAACTTTCATATTAAATTGAATATTAATAGAAAACTGTACTTAGCTTTGGATATTTTATTGTTTATTATATTTTAAAATTTCCACAAACAAAAGTTTCATTGTTTTGGGGAGATTATATGTGTCAATAACCATCTCTGTTCTCTTTCTTAACTGTAGCTCTCAAAAGCATTCATAATTCTGAATAAATTAGTGTTATTATTCCCCATAATAACTTTGACTTGTTGATTAACTATCACTAACACTATTAGTAATATATCTGATAGTCAGTAAATCTTCAGGAAGACAGTACTGTTATGTGTGCATCACTGTTTACGTGTTAGAGTAACTGCTCACATACTCGTGAAAATATAGTTGACACAGCTTGACAGTTGAATGTTAAGTATTTTGAACTATTTAAATCAAACAAACAAACCACAAAAACTGTTTACATTCATTCTACCCATGTGTGATTGCACACTTGTAACTCCAAATCTAAGGAGGTTGAGGCAGGAGAATTAATGTTCAAGGCCATCTTGAGCTGTTTATAGAAACTATGTATCAACTACTATTATTACTACTAAGAATAATACTAACAGTGAAGCCAGGTTTTGGATGGAATTGCTTTGTGACTGACTTACTGAGCTTGTTAGTTATCTAAAGAATCTTTAGATGAAGATAAAAATTTACATGATATTTGCAAGATCCATTACAATTTGAAATACATTGTATTTCATTTTATTCCCATACCTAAAAGTGTGTTTCCAAAATTAAGTTTAAAAATATTCATTCACACTCTCCTTGTAGGTTCCCTAGTAAGGAGAGAAAGGGCAGTCAGTAGCATGAACTCCATTGCCTGATTTCTGATCACCTCCCCCTAGCAACATGGTCTTACTAGGCCACAGAGAAAGGGGATCAATACAGTCCTGATGAGACCTGATAGGCTAGAATCAGATAGTAGGGAAGATCTCCCCTATTAGCCGACTAGGGGAGGGACACAGGGGAGAAAAAGGGAGACAGGGTGGGATAGGAAGAGAGGAGGTAGGGGGCTATATCTGGGATACAAAGGAAGGAAATTGTTCTTTCAAGGTCTGTAAAGAATTTTGTTGGTATTTCGATGTGAACTGCACTGACTCTGTAGATTGCTTTTGGCAGGATGGCCATTTTCACTATGTTAATCATCCAGATCCATGAGCATGGGAGATCTTTCCATCTTCTAGTATCTTATTCAATTTGTTTTCTCAGAGACTTGAAGATTTTTTCAAACATGTCTTCCACTTGCTTAGTTAGAGTCACACCAAGATACTTTATATTATTTGTGGCTATTGTGAAGGGTGTTGTTTCCCTAATTTCTTTCTCAGCCCCCCCCTTTTTTTTTCTTTTGTGTATAGGAGGGCTACTGATTTTTTTTAGTTAATTTTGTATCCAGCAACTTTGCTGAAGGTGTTTATCAGCTGTAGGAGTTGCCTGGTAGAATCTTTGAGGTCACTCAGGTGTACTATCATATCTGCAAAGAGTGATATTTTGACTTCTTCCTTTCTGATTTGTATCCCCTCGATTATCTCCTTTCGTTGTCTTATTGCTCTAGCAAGGACTCCCAGAACTATGTTGAAGAGATATGGAGAGAATGAGCAGTCTTGCCTTGTCCCTGATTTCAGTGGGATTGCTTTAAGCTTCTCTCCATTGAGTCTGATGTTGGCTATAGGCTTGCTATATATAGTCTTTACTATATTTAAGTAACTGCCTTGTATCCCTGATATCTCCCAAATGTCAAATATGAATGAATGTTGGATTTTGTCAAATGTTTTTTTCAGCATCTAAGGAGATTATCATGTGTTTTTTCTCCCTCTGTTTGTTTATATGGTGGATTACCTTGATGGATATCCATAAATTGAACCACTCCTGCATGCCTGTGATGAACCCAACATGGTCATGGTGCATGATATCTTACTTTCTTTCTTTTGTTTTGCACGATATCTTTTATGTGTTCTTGGATTCGTTTTGCAAGTTTTATTGAGTATTTTAGCATGAATGTTTATAAGAGAGAACAATTCTCAACTTCATATGGAAAAAAAAAACTGAACAAAACAACACAGAACTGCCAAAACAATATTGTACAACAATGAATCCTCTGGATGTGTCTCATATCCCGATCTCAAGCAGTACTACAGAACAATAGTAATAAAAACTGTATGGTACAGACATGAAAAAAGAATTGTGGATCAATGGAATAGAATAGAAGACCCATAAATAAACTCTCACACCTATGGATACTTGATTTTTGACAAAGAAGCAAATAACATACAATGGAAAAAAGACAGATCATCAACAAATGGTGCTGGTCTGAGTGGATGTCTATATTTAGAAAAATGCAAATACATCCATTTTTATCACCTATCACAAAACTACAGTCCAAGTGGATCAAAGACCTCACCATAAAACCAGACACACTAAATCTATTAGAAAAAAAAAAAAAAAAAAAAAAGAGGGGAAGAGCCAAGAACTCAATGGCACAAGAGAAAATTTCCTGAACAGAACCACAACAGCACACTCTGTAAGAGCAAAAATCAATAAATGGCACCTCATGAAGTTTAAAAGCTTCTGTAAAGCAAAGGACACTGTCATCAAAACAAAATGATAGCCTACAGGTTGGGAAAGGACGTTCACCAAACTTATATCTGACAGAAGGCTAATATCCAGAATATATAAGGAACTCAAAAAGTTCAAGAGCAATAAGTCAAATAATTAAATTACATACAATATTGTGAAATGACACATCAATTCTGGTGGTTCTTTCACAAATAACTTGGGAATTTTTACAACTACAAAAAATATTTTTAAAACTTTCTGTGAATATTTTCTTTTGTCTAGAAACTTCAGCATGAATTATCAATAAGAGTATCTAGGATGGTCATCTTCATTCTCATTGTTCTCATTGTAAGGAAAATATAATTTACTTAATTAATATTACATTTTGTTTCACATTTTCTTTCTAGTATTTCCTGCAAAAAAGTATAATTATGTCAAATGGCTTTTTTTTATGTATTGAAGTGCTCATAGAAATTTTCTGTAGTAAAATAATGTGAAAAGTTACTCTGAGTATTTATATGTTAAATAAATGTTACATTCTGGTCCCAAACCAAAAAAAGGGGCGGGTACCAAGCAAAACAAAAATTTCTCTAAAGAAGAACATCAAATGGAAGAGGAACACTTAAAGAAATGCTCAACGTCCTTAGCCATCAAGGAAATGCAAATCAAAATGGCCCTGAGATTTTACCTTACACTCATCAGAAAGGCTAAATCAATAACTCAAGTGACAACTCGTGCTGGAAAGGATGTGGGAAAAGGAGAACCCACCTCCATTTCTGGTAGGAATGTAAACTTGCACAACCACATTGGAAATCAATTTTGTGATTTCTCAGAAAATTAGGAATAGTGCTTACTTAAGATCTACCTATACCTCTCCTAGACATATATCCAAAATATTCTCAAGTATACAACAAGCACATCTGCACAACCTTGTTAATAGCAGCTTTATTCATAATTGTCAGAACCTGGAAACAACCCAGACACCTCTCAATGGAAGACTGGATACAGAAATTGTAGTACATTTACACGATGGAATACTACTCAGCAATTAAAAACAAGGAAATCATGAAATTTGTAAGCAAATGGTGGGATCTAGAAAGATCATCCTGAGTGAGGTATCTGGGAATCAGAAAGACACACATGGTATATACTCACTTGTAAGTGGATAGTAGACATATAATAGAGGATAAACATACTAAAATCTACACACTTAAAGAAGCTAAGCAAGAAGGTTGTCCCAGTGTAAGGTGATCAATCCTCATTCAGAAAGACAAAATGGATGGACATTGGAGGAAGGAGAAAAAAGGAAACAGGACAGGAGCCCACCACAAGGGGGCCTCTGAAAGACTCTACCCAGCAGGGTAGTAAATCAAATACTGAGACTCATAACCAAACTTTGGTCAGAGTTCAGGGAATCTTATGAAAGAAGGGGGAGATAGAAAGTCCTGGATGGGACAGAAGCTCAACAAGGAGAGAAGCAGAACCCAGAAATCTGGGCCCAGGGGTCTTTTCTGACACTAATACTCCAACCAAGGACCATGTGTGGTGATAACCTAGAACCTCTGCACAGATGCAGTCCATGGCAGCTCAGTGTCCAAGTGAGGTCCCTAGTAAAAGGAACAGAGACTGTCTCTGACATGTACTCAGTGGCTGGCTCTTTGATCACCTCCCCCTGAGGGGGTGGGGGTGGCAGCCTTAGAAGGCTGCAAAGGAAGACAATTCAGCCAGTCTTGATGGGACCTGATAGGCTAGGGTCAGATTGCAAGGGAGGAGGTTCTCCACTATCAGTGGACTTGGAGAGGGCCATGAGAGAAGATGAGGGAGAAAGGGCAAGATTGGGAGGGAATGAGGGATGAGGCTACAGCTGGGATACAAAGTGAATGAACTGTATTTTATATAAAAAATAAAAAAATTCTCTATAGGCAATTCACTGCTTAGCTCTGTACCCCATTTTTTTAATTGGGTTACTTGATTTGTTGTGTTTTAACTTCTTTAGTTCTTCATATATTGTGGATATTAGCCCTCTGTCAGATATAGGGTTGGTGAAGATCCTTTCCCAGTATGTAGGCTATCATTTTGTTTTGAAAACAGTGTCTTTTGCTTTACAGAAGCTTTTGAGTTTTATGAGGTCCCATTTGTTGATCGAACTTTGGGCAGAGTGCAGGGAATCATATGAAAGAAGAGGGAGTTAGTAAGACCTGAAGAGGAAAGGAGCTCCAGAAGGATCAAATATATCTGGACACAGGGCCTTGTCTGAGACTGATTCTCCAACCAAAATATATAAAACCTAGATATAACTTAGAATCCTTGCTCAGACATAGCCCATACAGTTCAGTCTCCAAGTGGGTGCCCTAGTAAAGGGAACATGGACTGTCTCTGACATAAACTCAGTGGCTGGCTCTTTGACTTCCCCAACCCTCGTGGAAGGAGCAGCCAAGATAGTCCACAGAGGAGGATGTTGCAGCCAGTCCTGGTGAGACCTGATAAGCTAGGGACAGATGGAAGGGGAGGAAGATCTCCCCAATCAGTGGACTTAGAGAGGAGCAGGGAGGATATGGGGGAGAAAGGGTGGGATTGGGAGGGAATGAAGGGAGGGGTTAGAGCTGGCATACAAAGTAAATAACCTGTGATTAATATAAATCATTATTTAAAAAATAAATAAAAATAAATGTAGGCAGAATTTTACATTCAAAAAATGAAAATACTAATTACCAACTAAAATAAAATGTATAATAGAAAATTTTTAAATATTATATTAACACTGATAGTATCATCAAAAGCTTTATTTTAGGGAGGTGCCATATATACAGAGGTAACTCAAAACGAAATAGGAAAAGTGTATTCTTCAACATATCAGTAGACAACCTGTTTCATGTGTATGTGGGGGGAGGAATTTTGATTTGTGTATTTGAATATAGGAACATCCATTCCCAGTTATGCCAATGGAAGTGTGAGGAACTTAATTGTCAAGACACTTGTCCTCCTTACTCTGAGACCAGTTATCATCATTAATTTTCTCTACGTAGGTCAGAATGAATGGCCCATAACCTTCAAAAGATGTCTTCATCACGTAGCACTCAATCCCCAAAAAGGAAAACCAAAATTACAGACACTTGCTCTATGTATGTATCTGCCTATTACCTGGATTCTGGGTACTCAATCTCAGATATTCATAGATTGCTCATATATTACCCACTGAGCCATTTCCCAGCCCTAACACTTGACCTTTTAAATCAAATTGATACAAATATCATCTCTGTGATATTTTTTGTTTGTTTTTAAAATAAAGATTTTATTCTTTTAGAATGCTGGGCAATGTATTTTAATTGAATTCACTTCCAACTTTTTCCCTAAGGAATCACAGATCCACCCTTACCTCCTAACCATCACAAAACCCCTGCTTCCTTTTAAATATAATAACTAAGCCACTCCTATCTTTGCAGTACACGTGTTTTGTTTTGTTTTGTTTTGTTTCTTCACTCACTTGACACTGGTGGAATTTGTGTTATAATGCCTCATAATATTTTTTGAAAATACTGTTTTTTAAGTTGAAAAGAGTATAATCTTAGGCCAAGTCTAGTATAACTGATTAGTATTACCATTGTTTTCTATTCTTATGAAATAATTCTAAAGCAGAAGGTATAATAATGTTGATTTTGGTTGCTTAGCATGGTCTTTTTTTTAATTTTATTTTTATTATTAGTTACATTTTGTTAACTCTGTGTCCCAGCTATATCCTGCTCCCTCATTCCCTCCCCAACCCCACACTCCCTCCCTGGTCTCCTCCCTTCCCCTTTCCAAGTCCACTGATAGGGGAGGACCTCCTCCCCTTTCATTTGACCCTGTTTTATCAGGTATCTTCAGGGCTGGCTGCAAAGTCCTCCTCTGCGGCCTAACAGGACTGCTCCTCCCCTGGGGGGGGGGGGTCAAAGAGCCTGCCCTTGAGATCCTGTTAGAGATAGTCCTTGTTCCCCTTACTTTGGAAAACTACTTGGTTACTGAGCTACCATGGGCCATATCCAAGCAGAAGTTCTAGGTTATATCCATAGGTGATCCTTGGTTGAGTGTCAGTCTCAGAAAAGACCCTGTGCCCGGATATATTTGGTCCTTGTAGAGCTCCTATCCTTTCCATATCATACTAACTCCCCTTCTTTCATATGATTCCCTGGACTCTGCCGAGGGTTTGGTTATGAGTCTTAGTGTCTGCTTTGAAACACTGCTAGGTAGAGTCTTTCAGATGCCTTTTGCATCTGTCATACGTTCAATGCACATCCAATTTGTCTTTCTAAATGAGGATTGATCATCTTCGCCCATGTCTGCTTTCTTGATTATCTTCTTTAGGTGTGTAGATTTCATTATGTTTATCATATCTTGTAGGTCTATATAAGCGAGTATATATCATGTTTGTCTTTCTCCTTCTGGGATACTTCACTCAGAATGATCTTTTCTAGATCCCACCACTTGCCTGCAAATTTCATGATTTCCTCCTTTTTGATTGCTGAGTAGTATTCCATTGTGTAAAAATACCACAGTTTCTGTATCCATTTCTCCTTTGATGGACATCTGGGTTGTTTCCAGGTTCTGGCTATTACACATAAGGCTGCTATAAACATGGTTGAACAAATGTCCTTGTTGTGTACTTGAGCAAATTTTGGGTAAATACCTAGGAGTGGTATAGCTGGGTCTTGAGGTAGCACTACTCCTAATTTTCTAAAAAGCACCAGATTAACTTCCAAAGTGGTTGTACCAGTTTAGATTCCCACCAGCAATGGAGGAGGGTTCCCCTTTCACCACAACCTCTCCAGCATGTGTTGTCACTTGAGTTTTTGATCTTGGCCATTCTGATGGGTGTAAGGTGATATCTCGGGTTGTTTTGATTTGCATTTCCCTGATGGCTAATGAGGTTGAGCATTTCTTTAAGTGTTTCTCTGCCATTCGATGTTCCTCTACCGAGAATTCCCTGTTTAGCTCCGTTCCCCATTTTTTAATTGGATTACTTAGTTTGTTGCTTTTCTGCTTCTTTAGTTCTTTATATATACTGGATATTAGCCCTCTGTCAGATAAAGGGTTGGTGAAGATTCTTTCCCAATCTGTAGGCAGTCGTTTTGTTTTGATGACGGTGTCTTTTGCTTTACAGAAGCTTTTCAGTTTCATGAGGTCCCATTTATTGATTGTTGCTCTTAGAGCCTGTGCTGTTGGTGTTCTGTTCAGGAAGTTGTCTCCTGTGCCAATGAGTTCTAGGCTGTTCCCCACTTTTTTTTTTCAACTGACTTAGAGTATGTGGTTTTATGTTGAGGTTTTTGATCCACTTGGACTTTAGTTTTGTGCAAGGTGATAAATATGGATCTATTTTCATTTTTCTGCATGTAGAAATCCAGTTGGACCAGCACCATTTGTTGAAGATGCTGTCTTTTTTCCATTGAATGGTTTTGGCTTCTTTGTCAAATATCGAGTATTGATAGGTGTATGGGTTTATTTCTGGGTCTTCTATGCTGTTCCATTGATAGTCCTTTCTGTTTCTATGCCAATACCATGCAGTTTTTATTACTGTTGCCCTGTAGTACAGCTTGAGATCGGAGATGGAGATATCTCTACATGATCTGTTGTTGTACAGGATCTTTTTGGAGATCCTGGGTTTTTTTGTTTTTCCATATGAAGCTGAAAATCTTTTTTTCAAGGTCTGTAAAGAATTGAGTTGGTATTTTGATGGGAATTGCATTGAATCTGTAGATTGCTTTTGGCAGGATGGCCATTTTCACAGTGTTAATCGGTTAGCATGGTCTTAATTTTACTAACCAGAACGAGTTCAAATATATGTTTGAAAATGATCGAGTATAACAATAATACACTTCTAGGATAGCTCCCTCAGGATGATAATTTCGAGTTCCCACCATTTACCTGCAAAATACACACACGGTATATACTCACTCATATAGACATAAAATATAGAATAAACCTACTAAAATCTGTACACCTAAAGAAAATAATCAAGAGGGAGGACTCTGACTAAAATCCTCAATCCCCATCCTGAAAGGCAAATAGGTTGGACTTCAGAAGAAAAAGAAAACAGGAAACAAATTAGGAATCTGCCACAGAGGACCTCTGAAAGATCCTGCAGACTATCAAGGCAAATGCTCAGACTTATGGCCAACTGTTGGGCAGAGTGCAGGGAATCTTATGAAAGAAGTGGGAAATAGTAAGATCTGGAGAAGACAGGAACTCCACAAGGAGAGCAACAGAACAAGAAAATTTGAACACAGGGAACTTCCCAGAGACTCATACTCCAATCAAGGACCACGCATGGAGATAACCTAGAACCCTTGCACAGATGTAGCCCATGGCAGTTCAGTGTCCAGGTGTGTTACATAGTAATGGGAACAGGGACTGCCTCTGACATAATCTGGTTAGCCTGCTCTTTGATCACCTCTCCCTTAGTGGGGAACAGCCTTACCAGACCACAGAAGATGACAATGCAGCAGCTCCTGATGAGATCTGGTAGACTAAGATCAGAAGGAAGGAGTGAGGGACCTCCCCTCTCAGTTGCCTTGGGGAGGGGCATTTGTGGAGAAGGGTGGGGAAGGGTGGAATCAGAAGGGGAAGCAGAAGGGGCTTATAGGGGGATACAAAGTGAATAAAGTGTAATTTAATAAAAGTTAAAAAATATATAAAAAGACAAGGACACAGAGAAAAAAATAATATACTTCTATATCCATATTGTTTACATGGAATAGTGACATGTAAAAGTAAATAACATAATGCACTAATTCCAATGTTCAGATTTTTAGAAGAATTTTAAATACCTAATTGATGGAGTGTATTTTAAAAATGGTTTTAGGTTGCACTAAAACAGAGTAGAAGGTACAAAGATTACTCATGTATTTTCTGTACCTGACCAACATAACTGGTCTTATCCGTGATAAAGTTCCCTCAACAAAGTGACATATTTACAATTAACGAATTTTTCTGACACATTCTTACTTCCAACATTACTGAATTTAGGTCAAATGCATACTAACAGGCTGGATAGAAATGTCCTAAAAGTACTTTATTTTGTACCAGTTGGTCACTTACTTGTCTCTAAACCACTTTGTTAAGTGATTTATTTTCCATGACTTGAAAATTGCAATATAATTTCATTTCTTTATACAGCAATGGCACTCTTTCACTCCCTTACTATATAATGGGCACTTAATAGCAATCATGATCATATATTTTTATTACAAATGGTGAAATGGTGATATCAGGAGGGCAGTCAGCTTTCCTGGAGTCACATAAAAAAATGATGAGACTACCTTGAATGAATTATAATATCTTCATCAATACTTTGTAGATGCTTAGCATAGTGCTTTATAAGACACTTTTCAAGTCAATGAATCTTGACTCATTATTAACCAGCTAAAGCTGATCATTGCAAATGTGAGATTAGCATAGCATTCCAATCATTTTTCATGACACTGTAAAATGATACAGAAAAGACACTGATTAACTAAGTCTCTGATTTGATATTCTTAATATCAGCAGAAAACAGTACAATTGTAAGAGGAGTACATGAGAACTATTTCTTTCCCAGAGACATCACATTGCATCTATTTCTTCAAGCTTCATATATAATCAGGCTTTCTGTGTGTATTCCAGAGCATTTTAAGTGCATACCAAAAAAACTGAGCCCTGGTGCTCTGCAGAGACCGATACACCAACCAAGGACAATGCATGGAAAGCACCTAATGTAGCCAGAAAGCACCAGATGTAGCCCATAGACTCAGTCTCCAAGTGGGTTCCCTAGTAATGGGAACAGGGACTGTCTCTGGCATGAACTCAGTGGCAGGTTCTCTAATCACCACCCCCCCCCAGGGGAATGCAGCCTTGCCAGGCCACCAAGGAAGACAATGCAACCAGTCCTGATGAGACCTGATAGGCTAGGGTCAAAAAGAAGGGGAGGCAGACCTCTCCTATCAGTGGACTAGGGAAAGAGTATAGGAAAAGAAGGAGGGGGGGAAGATAGGATTGGGAGGAGATGAGGGAGAGAGCCACAGTTGGGATACAAATTGAATAAATTGTAATAAATGATAATAATATTTTTTAAAGTGAAAATACACTTACTGGTGCATTATTACCTCTGAAGGGTTCTATGTATAAAAGATAGGTCATTCTCTGTGTCCCTGTGATTAACCCCTGTTTAAATTTTAGGGTATGTGTACTGTGTGACACAAATCTGATGTCTCCCAAAGTACATGGTGTTACACATATCTGATGTCTCCCAGAATTCCAAGTTTTGAAGGCTTTGTTCTCTGTCTTTGGTACTCTTAAGTGTCATGGTAACTTTAAGGTGTAGAGCCTATGCAATATCTCACAGCCAATCATCACACTCTTATGGAGAAGAATGATGCTTACAATTTACTTTTTCCTCTCTTTCTAGTCTGACCACGAAGTGAAAATTATTGGCACACCATATGGCCCAAACTGATATGCTATTTTCTGGACAGAAGGTATGTTGATCAGTCTGTCAACATAACTAAAACAAGAACCCTGTCAGAAAATTAAGTCTTATTTCTTTACTAGCATGTGGTCATGTGTATAAGTCATCTTTTGATGGATTTTGTATGTGGAAAGGTCCAGGCCTCTGTTGGCATTGTCACATCAGGGTAGTAGGTCCTGAACTGAATAAGAAAGCAGGCTAAAGAAAGTCTATAGATAGCTGGCCAGTAGGCAGCATTTCTCTTTGCTCTCTACTTCAGTTCTTCTTTCTAGGTTTCTTTTTGAGCTCATGCGTTAAATTTTCTTAACGATGGACCATGACATGGACACTATAGGGCAAATTAATCTTTTCCTCCAAAATTTATATATACTGTTTTATCTTAGCAATAGATTAGCAGGCTAGAAAGAAATTGATTCTATAGAGAGGGCTCTTTCTGCCATGGACCTGGCTTTATTGTTTGAGGGAAAATTATGGCTGGGTTGGGTATCTTGGGCTTGAAAAGCTGTTGAGTGTTCAGAGCTTAGTAAGTTATTCTGTTGGAGACTGGAAGATAATACTGTTTTGGAAAGTACATATAATACATCCCTGGCTTGTGAATTTTTACAGAAAAGTTTGAGAGTTGCTCAAAGATTCTATTGGGGCAACACCTATGATATTTGGTATTTTCTGGTTAGCTGGCCTCAACAATCAACTGTGATCATCAAGAGACCTACACTGCTGAAGTAAAACCTTCATTTCATGGGAACAGTAAATCTTGGTTAACTGTGTTTAGTAAAGGACAAGTACCTTTGAAGCAACATTTTCTGGAAAGGGTGTTCTTGGAACTCTCATTGGGAAGATGAGGTCCATAGTGGCTGTTGTTTAGGGGTATTGGGGTGAAAGTGGGGCAAGACTAAAGATTAGCTGGCAGCAGAACTTGACAAACACTATGTAGGTCTCCCACATGTTACTTGTTTGTAAAGGCATGAAGGGATCATGGAAAGAAGCTGAGGCTTGGCTCCAAATAGCAGCTTTGGAATCATTGAGTAGAAGCCATGATGACTAGTCAGTGCAGCATCAGCTCCACTGGAGTTTTCAGTATATAGGAGAGTCCAGGAGCTTAGAAGGAACATAGGAACAGTGATAGTTTTGAAGTGGAGCCAGCTTGAGGCTATTAGACACTGAATTTTTTTTGAATGGCAGAACTAGAGAAGTGAAGCTGTCCCAAGCCTATTTTACAACAGAAGAACCATGAATGTTTCCAGGGTACCAGATATTGAGCTATTTATACTGTTGGAGTTTGGTTTGCTTGAATTTGATTGTACTTGGGTACTTTTTACACTCTTTTTAATAAAAATAGTATGAGACATATTTAATCTTACATATTAAAAAGCTATTTTCCACCATTAATTTGTATTGGTCGATCTTATATCTCAACAACAGAAAAGCAAACTAGGTCATTCTGCAAAATTCCTCTTGACTAATTGGTTATAGACAAAATATGATTTTTAATTCATTGTATCAGTTCATCTTGGGTACCTGTAAATGAAATTCATCAAGAAGATTTGAGCATTAAATAACAAATAATTATTAAATTGACAACATGTTTTGTGTGATAATGTGTTTTGGAGGACAAGTACATATGACTTCAAGTATAAACATTTACATACATATTTAAGCAGAAATTGAACTTAAAATTCATTTGATAGCTATTGATACAAGTGACAAAAATAAAGACTCATGGTCTATTCATCATTCAAGAAGGAAGAAATAGGCATTTTCATAATAAATAAAATATGGAATAGGTGGTAAAATTCTACACATAATAAAGTTAAAGAAAATAATGTATGGACAAATATTTTAGTACAAGGTTATTTTTGCAAAACTAAACATACAAGAATAACCTTTATCCTTATCCTTCCAAGTCTACTGATAGGAGAGGTCCTCCTCATCTTCCATCTGACCCTAGCTTATCAGGTATCTTCAGGACTGGCTTCAATGTCCTACTCTGTGGCCTAGCAAGTCTGCTCCTCCCTTGGGAGAGGGGGGAGGTCAAAGAGTCAAACTTTGAGTTCATGTGATATTTCTTTATTAACATTTTTGTTAATATAGTTTCAAAGTACATCTGGGAATATAGGCATCAACATAAGTATCACAGTCTTTGCATAAAATGCTGAAGTTTTGTAGTGTGTGAAAACTGTTACTCCCCTATTTTTTTAGTTTATATCATATACTTAAATTGCAAAATAGTATGTGTGTGATATTGTTACTATTAAATTTCTATCAATGAATATGATAGATATAAAGACAATAAAGCAACAAGATAAAAGCAAAGGAAATTAAACTAATATCATCCTTATTAATTGTTGAATGAGTACTTGGTACTTTCTAGTGAGTACCTTTTCCATTTGTGTTACATCTTCTAGAGCATCCCTAAATTCTGAATTTTAATAGCACATACTTTCCAGCCTTTTTTTCTAAAGAGGTTCTTTTTTTTTATTAGTTTATATACTGGGTTGGAATACTTTTGTAGGTGGTGAGATGTATGGAAGGCTATAGGTTAATTATTTGACTTGAGATCCATACTTTGCACATATGAATAATTCTCTTTCAACTGAAAGCTATGATTGAAATTAGAACTTCTACTTGGGTGGATTGAATCAAATATTTAGGATTTACAGGAAGATGATATTTTAAAATTTATAAAAGTAGGCATGAAATCAAATGATCACCAATTCCTAAATAGTAATAAAAGACTTTAGAAGTATTTTGTTTTCATATTTTCCTCATTTTTAAATAAGTTTTAAAGTTTACAGGATATAACAGAGGAAACATGGCTTCTGAGTAATGTTGGTATACTAGTTCCTAAATAGAATTCAGAGAGAGTTCCACAGTAGAGGAGATGATTTTATTTTAAACCAATCCCTGCAGAAATTATTTGATCTTGGCTCAATAATCTCTTTTAGAGATCTTTCAAATGATCAAATGCAAATTAAGCCACCTGTGGCTTTTTGATTAAATTGTTAATGCAAGGGAGTGCTATTGCTGCTCATGAAACTAAAACGTGACTCTTTATGCAGCGGTGTATTTTCTCCGAACACAAACAGTTCAGTTTGTTTTCTTTATTTTTTTTCCTAAATATGACCTGATCTGCGAAATCATTGTTAAAGCATCAGTTAAGCAGAGAAATTAAATGAACTATGCTAATATGCAATGATTCTAAGCTGCCACAGGGTGGGAGAAGATTCACTTTCCACAACATTTATACAATTTGGCAGAATTAACTGCTTTCCTATCCTTCTACCACTTTCAAATCCCCTCTCCAAAACTACTTTATTATTATTGTCCGTTAAGTGTGAATTAATCTCAGAGGAAGAGTCACAGTTTAACATGAACTTTACTTTAACAAAAGTTACATTCAGCTAAAGAATAATATTCATATATTAGATGTATGTTTTAGCTTACTTAAAACTTTCCTTCCTATCAGAAAGCTGATTTACCACTAACCATAAATGCAGAAAAGACACGGGATATTATATTATTTTATATTATTATAACTCATAATTTGGAGTTACAAAAATACATGAATTAATAAAGATCCTTTTCCTTATTTTACACTTACAGTATTAAGGGTAAATGTATGAAAGGAAAAGCTTTAACAAATAAATATGTATGTAATGAAAATTTTATGTCATTATTATACTGTGTTTTTTCATAAGCTACATCCAAAACACTTGCATTTATAACATAAAGTCATACTGAGAAACAATTGGTTATTTACCATTTAGTACATTTTATTATAAAAATGATAAAATGATTGAATATGATATTTCTTTTTTCTTTTTTTTTAAATATGTTTTGTATTAATCACAGGTTATTTAGTTTGTATCACAGCCATAGCCTCCTCTCTCATTCCCTCCCAATCCCATCCTTCCTCCCTCATCTCCTCCCTGCCCCTTTCCAAGTCTACTGATAGGAGAGGTCCTCCTCATCTTCCATCTGACCCTAGCTTATCAGGTATCTTCAGGACTGGCTGCAATGTCCTACTCTGTGGCCTAGCAAGTCTGCTCCTCCCTTGGGAGAGGGGGGAGGTCAAAGAGTCAACCTTTGAGTTCATGTGATATTTCTTTATAAAGTTAAATTCAAACTATATATTTCACATTGGTAACAGCAGGATTTAAAAATATCTACTACTCATGAATGAAACTGATAAATGATTCATCTGAATATTTGTCTTTTAGAAATGCTTAATATTTTTATTATATACAGTTATTGCAAAGGTACCTTAATAATTTCATGTGTGCTTTTATTTTACATGAGTTGTAATAAAACATATATATGGAACATTTAAAAACCCATAACCTTCAAATATTTAATTTAAAACATTTCATTCTTATTGGATGTGAGGGGGCCCTTAGAGACTTATCATTTGATTGCTTATCCTTCCTAATCCTGGTGATATTTTGAGAGTTTTTAAACATCATGAGGTGTGGTAAGGTTAGGAAAATAAGCTACTGGAGATAGTTCCTTGATGCTATCTTTTCTGTGCTCACTTCTACATCATTCTCTGATTCTAGGCATCATGTGAAGTCAGATGATGTCTCTGCCTGTCTGTCCTGACATGATATACTAATATATCTGGAAGTGTGAAGAAATAAAAATTGTGTCCTTATTGTGTGGCATATGAAATATAAAAAAAAACTGAAGAAGTTAAACATTAACAAAACAAGTAATATAATTAAAAATGGGGTACAGAACTAAACAGAATTCTCAACAGAGGAATATTGAATGGTAGAGAAATACTTAAAGGAATGATTAAGTCCTTAGTTATGTGGGATATTAGATCTCTGTCAGAAGTAAGGTTAGAGCACAGGCTCTAAGATCAACAATCAATAAATGGGACCTCATGAAACTGAAAAGCTTCTGAAAAGCAAAAGGACACTGTCATCAAAGCAAAACGTCAGTCTACAGCCTGGGAAAGGCCATTCACCAAACTTGTATCTGATAGAGGTCTAAATCCAGAATATAGAAAGAACTCAAGAAGTCAAAAAGCAACAAGTCAAGTATTCCAATTAAAAAAATTGGGTACTCATCTAAACAGAGAATTCTCTGTGGAGGAATATAGAATGGCAGAGAAACACTTAAAGAAATGCTCAAAGTCATTAGCCATTAGAGAAATGCAAATCAAAATGACCCTGAGATTCCACCTTACACCCATCAGAATGGCTAAGATCAAAAACTCAAGTGACAACACATGCTGGAGAGGATGTGGAGAAAGGAGACCCTCCTCCATTGTTAGTGATAATGTAAACTTGTACAACCACTTTGGAAGTCAATCTGGTGCTTTCTCAGACAATTAGGAACAGTGCTTCCTCAAGATCCAGCTATATCCCTCCAAGGCATAAATACAAAATATTTTCAAGTACACAATAATGACATTTGTTCAACCATGTTCGTAGCAGCTTTATTCATAATATTTTTCATCTTAGAGCCTGAGCTCTTGCTGTTCTGTCCAGCAAGATTTTTTGTCTTCTGTGCCAATGCTTTCTAGGCTCTTCCCCACTTTTGTGATATAAGTATTTATTCTAATCAAGATAATAAATTATTGCTATACATTTATTAGAACTAATTTAGCAATGTTCTCAAAGTTTCAAATTACCCTATGTTAAATTCTCTCTATAAAACATATTTGGAAATTAATAAATAGTGACAAGTATCTTTATTAAGATTTTGGATCAGTATTAATGTTTTGATATATCTGTTGATTTCCAATGATACATGTACTGCTTAATAATTGATTTTAGAAATGAAAACTATTAGTTTGATTTGTATATTTGAAAAATTTGAAGGTTTATTTTATTTTATATTTCATGGGTATGTATGGATGCCTGTATGTGGTTTTATGTGTTCCATTGTGTTCAGATGCTCAAGGAGACAAGAGCAGTCAGCACATGCTGGACACTAATTACCGGCAAGTGAGTGACTTCTGTGAATGCTAGGCACCTCTCTTAACCAAAAATGATGTCTTCATAATGGTGAAGAGAGTTGGAGCACAATTAATTCTTGATGTAAACAGAGAAGAAACAGAAACCATTCATACAAATTTACTTTGCCAAAATGTATCTTCAACGACATAGGAAGTAGAGTTAGTGTTGTTAAATAAGGCATATATTCTATCCTACTAGCTTTTACTTTGTATTTCTTTGATTCCAAGTAAAACATTATCTTCTGCCTTGCTATATGTCTACATAAGCATTAATTTGTAACCCCAAATAAACCAACACACCCTAAGAAGAAAAAGTCACACAGCAACACCACTTTCTTGGAAGAGGTGAAAGCACTGGGATTAGTCATGGTATTTACTGTATCAATAAGACTCGTAGCAATTAAATTTGAGAAAAGAGAATTTTTTAAATTTTTTTCTTGCAAGATCTGTTATCATGCTTATTGTTACTACTTTTAGAAAATAAACTACCAGTTACTTATATTGTTATCTTGTCATTTTAAATGTTTTCTTTTCTTCTTTCCTATTCATATTACAAACCTATATAATTTTGAGAGTAATGGAGCCTCTTAAATCTTTACTATGTACCATCAGCTTATTTCTCGGAAACATTTATATAATGTTGCATATATAAATATGTACACAGATTAAACATTTGCTCATATTAAATCAAGTAAGAAACTTAAAAATATAAACTAATACTTAATCTCTGTCCACTGTCAAATAGCAAAAAAAAAGGATTTCTTGTGACTGATATTCAACAAAATGTTTTCCTACTTACTAAAGATATGCAAATACATATTAAAAAGTAATATCAGAAATTATGTAGGTTGATACATACTTGTAAAACCATTATTAGTAAGATGGTAGCAATAGGCACCAAGCCTGAAAACAAACTGGTGTACACAGTAATCACTATAACAAAATCACAAAAATCAAATTTGAACAAAACAAAAATGTAAAGTAGAAGAAAAGCACAGGAGTGTATTTTGAAGACATTTTAATGGAAGTATAAATTAATTTAGTTTCCAAAAGATGCGTATGTATAGTGTACACATATCCATCATTTCAAAGCTATTTTTTCTTTGAAAAAAAAAACACAAAACACTGAATTATCATAATAAATATTAAGTCGCATTATCTACACGGGAAGTGTTACCAAAGCACTTTTTTTGTCCAGTATTACAATACCTCCATTTTCCTTCTTTGAGACGCTACAGAAAACACGCTAAAACATTCCCTTTATTAACAAAGAATAATTATTTTGTCTATTCTGGAGGGTCAAAATAATATGAGCATTTTGTGAAAAAAAAAAAAGAAGCCTGAAACCTTTCATTCATACTAAGAACTTGCATAAATATTAAAAACTATTCAAGATGAATATATTTCTTCCTTTCATGTGATAATTCACAGTATGAGCACAGAGCGATCATGTCTGGGTGACAGTTATTCCCACTTTTCAAGGAATTTTCAAGGAATTGGTACATCCTACATGCAAAACACTGGTTATAAATGAGATATTGCTGCTAAAATGAATCTGAGGAATACAGTGTAGTTTGTCATAGACACAAGGTACTGAAGACTTATAAAATGAAAATAATTCTCTATGAGTGAGGCAAAAGCCTGGGCAATCAAAAGCAAAATGCTTATAACACTGGTTACTGTGAATAAAGCAATGCTGAAGAATCCAGAGAATTCAAGTTATTCTACAAAGATTACTCTGAAGAGCTTTTTATCAATGTGCATGGAATTGGATATGAGAGCTTTTGAGTCATTTATTATGCCATAAATACTCACATTGATGAGGCCATAGTTATTAATGAAATGTCCTACAATAAGAAGCAGACCTGTGAAAAAGAGCAAGATACAAGTTTGTTTTCTTACTTTCATTAGTACTTTGAGAATTTCAGACAATACATTTTGCTCATACTTACCCCCTCATTCAACTCTTCACAGACCATGTCCCATTTTCTATTATCTCAAATGTGTGTCATCTTTTTAAAAATTAAATTAGCCTAGTTTGTGCTGCTTATGTACTCTTGGACTTGTGGTTTTAAGAGAGTTAATCTTATGGCAGTGGAAGTATCACAATTGAATAAAAACGTACTTAGGTAAAAGCATCCTTCTTGTTTGGTAATCGTGTTCTGATTAAGAGCAGTCTCTGAAGTTAGTTAGAAGTTCAGAGCTCCAAAAGTCCTAGCTCCAAAAGTGATCTTTTTGTGTGTGTGCATTGAGAACAGTATGATAGAAAAGTTGGTATCTCTTGACTGGGAATCACCAATATTTTACTGGCAGAATGAAAGACCTTTCCACACAACTTTTTAACTATGACACATTGCACTCTCTTATCACATCACTCAGGATGACTCTTCAATGATATTTCAGGGTGGGAGTGGGTAGACTCCTTCATGAGATCTGTTGATTACTGATGGAAGCAAACCTCACACCCCAGAAAAGACCAATATCACAGGAACCATTATGTCAAAACTTGGTTCTGCAAGGGTGAGCACTACTTGTCTTCATTAACCACTTAAAAAGAAAAATTTGGTACAGAGAAGCTAGATAAACCACAGTACTAAAAAATAAAAACATTCTTTTCCAGGAGACTCAGAATGAAGCTTTGAAAAAAGGTTGAAGAAGGTTGTGTGGAGAGGATGAAAAGGAGAAGGAGGACGAGGAAAGGAAGAGCAAAACAGAAAAGAGAAGTGATGTAAGCAGTAAATTGGACAGCATGTTCAGCAACCAGTCCATTCCCAGCATGTTCATGAGCATATCATGGATTTCATTGTGAACATCATGCAGGTCATGGAAGAGAGCATATTCCCATTTCTTCATGATTCAGAGCAAACTACACTAACCTATCATTTCCTCACAGTTCACTTAATGAATCCTGCATGACTAAAGGATAAGGAAGGCATTAGTAAGCAGGCCTGAGCTACCAGTCACTTTTGAATGATTCCCTTTATTACTGGAATGGAAAATGCTTTGTCATGATCATCATGTATGGTTACACTGCAGATTCACACTGCAGATTCATGAGCAGATGTAGAGCAGATGTCATTATAAGCAAATGTAGTGTGTGGGGGAGGGCAGAGCAGAAGCAGCTGATTGCAATGGAGAAGCTGAAGGCTCAGCTGTCTGAGCACAGCCTCAAACTCTAGAGGGAGGTTTAGATGCATGACAGCGACTCATCCATTAAATTGGAGAACCTAGCTAATTAGCAAATGGCTAGCATAACAGACAAAACAATTGTAGCGGATGACCACTTCAAGTAGCTGATCTTAGCTCAGCAGAAGAAAGATAAGTCAATTTCTTAGCAAATCAGAAAAGATGGTATAAAAATTATAAAGAAAATATAAGAGAAACTGAACAAGGACCAAGACAGTGATGCAAGAAGTGGTAGGTACCCATGCATTAAGACAAGCGGCAGCTCAAGCAGGCTGGAGAGTAAGTCTGCATTTTCACTCAACAGAGACTGTATTAAAAAAAAAAAATCAACTGTAGTTTCTCTTAGTGGAAAATTGCCTCCAACACCACAAGCTGGAACAGCAGAACCTCCTGAGGTGTTAGTGATGCTGCTGAATCCCTCACTTATTTAGGGACTGGCAACAGGCTCTGCGAGAATCAGGATTGGGTCAGTTAAATGCACATCTTTGGTTTTTGTCTTTATCTCTCAGCACACTATCTAATAGAGACACAAACATCGATAACAATAGAATTAAGGTCAGGTTTTCTAATCATAAAACACAAACTATATTGGAAAAAAACTACTTCTATTATTCCATTTTAAATAACTACACATACAGACACCACTAAAATCAAAACAAACAAACAAAAATCTCTTTATTGGCCTTGATTTTTATTGCTTTTAGGAACAGTCATGCTGGTTAACTAGAAAAAGCTTGGACATCTTTAATCACATAGTTATATACATTCAGTCTCCATAACTTGCTCTCTTACCAATAAAAAAATTGGTATAAAAGTTTTATCCACTGTATTTTTATTTGATATACATTGTAAAACATTATTAACATAATCAATCCGGTTCTTATAAAAATATGCAAATGTTTACAAGATTTTGGCTACAATTTAACCTATAATTATCACAAGTCTTTTTTTTTTATCTTTTTCTCATAAAATGCATAATGAACAAAGTTTCTACTCACTGGACTCTATTTACCACCCCCAACACACTTCCCCTATCACCGAGATCCACTTCTCTTTTTTTGTTTCAGAAATAAAAGGACAATCCAGCCAGTCCTGATGAGACCTGATAAGCTAGGATCAGATGGAAGGGGAGGAGGATATCCCCTATCAGTGGACTTGGTGAGGGGCATGGGAAGACATAAGGGATAAAGGATGGGATTGAGAGGGAAAAAGGAGTGGAAAACAACTGGGATACAAATTGAATAAACTGTAATTAATATAAAAAGAAAAATTTAAATTAACAAACAGAAGAAATAAAACAGGTCGCCCAGGGATATCAAACAAACAGAGAATAACAAGTTCCAGTAAGATTAGGAACAGATAATTCACAATTCTTAAAAAAAATCTTTCTATTTTTTTTATTTTTACATGTCTTGGTGAACTTTTTAAAATATAGGATTGTTTAGAAAACATCATTAAGAATATAAAATAAGTTGTCACTAATATTTGTAATTGAACAATTATATTTTTGTGTAATTTATGAAAGCAGTCTTTTCAAAAGTTTAAGTTAACATGTAATGCATTTCAGAGAAAGAAGTGAGTCATTTCCTGTAAACTACCACACCATCTTCTGCAAGAAAGAAAGATGTAGGGGATGTTACATGCTTTCAATAAAGTATAACTTTATCGTGTGCATCTTTCTGCTTCTGGGACAGCTCACTCAGGATGATTTTTTCCAGATCCCACCATTTACCTGCAAATTTGGAAGACAATTAAACAGTGTAGTAATATTACCATACTAACACGTTTTTATAAATTTCCTTAGTAATCAGTGTGATTAACATGTAGGAAATGTATCTTTATTGTATTTATATATGCTTGTATATATATATATATATATATATATATATATGCTTGTATATACATATATGTATGTATATATATGTATATATATACATACATATATGTATATGTATGTATATGTATATATATACATACATATATGTATATGTATGTATATATATGTATATATATACATACATATATGTTCCTAACTGTGGTAATATATACAGCTCAATTAATACAATGTTATTTTATGTGTGCTTTCAGAGATGACCACTTAGTATTGGTTAACTAATTTTTGGTAGTAT
>NW_026591086.1:27612496-27623092 GCF_907164565.1 Psammomys obesus
TGTATATAAAGAACTAAAGAAGCTGAAATGCAGCAAACCAAGTAATCCAATTAAAAAATGGGGAACAGCGCTCAACAGAGAACTCTCTGTAGAGGAATATCAAATGGCAGAAATGCTCAATGTCATTAGCCATTAGGGAAATGCAAATCAAAACAACCCTGAGATTTCACCTTACACCCATCTCTCTCTCTCTCTGTGTCTATTTGCATGCACACATCCAGTTTTACCAGAACTATTTGTTGAAGCTGCTTTATTTTTCCAGTGTACATTTCCAGCTTCTTTATTAAAAACAAACAAACAAACAAACAAACAAGTTGTCCATTGGAGTATGAATTAATGTCTCACTGTTCAATTCCACAGACAATGAATCAGGGGTGATTATAACTCCAGAAGATATTTTATTGTTCAGGATAGTATTATGTGCCTTGGATTTGGTTTTGTTTTTTTTTAGTTTTTAAAGAATCATGTTGAAATTTTGATGGAGATTGTACTGAATCTTTAGATTGTTTTTGGAAAGATAGATTTTTTTTTTACTATGTTAATCGTATCAATCTATGAGCATAGGAAAGCTTTTCATCTTAGGACATACATTCTTCATTTTTTTTAAATTTATATACTTCAGGTTTATTTAATTCCAGTTGTATTCAAGTTAACAGCCAAGAATAGTCATCAAAAGTTCACCATGTGTCAACTTCCCACACAATCAAATCTCATGTCATGCTTAATTTCCAAATGCAAACAATAATCATATTATATGTCTAATAAAATATAAGTGTGGCTTATAAAATCACAGATATATTATATGTTTAAGTAGCTCATAATTGCACCAAACATGATGTAAGTGAATGTATAACTGTAACGACTTTAGAATAGCTAACAATGTACCTTGGGAGACACTTTAGTATCTTAAAATTTAAGACCCAGAAATAAACCCACACATCTATGAATACTTGATTGTTGACAAAGAAGCCAAAACCATTCAATGGAAAAAAGACAGCATCTTCAACAAATGGTATGGTCCAATTGGATGTCTACATGCAGAAAAATGAAACTAGATCTATATTTATCACGCTACACAAAACTAAAGTCCAAGTGGATCAAAGACCTCAACATAAAACCAGATACTCTAAATCTGTTAGAAGAAAAAGTGGGGAACAGCCTAGAACTCATTAGCACAGGAGACAACTTCCTGAACAGAACACCAACAGCACAGGCTCTAAGAGCAACAATCAATAAATAGGACCTCATGAAGCTGAAAAGATTCTGTAAAGCAAAGGACACTGTTGTCAGAACAAAATGACAGCCTACAGATTGGGAAACCCAACATCTGACAGAGGGCTGATATATGGAATATATAAAGAACTAAAGAAGTTAAAAGTCAATAATCCAAGTGACCCAATTAAAAATGGGGTATGGAGCTAAACAGAGAATTCTCTGTAGAAGAATATAGATTGGCAGAGAAACACATAAGGAGATGTTCGACATCCCTAGCGATCAGAGAGATGCAAATCAAAATGACACTTAGATTTCACCTTACACCCTTCAGAATGGCCAAGATCAAAAACTCAAGAGATAACACATGCTGGAGAGGCTGTGGCAAAAGGGGAACCCTCCTCCATTGCTGGTGGGAATGTCAACTGGTACAACCACTATGAAAATCTATCTGGCACTTTCTCAGACAATTAGGAATAGTGCTACCTCAAGATCCAGCCATACCACTCCTAAGCATAGATCCAAACGATGTTCAAGTACAAAACAAAGACATTTGCTCAACCATGTTTGTAGCTGCCTTATTCATAATAGCCAGAACCTGGAAACAACCCAGATGTCCATCAACGAAGGAATGGATAAAAAATTGTGGTACTTTTACACAGTGGAATACTACTCAGCAATTAAAAATAAGGAAATCATGAATTTTGCAGGCAAATGGTGGGATCTAGAAAAAATATCATCCTGAGTGAGGTATCCCAAAATCAGGAAGACACACATGGTATATACTCACATATATAGACCTATAAGATAGGATAAATATACTAAAATATGTACACATAAAGAAGATAAAGAAGAAAGAGATCCCTGAGTAAGATGATCAATTCTCATCTAGAAAGACAAAGGGGATAGACATTGGAAATAGGAGAAAACTAGTAACAGGACAGGAGCCTACCACAGAAGGCACCTGAAAGACTCTACCTAGCAGTGTATCAAAGCAGATGCTGAGACCCATAACCAAGCCTTTGACAGAGTGTAGGGAATCATATGAAGGAAGGAAGAATTAGTATATCCTAGAGATGACAGGGAACCCCACAAAGTCCAAATATATGCAAGTGGGTTCCCTAGTAAGGGGGACAGGAATTGTTTCTAACATGAACTCATGAGCTCCCCCTCCCCCCCTGAGGGAGGAGCAGCCTTGCTAGGTCACATATAAGGACATTGCAACCATCCTGAAGATACCTGATAAGCTATGGCCAGAGGGAAGGAGAGGAGGACAATCCCTCTCAGTGGACTCAGAATGGGGCAGGGAGGAAATGAGGGAGGGAGGGGTGGATTGGGAAGGAAAGAGGGAGTAGGCTACTGCTGGGATACAAGTGAATGTATAAAATTATTTAAAAATAAAAAATATAAATATATTTTAAAAAGTATCTTAAAATTTAAATATGCTAACCCTGATTTTCTTTTTTTTGAGTTAATTTTTTGAGTTTTTTTTATTGTTTGTTATTAATATTTACATTTTATCAACTTTGCATCCCAGCTGCATCACACTCCCCCATTCCCTCTGAATCCCACCCTCCCTCCCTCAGCTTCTCCCTGCCCCTTTACAAGTCCACTGACTGGGGAGGACCTCCTCCCCTTTCTTCTGGCCCTGTTTTATCAGGTATCTTCAGGGCTGGCTGTGAAGTCCTCCTCTGTGGCCTAGCAGAACTGCTCCTCCCTTGGGGGGTGGGGAGTCAAAGAGCCTGCCATTGAGTTCCTGTCAGAGATAGTCCCTGTTCCCCCTACTATGGGAAACCAATTGGTTATTGATCTACCATGAGCTTCGTCCAAGTAAAGGTTCTAGGTTATATCCATACATGATCCTTGGTTGGAGAAACAGTTTCAGAAAAAAAAAAAAAAAAAAAAAAAAAAAAAAAAAAAAAAAAAAAAAAAACAAAAAAAAAACAAAAAACAAAAAACAAAAAACCCTGTACCCAGATATATATGGATACAGAAATTGTGGTATTTTTACACAATGGAATACTACTCAGCCATCAAAAATGAGGAAATCATGAAATTTGCAAGCAAATGGTGGGATCTAGAAAAGATCATTCTTAGTGAAGTATCCCAGAAGGAGAAAGCAAACATAATATATACTCTCTTATATAGACCTACAAGATATAATAAACATAATGAAATCTATACACCTGAAGGAGATAAACAAGAAAGTAGACACGAGGTAAGATGATCAATCCTCATTTAGAAAAACAAATGAGATGTGCTTTGGACATATGACAGGAGTCTACCGCAGAAGGCATCTGAAAGATCCTACCAAGCAGCGTTGTTTCAAAACAGATATTAAGACTCATAACCAAACCTTCGGCAGAAGGAGAGTTAGTATGACAGGGAAAGCATAGGAGCCCCACAAGGACCTGATGTTCTTTTAACTGACTTATAGTATATGATAACACAATTGTGGAAAGAAACACCTTCTTAGCAGAATATGACAGAAGCATAGAAATTATAATATTAATTTCCAAAACAAGTCATGAGCTTTAGCTGATATTCCCGCTACATACATACCTGTAAGTGTCTTACTTTCTTCACCCTCAGCAAACACCTCTGGAGGTCTTTTTTTTTTTTTTTTTCTGGCAGGGCGATCCAATCCTGTATTTCTGTAAAGTCTGTGCTCTTTGTTATTCTACTTGGAGTCGGTTATTTTAGTTTCCCATTGACTTTAATCGCAGGATTGACACTAAATATTACAGGATTTAGAGCTCTAGAAGATGCTCTAAGGATCCTGTACTACATAATTCTTCTTGCCTGCACTGTGGGGAAGCCTTCCCATTTCTCCTTGGTAACCTGAATCAATCTTCCTCTTTTTTTTATTTTATTAATTACAGTTTATTCACTTTGTAGCCCCCCTGTACCTCACTCCGTCCTGCCCTCCCAATCCCACCCTCCCTCTTCCCCACCTATGTCCCTCTACCAGTCCACTGATAAGGGAGATCCTCCTCCCCTTCCCTCAGATCCTAGTCTATCAGGACTCATCAGGAGTGGCTGCATTGTCTTCTTCTGTGGCCTAGCAAGGCTGCTCCCCCCTCAGAGGAAGGTTATCAAAGAGCAGGCCAATCAGTTCCTGTCAGAGATAGTCTCTGTCCCAATACTACAGAGGCCACTTAGACACTGAACTGCCATAGGCTACTTCCCTGCAGGGGTTCCAGGCCATCTCTGTGAGTGGTCCTTGGCTGGAGTATCAGTCTCAGAAAAGACCCCTGTCCCCAGACTTTTTGGATCTTGTGGAGCTTTTGTCCTCTCCAGGTCTTATCCTCTCCCACTTCTTTCATAAGATTCTCTGCATTCTGCCCAAAGTTTGGCTATGAGTCTCAGCATCTGCCTGATACCCTGCAGGGTAGTCTTTCAGAGGCCCTCTTTGGTAGGCTCCTGTACTATTCCCTGTTTTCTACCTCCTCCGAGTATGTCCATCCTCTTTGCCTTTCTGAATGGGGATTGAGCATCTTAGCCAGAGTCCTCCTTCCTGATTAACTTCCTTAGGTGTACAGATTTTAGTATATTTATCCTGTATTACATGTCTAATATCCATTTACGAGTCAGTATATACCCTTTGTGTCTTTAATCATACAAGTCTTTCACTTGCTTGGTTTGTATTAGCCCAAGATATTTTTACATTGTATGAGGACTTTGTAAAAATGCTTTTTGCTTGATTTCTTTTCAGTCCATTTGTTATTTGTATATAGAAGAACTACTCTGTCTCTCTCTCTCTTTCTCTCTCTCTAGTTAATCTTTTATCAAGTTATTTTGCTGAAAATGTTTATCAGCTATAAGAATTCCCTAATGGAATTTCAAGATTCAGTTATGTATCTTATCATCTATCACCTGCAAACAATTACACTTTGACTTCTTCCTTCCCAATTTGTATCCCCTTGATCAACTTCAGCTGTTATTGAGCTATGTAAAATCTCAAATACAATACTGAATAGATATTGAAGAGAATAGATAGCTTTGTCAGGTTTCTGATTTTCATGGGGTGCTTTGTGTTTCACTCTATTGAATTTTATGTTTGATATAGGCTTTTTGTAAATTGTCTTTATTAAGTTTACATAAGTCCCTTGAATCCCTAATCTCTCCTGAAGTTTTCAAAGGAGTTCGAGACTTTTCAAAGTATTTATTTATTTATTTATTTATTTGTTTATTTATTTAATTATTTATTGCATCTAATGAGATGGTCATGTCCTTTTTTTTACCTTTCAATTTATATGGTGGGTTACATTGATTGATTTTCCAATATCAGACTATCCTTCCATGTCTGAGATGAAGCCGATATGATCATGGTGGATGAGATTTTTGATGTATTCTTGAGTTCAGTTTTCAAGTAATTTATTGTTTTTGCAAGTACTTTATTTCGTCTACATTCATACTGGAAATTGGTCTGTAATTATCTTTCTTTGTTGAAACTTTATAATGTTTGTGTATCAGGGTGAGTGTGGCCTCATGAAATGAGTTTGGCAGCAATGTTTTGTTTCTTTTGGTGGAATAATTTAAGGAATCTTGGCATTCAATCTTTGAAAGTTTAGTAGAATTCAGGACAATGGGTTTTGTTTGTTGCCCCCTTTTTTTAAAATTTGCTTTTGTTTGTTTGTTTTTGGTTGTGAGATATTGATTTAACTTTACTAATTGGTACCCATGGGAAAAATTATCCCATTTCTTTTAGATTTTGAAATTAGCTGAAATTTGAAATTTTCAGAGGTCAAACCCATGTAAGTTCCCTGGTTGCTGTTTCAGTTACTATGAGCCACTATTAGTCTAGGTTAGTAGATTCAAAGTTAGGTGTCTTTGAGCCATCTGTTTTTTAAAATTCTTCATGAGGATTTCTTTTTTTTTATGTTGTTAGGTTTTTAAATTTATTTTTCTATTATTATTATTATTATTAATTCAATTTGTATCCCATCTTTGGCCACCTCCCTCATCTCCTCCCATCCCACCCTCTTTCCCTCTTCTTCCCCTATGCCCTCTCTTAGTCCACTGATATGGGAGGTCCTTCTCACCTTCTATCTGACCCTAGCCTATCAAGCCTCATCAGGACTGGTTGTATTCTCTTCTTCTGTGCTCTGCAAAGGCTGCACCTCCCAGGGGGATGTGACCAGAGAAACCTATACTTAGTTCCTGCCAAAGCTTCATTTGGAATTCTGATTGCTGCCTAGTATTTGGCTGTGGATCTCTAGCTGATTCCATCAGTTGCTGCACGAAGCCTCTCTGATGACAAATCCCTGTCTAAAAAGCATAGCAGAATATCAGTAGGGATCATTTAATTTTTTTTTTTTTTGGCCTGTTTGGTTTGGTTCTTTCCTGGGTCACAGGACTATAGGTCTACAGTAGTGACAGGTGTGTGCTTCCTCTCATGACAGGAGTCTCAAGCTGGGCCAGTCAATGGTTAACCACAGTTGGGAGCCTCTAAATGACTGCTGCTATTTTCTTAGGGAAATAGATCTTGATTTAACTTTGGTAATTGTACCTATTTCGAAAATCATCCAGATCTTTTTAGACTTTCCAATTTACTGAAGTACAGGTTTTTAAACTATGTCTTTAAGATTCTCTGAATTTCCTTCATTGTATGTTATGTCCCTCTTTTCATTTTTGAGTTTGCTAAATTAAGTATTTTTTCCTCTACCTTTTTTTTTATTATTATTATTTTCTTTTTAGTTACATTTTGTTAACTCTGTGTCCCAGCTGTATCCCACTCCCTCATTCCCTCCCCAACCCCACACTCCCTCCCTGGTCTCCTCCCTGCCCCTTTCCAAGTCCCCTGATAGGGGAGGACCTCCTCCCCTTTCATCTGACCCTGTTTTATCAGGTATCTTCAGGGCTGGCTGCAAAGTCCTCCTCTGTGGCCTAACAGGACTGCTCCTCCCCTGGGGGGGAGGAGAGGGTCAAACAGCCTGCCCTTGAGATCCTGTTAGTTACTTTAAATAATGGCTTGTATGTCTTGTTGATTTTCTCAAAGACCTAACTTTTGTTTCATTGATTATTTTTATCGTTCTCTTATACATATTTTATTGATTTTAACCACAAGTTTGATTATTTCTTGTCATGTACTCCTTTTGGATGTGCTTAACTTTTTTGTTGTCATTGTTCTAGAAATTATTTTTTAAATGTAAATACTTATTATAAAATTTTTTAACCACTTCTTTCATTTCTGGGTATGTTAGGTTTTTTTGTTTTATTTTGTTTTGTCTTGTTTTTGTTTTTTTGGTTTTTTTTTTTTTTCATTGAATTCTAAGAAGTCTTATTTATTTATTTATTTCTGTCTTGACCCATTTTTCACTCAGTAAAGAGATGTTTAGTTTCCATAAATTCATAAGCGTTCTGGTTCTGTTGTTTCTGTTTTTGATGATACCCAGCTTTATTCCATGATGGTCTTTTTCTCTTGCAGAGTATCATATTCTTTCTTTTTATTCTGCTTGTTTAGTCTTTGGTTATAAAACAAAGATCTTCAATTCATTTGCTTTAGAAATTGCAGAATGGTGATAAAATACTGTCTATAAATGCTATATTTCATTAGATGTCTTAGAAATTTTCAGATATTTTAATACAAAGTTTGTGTATAAACTAATAGATTTTTTCAGCAATGTTGAAAATATGACAAAACATGAAATACAGAAATTAACATTTCATCCCTTGGTAAACAAAATTTGATTCATGAAAAGCTGTATTGGCCTGCTTACAGAGGTTAAATTTTCTACTGTAAGATTTCAAGTGCAAGGCATGTTTTATACTCTTTTAAAATACTTATTTCACTTTTTATTTGTTTTTCTGTTCCAGGAAGAGTGGGTATTTTCACAAAAGCGCAGCTGCCCGTGGAGGGTAAAATAAGATGTTAGATTCCCTGGAGCTAGAGTAACATGTGGGTATAAGCTTAGTGATTGTAAGTTGGAGTCTTGTCTAGACTTAAAAGGTCCAAGACAAACCTGTGCTACACTGAAACAGAGTTACATAAATGAAGTCATAAAACAGATTTACAAGATTTCTACAAACTATTAGTGATATATTTACTAATTTTAATTCAGAGTGGGCTTTAGGGAAATATAATTTTATTTCACATTTTTTAGAGATAAATATTTTTTTTAAAAAAACGACTAAAACAGAAATAGAAATTAGTCCACCAAAGGAAAAAAATATTAAGATATATGCCAATGTGCTACTTTCCATTATTTTAAATTCATTTTGAGTTTATGTAATGAACAAATATATGAGTCAAATGTAGTATTTAATTTTACATTCAGGAAATGGAAAACAACTTGCTATATGAAGTACCAAAAATTAAAGACCAGCTGAGAAAACCAGGGTCTCAGACAATACCACATCATTATGGCATGTCTCCTGTGTACTTCTTTATTTCTTAGAAATTTTCAAGTCAAATGCCCGAATGTTAATTTACCTTTAATCTAAAAGTCTTCAGGGAAATATATGCACGATAGTGTTTCCAGTTAGACTCATACGTAGCTACGTGATAGACTGTGGGAGACAAAATAACCTTGAATCCTTTCTAAACCCATGGGAATTATGAAAAAAAGAGAGATAATTGAGTATGTGTAAAACTTGGAATTACTGAGAGCAAATATATTAGTTATACAAATCTTTAACTCGGAAAAGTACTGGTGAAAGGTAAGATATGTGATTTCAATGTGAACATTATATTCAGAACGCATTTCCTGTTTCTGAGAAAATCAGGGAAAATATTAAAGCCTTATCAGTTTTCAAGTGTAAGTAGAGATGTCATGAGGGCAAAAAACAAGCATATATGGAAAATATATGCAAAAATATATAATTGAAAGCATTGAATATCCAAATAGCACCACAGAACGAAGGACTATCCTGACTTTTTAAAAAATTTCTTCCAATTTATGCTGTGTACACAGGCTACTTTTAGATTATCCTAAATTGTTTTTTATCTTACATGATATTTCATTGATTATTTTAGGTTTTCACAGATATATTGGCAAAGAACTAGATAGACATTAATGTTAAAATAAAGTAATTGAGCTGTAGAAAGGTTCATTATCAACATTTGCTGGTTTTGCAGAACAATAAAATTCAGTTCCTAGTATCCACGTGGTGGCTGGAAGTTATCTGTAAATGCAATTTCAAGAGTTCTGATGGCTTTCATCAGAACAAGGCATACACATATTACACAAACCTGCACTGAAGTAAATGCTCATACACATGAAATAAAAATTAGCATTTATTTTGAGAGTGATTAATGAACAGTGTTTATTGACTTTTGTTATTTTGTTACGGTTGTATGGTTATTTTTCCTCATTTTTTTGAATTTCATTTTACTATATTAATTATACTATATTCACTTTCTATCCCCCAAAAGCCACTCCCTCTTTCCCTCCCGGTTCCACCCTCCCTCCCTCTTTTTCATGTATGTCCCTACCCTAGCTCACTGATAGGGAAGGTCCTCCTCTCCTTCCTTCTGATCTTAGTCTATCAGATAACATCAGGAGTAGTTGCATTGTAATCTTCTGTGGCCTGGTAAGGCTGCTTCTTCTTCAGGGGAAGGTGATCAAAAAGCAGGCCAATCAGATTATGTCAGAGGCAGACCCTTTCCCCATTACTATGTAACCCACTTGGACACTAAACTGCCATGGGCTACATCTATGCCAGGGTTCTAGGATATCTCCATACCTGGTACTTGATTGGAGTATGAGTCTCTGGGAAGACACCTGTATTCAAATTTTCTGGTTCTGTTGCTCTCCTTGTGGGGTTTCTGTCATCTCCAGATCTTACTATTTCACACTTCTTATATAAGATTCCATGTACTCTGCCCAAAAGTTGGCCATAGTTCTCAGTGTCTGCTTTGATAGTCTGAAGGGCAAAGCCTTTCAGAGGCCTTCTGTGGTGGGTTTCTAGCTTATTTCCTGTTTTCTTCTTCTTCTGATGTCCACTGTTTCCAGATTCTGGCTATTACAAATAAAGCTGCTACAAACATGGATGAGCAAATGTCCTTATTGTGTACTTGAGCCTCTTTTGGATATATGCCTAGGAGTGGTATGGCTGGATCTTGAGGAAACACTATTCTTAGTTGTCTGAGAAAGTGCCAGATTGCTTTCTGGAGTGGTTGTACAAGTTTACATTCCCACCAGCAGTGGAGGAGGGTTCCTCTTTCTCCACAACCTCTCCAGCATTTGTTGTCACTTGAGTTTTTGATCTTGGCCATTCTGATGGGTGTAAGGTGAAATCTCAGGGTTGTTTTGATTTGCATTTTCCTAATGGCTAATGACATTGAGCATTTCTGCCATTTGATATTCCTCTACAGAGAGTTCTCTGTTGAGCTCTGTTCCCCATTTTTTAATTCGATTACTTGGTTTGCTGCATTTCAGC
>NW_026591086.1:27623492-27676117 GCF_907164565.1 Psammomys obesus
ATACTACCAAAAATTAGTTAACCAATACTAAGTGGTCATCTCTGAAACCATACATAAAATAACATTGTATTAATTGAGCTGTATATATTACCACAGTTAGGAACATATATGTATGTATATATGTATATATATATTTCCTGAATCAGGAATTAATAACCCTTGGGAAGTAGTAAGACTTTTGAGGGTGAATGTGTTTGATTCATTGCAGCTAGGGGTGGCAGGGATACATGTTACAAAACAGCCTTATCATAAGAGGGGGAAAGAAGTATGGAATTATCCTGTAGATATTGTAAGAACTCCAGGTATCATTAAAGTTCTTGGTTTGAAAATCAAGACACTAAGACATATCATTAGCATAGGGTGGGTCTTTCTAGGAATCCCCAGGTACTTGCTGAATGTGTTTCTTATGAGGTAAGTGTTGGGCTTGCAATCTCTCTGAGGGCTATGCATTGCTTCTTAGGAGATCTGGTGTTCCACAGATCAGATGAATTGGAAACCAAGCTGAGAAAGGGAGACTTTTAGAGTGTGCTGACCTCAGAAGCTTTCTGGAAATGCCAGACTTCAACCTTAATAGCCTGGTCCCACAAACTGTGCAGATGTTAACCTCACCAATGAGGCCTGATGCCAGTTTTCAGAGAGTGACCTCTGCAAGCATCAGCCTGGATTGTTTAGGAATCATCACAGGACTCCCTGGCAAACAACTCAACAAATGCAAACCAGTAAGGGAAGCTTTTTCTGGCTACAAAAGGAGTGTCACCCTCATAGATTCTAGGAAATTTCTACTGCACTAGGGTTTCCATACAAATTTCTCCCGACACTCTACATCTCTTCTGCTCTTCCTGATCATTCCAGCTTCAGTCCCCATCCTCTGCTTTTCCAAAAATTTATTCAACATCACTTTCTCAGAGATATCCATATGATCCCCCTAGATCACCTCTTTTTACCTAACCTCTCTGGGCCTGTGGATTGTAGTTTGACTATCATATACTTATCAGCTGATAGCTGATTATAAAATGAATACATACCATATATGTTTTTCTGGGTCTCAGTAACTTCAGTGAGGATTTTCTTTTTGAAATTTTGCCTACAAACTTTATTATGTATCTTTTAACAGCTTAGTAATACTCATTATGTAAATGTAACACATTTTCTTTACCATCTTTTTGTGGTTGAGGGACATCAAGGTTGTTTGTAGTTTCTGGCAATTATGAATAAATCCACAATAATTACAGTTAAGGAAGTGGATTTTTGTTTGTTTGTTTTTTGTTTGTTCGCTTGCTTTTATTTTTTGGTTAGGATAGAGCATCCTTTGGCTATATGCTCTAAAGTGGTATAATTGAGTTTTGAGGTAGAATGATCCCCAACATCCTAAGGAAGTACCATATTGATTTCAATAGTGGATGTACAAGTTTACACTCCTACCAGGAACTGAGGAGTATTCCACTTGGTAGCATAACCTGTCACTTGTGTTATTGATCTTAGCTTTTCTGGCAGACATGGAATATCAAAGTAGTTTTGATGTGTGCTTTCCTGACGGCTAAGAATGTTGAACATTTCTTTAAATGTTTCTCAGCCTTTTGATAGTCTTCTATTGAGAATTCTCTGTTTAGATCTGAACCCTATTTTTAATTGGGTTATTTGGTTTTTGTATATCTATTTTCTTGAGTCTTTATATATTTGGCATGTTAGAACTCTGTCAGAGTGGAGTTGGTAAAAATATTTTATCATTCTGAAGACTGCCATCTTACCCAGTTGTTGGAGTCCTTTTTATTTTTTTATTTATTATTTATTTATTTCTTACAAATTATTCAATTTTTATCTCAGCTGTATCAATCTCCCTCATTTCCTCCCAACCCAACCCTCCATCTCTCTTCTCCTCCCGTGCCCCTCCCCAAGTACACTGACAGGGGAACTCCTCCTCCCCTTCCATCTGACCCTACCCTATCAATTCTCATCATTCTCTTTCTCTGTGACCTGGTAAGGCTGCCTATCCTCTCAGGGGGAGGTGATCAAAGAGCCTGCCACTGAGTTCATGTAAGAACTCAGTGTAACAGTCCCTATTCCCATTGCTAGTTAACGTACTTGGAGACTTAGCTGCCATGGGTTATATCTGTGCAAGGGTTTCAGCTTATCTCCATGCATGGTCCTTGATTGCAGTATCAGTCTCAGAAAAGACCCCTGTTCCCAGATTCTTTGGTTCTGTTGTTCTCTTTGTGGAATTCTTACCCCATCCATGGCCTTTCTCTCTCCCCATTCTTTCATAAGATTCCTTGCTCTCTGCCCAATGTTTGGCTATGAGTCTCAGCATCTGCTTTGATACCCTTTGGGGTAGAGTCTTTCAGAGGCCCTCTAAGGTAGGATCCTGTCCTTATCCCTGTTTCATGCCTCTTCTAAATTCCATCTTGTTTGCCTTTCCGAATGAAGACTGAGCATCCTATCCAAGGTGTTCCTTCTTCCTTCTCTTCTTTAGGTGTACATATTTTAGTATGTTTATCCAATATTATATGTCTAATATCACTTATGAGTGAGTATAGACCATGTTTGTCTCTCTGCTTCTGGGATACCTCACTCAGAATCTTTTCTAGTTCCATCCATTTGTCTCCAAATTTCATAATATGCTTGTTTCCAATTGCTGAGTAGTATTCCATTGTGTAAATGTATCACAACTTCTGTGTCCATTACTCATTTGAAAGACATCTGGTTTGTTTCCAGATTCTGTCTATTACAAATAAACCTGCTATGGACATGGTTGAACAAATGTCCATGTTGTATACTTGAGAATATTTTGGATATGTGCCTAGGAGAATATAGCTGGATCTTTAGGTGGCTGTGCCAAGAGGATATTGTGTCTGAGGAGCAGGAGAGCAGTGACTGTACATCAACCAACAAACTGAACTGTGGGCCCTTTGAACACCACTGATTTTGTTTCCCAGGTGAGAGGAAACCCCACTGTGTGGCAAGTAATAAGGTCTGTTCTCAGGCTACCAGCTAAACCCTGGAAGAGTTCCCAGGTCCCTACAGGAGCTAGGTCACCAACCCAGAGTCCCTTTTCTTTAAAAATAAAATAAAATAAATCTTTTCAATTTTATGGGGTCTCAGGTAGTAATTGCCTGCACTACCCGTATTCTGTTTAGAAAGATGTCTTCTGTGCCAAAGCTTGTTCCCACTATTCCTCCCACCAGGTTTGGTATATCTGGGATTTTTTGTAAGATCTTTGAGTTCTCTCTGTCTCTCTCTCTCTCTCCCTCTGTCTCTCTCTCTCTCTCTCACTGCACTCCTCCACCATGAAGGCCTGAGATTTGTCATTTTTAAAATAATGTTCTTTATTTATTACAATTTATTCACTTTGTATCCCAGCTGTAGCCCCACCCTCATCCCCTCCCAATCTTGCCCTCCTTCATCCCTCATCGCCTCCTGTACCCCTTCTCCAGTCCACTGATAGTAGAGGTCCTCCTCCCCTTCCATGTGACCCTAGCCTATCAGGTCTCATCAGGACTGTCTTTCATAGTCTTCCTCTGTGGCCTGGTCAGGCTGCTTCCTCATCAGGAGGAGGTGATCAAAGTGCCAGCTACTGAGTTGATGTCAGAGACAGCCCCTGTGCAATTTATTAGGGAGCCCATTTGGAGACTGAGCTGTCACGGGCTACTTCTGTGCAAGGGGTCCAGGTTATCTCTATGACACAGACACAGACAACAGCTCATTGAATATACCTTGTATCTAGAGCCTTCGCCCGTACATTCTAGTTTCTTTGGTACAAGAAGTTATTCTGCAGGCTGTAGAAAGGGAAACTCAGACACCAACCCAGCCATAAAACCAAGGACCTAGAATATGTCCTGCCTGCAAGATGAGCTAGGGAAATGGTGGCACAGTATTTGTGGGAATTGCTAACCAATGTTAGTTTGGTTTAACTTGAAGCCTATGCCACAAGAGAAAGCATATGCCCTAAACCACCTGCATGGCCAGGAACCTGAGCCTGCAGAGCCCAGAGACATGAGTTAAGACTAAAACAACCAGAAGAAAAATCAGTGAAATGATTCTTAATTACGTTCTGATATTCTCGTAGATTGAAGCCTTGTCCACTATTCAGAAGAGAGGCTACTCCCAGTAACAATTAAGAGCAGAAGTAAAAGATGCCCCACTATTCAATAAGGACATTTTCTGAAATATGTTAATAGCAGCTTTATTTGTAATAACCATAATCTGGAAGCAACCTAGTTGTCCTTCATCGGAAGGATGGATACAGAAAGTGTGATACATTACACAGTACTACTAAGAAAAACATACTACTACTACTAAATACTACTACTAAAAACAAAGATAGACATCAGAAGTAGGAGAAGACAAGAAAAGGACAAAAGCCTTCCACAGAGGACCTCTGAAAGACTCTACCCACCAAGGTATTGAAGAATATACTGAGACTCAGCCAAACTTTGGGCTGAGTGCCAGAAACTGTAAGGAAGAAGAGGAAACAGACAGGGAATGCATCTGAGAAGGATCAGAAATGGCAGGTGGCTGAGAGCAATGGAAGGAGGAAAACTGTGGTTTGCTTGTATCATAGGAGAAAAAATAATCTATTCTCAAAAATAAACAAATGAATTAATAAGAAGTTCAATCAATCAATCAATCAGTGTAAGAAATACTTTCACTACCTGTATGTCAACATAGCTTATAGTTTGTCAATTTTTAATATCCCAAAATGATTCATAAGCATATTTCTATAAAATTTTCCCTAGAGATACATTGATCATTATTGGATCATAAAATTTGTTATGGCACTTATTTGTGATCTCTCTCTTGTTAGAAACCAACAACAGTTTCTTTTGATCTGAATAAAAAAAAACATAAATCATTACAGCAGTTCATTCCTAGCAGCAACATGACTTAATCCTTGCCTTACCATCACTCTGCTCAATTTAGGATGAGTCTTTAACTAATACAAAAAGATGCCCTTTTTATTAAAAGACAAGTCACTAAACCTCTGTCTCAATAATTTTACTAAAATTTACCTATTGTTTCAGGTTTACAGTCATTAAATTTATCTCAGGATCTGCTTACTGCAGTGTATATTTTTATCTCCTTTATTTGGTATTTAAACTGTATTTAAGGCAATGTGGTAACTTTTTGAAGAAAATATTAATATTGAATCACAACTAAAACTTTAGCTATAATGAAAGTAATGTAGCAGACACATTTGAATCTTGACAAGAGTATGTAACCATGGCCCACTCTGCCCTTATGCTTGAAACTCTTAAAATCAGTGGAAATGAATTAAATGGCTTTTCACACAAAGATTAATGAGAAATATTAATAAAAAAAACAAATTGTTTTATGCATGGTGTTAACCCATGTTCCTTATTTCAAATCAATGCCCTTTTGGAATTTGTAGATATGATTGTATTATAAAATGTGATTTGACCAGTATTCGCGCAGTAAGATGAGTTCATACTGAGCTACAGTAGATTGTGTACTACAGAGGCCATTGTTCTTATTTCACAAAAACAATTTTAATGGGTGATATGACTCAGGGCACAGAGTTATGAAACCTAAAGCCAAAGACTACCAAAGAAAGCTGGGGTGACTAAATCCAGGATGAAGCAAGAGCACATTCATCTATTCTCAGAGTTTGAGAGAACATATGCTAGCTAACACCTTGCTTTCAAACTCTGTCAGAGAAAACTTTATTGTATAAAAAAAATTGCTGAAGAGTCAGGGAACATGGAAGACACCAGGAGAACATGGCCCACCAAATTAGCTATCTGGTCTATTATCTGAGCTCACAGAGACTGAACCCATAAGCACAGGGCCTGCATGGGTCTGCACCAAATCATCTTCGTATGTGTAATGACAGTTAATTTGGTGGCTTTGTGGGACTTTTAAGAGTAGGAGGTCTATCTCTGATATTTTCCTGCTCTTGAGACTTTTTTCCTCCTATTGGGTTGCCTTGAACAGCCTTAAAATGAGAGCTTTTGCCTTTTCTTACTGTATCTTGTTTTGTCCTTTTTGGCTGAAGTCTCTTGGAGGCCTGCTCTTTCTGTGGATAAAATGAAGAGATGGTGGATCTGGAGGACATAGGAGGTAGGAGTAGACATAGAAAAAAAAATGGTTAGGGTGCATTTTATGACAGAATAATCTATTTTCAATAAAAATTAAAAAAAAAATGGAGAAGTCCTCATGTGATATAGGGCAGACCTTAATATTTTGTACTTTACTGACTGAAAAAAGACATTTCAGTGTAAAGTTCCAGAAGAAAAGACCAAGAATATCCTCGTGGTATCAGTAACTGAAAAATTCTGTAAGTTTTAAGAGTGCAAAGATACTGAGAAAATATTCATATGTAGAAACACCATTCATCTGTATACCCATTTCCTTTATCTTTCCTCACCTATGCCTGTATCTTGAAATGCTGTTCCTACCTTTTTCTTACTTGTCATAATGTCTTATGTCTTATGTAAATTTTGCATTGATTTCTGTCCATGGTGGTGCATACATAGAACTAGTTTCATTGGTTTATATGTGGCTTTTCAGTTTTTCCAGTACCACTTGCTGAAGAAGTTGTCTTTTACCCAATATGTATTTTGGCTATGCTTTTCAATATAACCAGGGGACTGTCTTTGCAAGAAGTTATCATTGGGACTTCTCTTATATTTCATTGATTCATATAAAAATTATTTTTCTGGCATCAATGTTGAATTGTTATTTTGTCTCTATAGAGTAACTTGAAATAAGTTATGGTAATACCTACAACATAACTCTTTTGCTCAGGATAGTTTGGAATATCTGGGGTCTTATACTTCCATATAAATTTTACAAATTTATTTTCTGTTTATGTTATGAATGGCATTGAAATTTTGAGAGAGGGTACATTAAATCTGTAGCGTCTGGCTATGTCATCATTTATAATTTTAACTTTGGACATGCATGGGTTCTATTTTCCTATTCTAGTGTCTTTAATTTCTTTGTTGAGTCTTTTAATATTTTATAGAAGAGACTTTACTCTTTCTTTTTAAAATTTATTCCATAATATTGTTTATTTTAAATTTCCTGAGGTAACTGTAGATAGGATTCTTCTTCTTATATCTTTTGGGGCATGTTTACTGTTTGTTACTGATACAGGCAAATAAAGCACGCTTAACTTTATATTTTGTATCTTAGAAATTTGCTGACAAAACAATTAGATATGAAAGTTTTCTGGTGTAATATTTAGTGTAGTCTCACATAACATATAGATAAGGATATACTTAGAGGTTAATTTATTATTTGTATCTCTTATACTTCCTGCTTTATTTTTTTTATCTAGCTAAGACTGAAAACAGACTAGTAGATTAAGAATGGAAAACATGGACAACCTTATTCTATTCCTGGTTTTACTTTAAATGTCTTGGTATTTCCCTATTTTGTGTATCACACTAGATGTATAATTTTGTCATTTGAATCACTTTATAGGTTGACATGCATACTCCTTCTATTTCTAGTCTATTCAGAGCTTTCATAATGAAATTAAACAGTTTTGAAGGTCTTTTCTTTATATTTTTAGATGATCATACAAACTCAGTGTGGGTTAAATTTATATTATGTATTATATTTAATAATATATCTATTTCAAACTATTGCCGAATCTCTAGAATGGAAGCCACTTGTTCTTATCTATCTTTGATAATGAGGAAAAACTAATTTAAAATGTGTTGCTAAGCTTACAGCTTTACCTATAAAAGGGAGAGACTCATGAAATATATCACTACAGTCCTTTTATATAAGATACTTATTTTATTTTATTATATTTTAATGAGTTTGTATGCTTTGCCTGAATGGTTGACTGTGCATCAAATACATACTAACCATTCCCATCATAAACTAGACTAATCTCAAAAACCAAAGACTTTAAAACAATACCTCCCACACTACAACCATTCATGACAAAATCAACAGATGCAAATAAATACAGTGACTCACAGCTAAGTACTCACTAGAGGCTGAATGCTTTGGAGCCATGAAGTAAAAACTTGAACAAAGGGGGAGATAAAAGACCTGCAGGGGATAGGAACTTCACAAGGAGAGCAACAAAACCAAAATATCTTGGCACAAGGGTCTTTTCTGAGACTGATATTCCAACAAAGGACCATGCATGGAGAAAACCTAAGACCCCTGCACAGATGTAGCCCATGGCAGTTCAGTATCCAAGTGGGTACCCTAGTAAGGGGAACAGGGTCTGTCTCTGACATGAACTCAGTGGCTGGCTCTTTGATCACTACCCCTGGGGGGAAAGCAGCCTTACCAGAGCACAGAGGAAGACAATGCAGCCATACAGATGAGACCTGATAGGTTAGGGTCACATTTAAGGGGAGGAAGACCTCCCCTATCAGTGGACTTGGAGAGGGCATGGGAGGAAATAAGGGAGAAAGAGTGGGATTGGAAGGGACTGAGGGAGGGGGCTACAGCTGGGATACAAAGCAAATAAACTGTAATTAATATTAAAAAATAAAAAAATGACAGTTATGAAGAATTAGCAAGCTTTGACTTAAAATTGAAACAAAAAACTTTTCATAGAGTTTTCATATATTCTTAGATTTCAAACTAGAAATAATATTTGAGAATAAAATTTCCTATCTTTGGTAGAGGTAAATAATGAGTAATCATGACAAAATACACTGTGTTTTGTCCCTAGTTAAAGCTTTCTCCCCAGAAGAAAAGATCTTAGCAGAATTTTCTACCACTTGGAGTAAGGACACTTTTTTCAATTTCTGCCCTGTGGAGAACTGCTCTTATCTATGTAGGAGAAAAATGCTGAGAAACACTTGTGAACATTACCTCTCAGGGACTCTGAAGACTGAGATTTAATCATAAGATTACAGAATACTTCCTCCCACATGTATCTTACCAACAGAGAGACAAGTCTCAAGTATAATAATAGTGGTTTACAGGAGGAAAAAATGGCTATTCTCAGAGGTGTACTTAAGAAAACCCAGAATCGATAGGAGAGATTAAAACAAGGACACTAGAGAAAATGTGAAGCCTCTGGCACCCACAGACACAACAAAATAAACATCCCCAAACTCTAGCCAGATTAATATGGCACCTGCTACTAAAACACTGTTTTCCTCAAATTTTGTATCTCAGTTTCAGTAATTATAAGAACATTTTAAAACCAATCCCTTATACACGCACACACACACATAAACACACACACACATACACATATAAAGAGAGACAGACAGACACAGAGACAGAGACAGAAAGAAAAAAATGGATGATAAATGAATTCACACATGACAGGTATAAAACAAAGAATACAGAATTTTATTAAAGTTAAATTCATAATAATAAGGTAATTAATATGTGAAAATAAGTAATGGAAACAGAATATTTTTATAAGTTTAGCTGCAGACAAGGACAGCAAATAAAGAACTAGTGCTCTCAGCCAAGACACTGAGTATTTGGAAACTAGATGACTGGTTGAAAATGTCCAATAAAAGCACAAACTTGTAAAACAGTTAAATGTCCCAGTTCTGTTTTATAAAAATAAATGCAAATGATTTAACTTGCAAAAATACTGAATGGAACTGAGAAAAAGTTAGATACTACAGGAAAAATATAGAAGATTGCACAAATAGACACAGAATTCTTCAAAACAAAAATGAGGGAAAAATCCATATAAAGAGCCAAAAGCTATACCTGATAATATTTTCATTTTAACCTCTGAAGGAGAGGTAATAGGAAAAAAAGCACATTAAACAAATGATAAATAGAAGAATGAAAATATGCTGAAAATGTAGACAAAGATTTATAAGCTTAATGAAACTGAATTAGAGGCCACAGAAAAGCCGTACAAATAATTATCACCATCAAGGTACTTAAAATAGTTTTTAAGGGAGAGTCAAGATGGCATACACCACTTTTATATTATCTGAGGAATAGAGGATCCAAAATTCTGAAATTAGTGAGTGGGGGCAGGGCAGCTGAAGACAAAACATCCATCGACTCCATGAAAAGACAAAATCTAGGAATAATACAAATAGACAAAAAAGAAGATTCCAAGCTCCAGGGTCCAGAAAATATTCTCAATAAAATCAGAAGAAAAATTTCCCTACTTAAAGAAAGAGATGTCTTTAAACACATAAGAGACTCACAGAATAGACCAAAACACAAATTTTTGGTCTACATTATAATCAAAACACTAAGTCTACAGAAGGGAAAAAAAAAATTTAAAGAGGGAAGGGAAAAGGCCAAGTAACATATAAAGGCAGACCTATAAGAATTACATCAAACTTTTCAACAGAGACTATGAAAGTCAGTAGGGCCAGGGCAGATATCAAGCAGACACTAAGATGCCAACTTAGACTACTATACCCAGCAAAACTTTCAATCAACATAAATGGAGAAAACAAAATATTTCATGACAACTAAATTTATAATATATATATTATAAATATATATTTATATTTATATGCAGCTACCCAGCTCTACAGAACATACTGGAAGGAAAACTCCATCCCAATGAGAACATCTACACCCAAGAAAACACAGGATAAAGATAACAACAAAACAGTAAAAGAAAACAAGCACACAAACACATAATCACTACCTATTCTACAATAAAAGGAACTAACAATTAGTGGTCACTAATAGCAATCATTATCAATGGACTCAACTCTCCAATAAAAAGACACAGACTAATAGAAAGGTTGTGGAAATAGGATCCAATATTCTGCTGTATTAAAGAAACAACCTCTGCAACAAAGATAGACACAGCTTCAGAATAAAGGACTGGAAAAAGGTATCCTACACAAACAGACTGGAGAAGCAAGCTCAAGTAGCAATCCTAAATCTAATAAAATGGACTTTCAACTGAAATTAATCAAAAGACAAGGGGTTGGACACTTCATTCTCATCAAAGGAAAAGTTCACCAAGACAGCATCATAATCCTGAACATCTATGACCCAAACACAAGAGCTGTGCATTTGTAAATTATTAAACATTATTAAAGCTTAAATCACACATCAACCCCAACACATTAATATTGGGACACTGCACTCTGCCCAAGAAACAGATCATTGAGACTGAAGCTAAACAGAGAAATAATGGCACTTACAGAGGTCTTAAATCAAATGGGTCTAATAGATGTCGACCTAACTTTTCATCCAAACACAAAAGAGTACACCTTCTTCTCCTCAAGGTACCTTCTGAAAAATTGTCCATATAGTTGGGTGCAAGAAGATAGTGGATACAAGAAAATTGAAATAATCCTTTGAATTATATCAGATTACCATGATCTAAAAATAGACCTCAGCAATAACAGAAATAGCAAAAATCCTACACTCGCATAGAAACTCACCAACTCTCTACTCAATGACAGCTGAATCAGGGAGGGAAAAAAAATAGATTAAAGACGCTCTAGTCAAAGAAAATGAAGGCACAACTTATTCAAACTTACGGGACAGGACAAGATGAAAGCAGTGCTAAGAGGAAAGTTCATAGCACTAAGTACCTTCATAAGGAAGTTTGAGACATCTCATACAAACAGTTTAATAGCATACCGGAAAGCAAAAGAAGAAATGAAAAAGAAACATAAACAGACACACCCAAGAGAATGAGACAGTTGTAAATAATAAAAACTCAGAGGTGAAATCAGTAAATTAGAAGCAAAGAGAACAATTCAAAGAATAAATGAAACCAAGAGTTGGTTCTTTGATCAAAATCAAAAAGCCAGACAAACCCTTAGCCAAACTAACTAGAAGGCAGAGGGACACTTTCAAAATAAACAAAATCAGACACTGAGGAAATCCAACGAAGCATTAGGTCTTATTTCAAAAGCCTATATACAACAAAATTTGAAAATCTAAATGAAATTAATAGATTCAATTTACCAAAGCAGAATCAAGATCATGTAAATAAATTTAATAATCTTGTATTCCCTAAAGAAAGAGAAGCTCTTTTCAAAATTCTCCTACCAACACAAAACAAAACAAAACAAAACAAAACAAAACAAAAAACAGGACCAGATAGTTTCAGTGCAGAATTCTATCAGACCATATAAAAAGAGGTTATACCAAGGCTCTTTAAAATAATCCACAAACTAGAAACAGGAGGAACATTACCAACCTCATTCTATGACGCCAGAGTCACCTTGATATCTGGACCACACAAAGATCCCACAAAGAAAGATAATTTCCGACGAATTTTGCTTATGAACATTAAGGAAAAAGTACACAACAAAATACTCACAAACAGAATTTAAGAATGTATCAAGGCAGTGTTGGGATTTGGCAAGATAGCGGCTCCAGGATGACTCTCATTCTGACCAGCAGAACAGCAGAACCAGCACAGTGACCAGCAGTCAGAACTCACAGCACTAAAACACAAGTTATTGTGTTTCCCAGGTGAGAGGATACCCCACGGTGAAGGATTCAATCAGCTTTAACTCACCCAGCTAAACCACAGAAGAGATTCCGGTTCCACCAGGCACTTGGTCACCAGTCCAGAGCCACATGCTGGTGGGCTCTGATGACTGTCCCAGAATGAACTGTGGGCATCACAACATTAGAGACTAAGATTTCCCATTGAGAGATAACCCCACGATGCAGGAAACGATTGGGACCGACCTTAGGTCACCCAGACATCCTCTGGAAAAGACTCTGGGTTCTGCAGAAACCCAGGAGCCAGCTCAGAGCCAGAGCTGGGGACCCAGGCACCAACACAGAGTCTTGCCTACAAACCTGACTCGCTGACCCAGATAGAACTGTGGGCCCCAGGGCACTGGGAGGGGAATGGCTGGTCTGATCTCAGATCACTCAGCTGATACCACCACCCTGAAAAGGTCTCGGGAAAAGTTACCCAGTTTCAGCAGATGGCCAGGCACCTAATCCCTAGAAACACAGAAAGGCAGAGCCACGTAAGTCTGTGCCTGTGGATTCTACTCGCCATCACAGACAGAATGGCTGTCCCCAAAGCAAAGACTGGGTGTCCCTGTCAGAAGGAAACTCCACAGTGGGGGGGGGGTCATGAAGTCCAACGCTCAGGACACCCAGCTCCAAAAGACTTTCTGGATTCACACAGACTCTAGGCTCTAGTCTTCCACTGCAGGCATGGGCACTGTGCTCACCCACCATTATTGAGTACTGCTAGGGCACTGGGGCACACAGCTACATCCTCAGACCTACAAAAGCCAGAGAGCCATTACAGCAGCCCTCAGCTACTGCTCCAAGGATCAACCAGTTATCCCTAGCTAAACTGACAATACTGTAGGAATCCCCTGTTCTTCAAGAGGGCTGCACCCAACAATTACACCTTAAGAGCAACAGCTGCTGCTCACTAAATTCAGAGCAAGAAACCCAGCAGCAGGGTAGCCATCACCAGGACTTTTCCTGATGAGAGGAGAACCTTCCTGAACACCACAGTCCATACACCTGAAGTGAACTGTGACAATTCCTGAGAAGCACCACCATTCAGTTGACCATACTCAAAAAGGAGAACTTCAGAACCCTGCAAAGTGGATTCTCCCACCCAAGGACCCAGCAGGCAACAGAAATTAACAGACAACACCTGAGACAGAGAGATGGGTAGAGGCAAGTAGCCCTATACACCCTAACATAAGTGAAATTCAAGAAGATGACTTTACATCTATGCTCATGAAGAGGATAATGGAGGAAGCAAATAAAATGCATAAAGAATTAGGGGAAGATATAATAAAACAGATATGGTAATCTGTAAAGAAATACAGGAAGATGCAGCCAAACAGTTTGTGGCATTCAGAGAGGAAATGATTAAATCACTGAAAGAAATAAAAGAAACAGAGGAATGTTCAAACAAACAGCTGAAGGAATTGAAAGAAAAACAGGAAAATACAATCAGACAGATGAAGGAAAACAACAAAACCATTCAAGATCTGAAGAAAGAATTGGAAGAATTAAAAAAAAAAAAACACAAATGGAGGAAATCATGGAGAGGGAGAACCTTGGAAAGAAAACAGTAACTACAGAGGTAAGCATAACCAACAGACTATAAGAGATGTAAGAAAGAATCTCAGGTGTGGAAGATACAATGGAAGAAATCGATGTATCCATCAAAGGAAATAATAAATCTAAAAAATTCCTGACACAAACCATCTAAGAAATCCATGACAACATAAAAAGAGAAAACCTAAGAATAATAGGAGCAGAGGAAAAAGAACATTCCCTCCTCCAAGGCCCAGAAAATATTTTCAACATAATCATTGAGGAAAATTTCCCCAACTTAAAGGGGAGGCCTATAAGAATACAAGAGGCCTACAGAACACCTAATAAATTGGACCAGAAAAGAAAATCCTCCAGCCACATAATAATCAAATCCATAAGTATACAGAACAAAGAAAAAATACTAAAAGCTGCAAGGGAAAAAGGCCAAGTAACATATAGTGGCAAACCCATTAGAATCACACCTGACTTCTCAACAGAAACTATTAAAGCCAGAAGAGCCTGAATGGATATCAGGCAGACCCTAAGAAAACACAGATGTCAGCCTAGGCAACTGTACCCAGCAAAACTCTCAGTCCTCATAGACTGAGAAAACAAGATATTCAACGACAAAAACAAATTTTAACAATACCTACACACAAATCCAGCGTTACAGAAGATACTGGAAGGAAAAATACAACCCAAGAAAACTACTTTCAAAAAAACACAAGAAATAAATAACCTCACTACAGCAAAACAAAAAGTAGACAAACATACAAACACATTACCATAGCCAACCTCAATATCAAAGGATCTAACAGCCACTGGTCATTATTCACCCTCAACATCAGTGGACTCAATTCTACAATAAAAAGACACAGACTAACAGAATGGATGTGTAAACAAGACCCAACAATCTGTTTGCATACAAGAAACACACCTAAATCACAAAGGTAGATATTACCTGAGAGTAAAGGGCTGGAAGATAGTTTTCCAAACAAATGGACCCCAAGAAGCAAGCAGGAGTAGCCATTCTAATATCTAATAAAATAGATTTTGCACCAAAATTAATCAAAAGAGATAGAAGGACACTTCATACTGATCAAGGGAAAAATCCACCAGGAAGATAACACAATCCTAAACATCTATGCCCCAATTGCAAGGGCACCCACATTTGTAAAAGAAACTTTAATAAAACTTAAACCACACATAGATCCACACACATTAATAGTGGAAGACTTCAAAACCCCACTCTCAACAAAGGACTGGTCAACAAAACAGAAATTAAGCAAAGAAACAAACAATAACTCTGACAGAGGTCATGAATCAAATGGACATCATGGATATCTACAGAAACCTTTCACCCAATCACAAAAGAATTTACCTTCTTCTCAGCACCTCATGGAACCTTCTCCAAAATAGACCATATAGTTGGTCACAAAGCAAGCCTCAACAGGTACAAGAAGATTAAAATAATCTTTTGTATCCTATCTGATCACCATGGACTAAAACTGGACCTCAATGACAAAAATAGCAAAAGGCCTACACACCCATGGAAACTAAACAACTTGCTACTAAATGACAGCTGGGTCAGAGAAGAAATAAAGAAAGAAATTAAAGACTTTCTAGAAATCAATGAAAATGAAGGCACAACATACCCAAACTTATGGGACACAATAAAAGCAGTGCTAAAAGGAAAGTTCATAGCCCTAGTGCCTTCAAGAAGAAATTCGAAACATCTCATGCAAGCAACTTAATGGCTCACTTAAAAGCTCTAGGAAAAAAAAAAAAAAGCTGAAACACCAAAGAGGAATAGATGGCTGGAAATAATCAAACTCGGGGCTGAAATCAATCAATTAGAAACAAATAAAACAATTCAAAGAATCAATGAAACCAAGAGCTGGTTCTTTGAGAAAATCAACAAGGTAGACAAACCCTTAGCAAAACTAACTAAAAGGCAGAGAGAAACTACCCAAATCAACTAAATCAGAAATGAAAAGGGAGACATAAGCACAGACACTGAAGAAATCCAAGCCATTATTAGGTCTTACTTCCAAAGTCTACATGCCACAAAATTTGAATATCTAAATGAAATCAACAATTTTTTTAACCGATTCTATTTGCCAAAGCTGAATCAAGACCAGGTAAACCAATTAAGTAATCTCATATCTCCTAAGGAAATAGAAGCTGTCATCAAATGTCTACCATGCAAAAAAAAAAAAAAAAAAAAAAAGCCTAGGGCCAGATGGTTTCAACACAGAATTCTACCAAACCTTCAAAGAAGAGCTAACACCAGTACTCTTTAAACTATTCCACAAAATAGAAACAGAAGGAACACTACCAAACTCATTCTATGAAGACAAAGTTACCTTGACACCTAAACCTCACAAAGACCCAACATTAAAAGATAATTTCAGGCCAATCTCCCTCATGAACATTGATGCAAAAATACTCAACAAAATAATTGCAAACCGAATCCAAGAAAACATCAAAGATATCATCCACTATGACCAAGTGGGCTTCATCCCAGGTATGCAGGGGTGGTTCAGTATTTGGAAATCCATCAATGTGATCCACCACATAAACAAACTGAAGGAGAAAAACCACATGATAATCTCCGTAGATGCTGAAAAGGCATTTGACAAAATCCAATATCCATTCATATTTAAAGTCTTGGAGAGATCAGTGATACATGGCACATACCTGAACATAGTAAAGGCAATATACAGCCTTTAGAAATTATCAAACTCAATAGAGAGAAACTTAAATGATCCCCACTGAGATCATGGACAAGGCAAGGCTGCCCACTCTCTCCATATCTCTTCAACATTGTTCTAGAAGTCCTTGCTATAGCAATAAGACAGATGAAAGAGATCAAGGGGATACAAATCAGAAAGAAAGAAGTCAAAGTATCACTATTTACAGATGATATGATAGTATACCTGAGTGTCCCCAAAAATTCTACCAGGGAAATCCTATAGCTGATATACACCTTCAGCAAAGTGAAGGGATCCAATATTAACTCAAACAAAATCAGTAGCCCTCCTGTATACAAAAGACAAAAGGGCTGAGAAAGAAATTAGGAAAACAACACCCTTCACAATAACCACAAAGAACATAAAGTACCTGGTTGTGAACCTAACCAAGCAAGACAAAGACTTTTATGAAAAAAAATTCCAGTCTCTGAAGAAAGAATTAGAAGATATCAGAACATGGAAAGATCTCCCATGTTCATGGCTTGGCAGGATTAATATAGTGAAAATGGCCATCTTACCAAAAGCAATCTACAGATTCAATGCAATTCCCATCAAATTACCAACACAATTTTTTACAGATCTTGAAAGAAAAATTGTCGCCTTTATATAGAATAACAAGAAACCCAGAATTATTAAAACAGTTCTCTACAGTAAAAGATCTTCAGGGTGTATCTCTATCCCTGATCTCAAACTGTACTATAGAGCAACAATACTAAAAACTGCATGGTACTGGCATAGAAACAGACTAGTGGATCAATGGAATCGAATAGAAGACGCTGACATAAATTCACACACTGATTTTTGACAAAGATGTCAAAACCATTCAATGGAAAAAAGACAGTTTCTTCAACAAATGGTGCTGGTCTAACTGGATGTCTACATGTAGAAAAATGCAAATAGATCCATACTTATCACCCTGCACAAAACTGAAGTCCAAGTGGATCAAAGACCTCAACATAACCAGACACACTAAACCACTTAGAAGAAAAAGTGGGGAATACCCTTCGAACTCATTGGCACAGGAGACAACTTCCTGAACAGAACACCAACAGTGCAGGCTCTAAGAGCAACAATCAATAAATGGGACTTCATGAACTGAAAAGCTTCTGTAAAGCAAAAGACACTGTTGTAAGAACAAAATCACAGGTTACAGATTGGGAAAGGATCTTCACTAACCCTATATCAATGTAGATGCTGAGACTTATGGGCAACCTTTGGGCAGAGTACAGGGAATCTTAGGAAAGAAGTGGGAAACCGTAAGATCTAGACAGGACAGGAACTCCATAAGGAGAGCAACAGAACCAAAAAATCTGAGCACAGGGGTCTTTCCTGAGACTGATACTCCAACCAAGGACTATGCATGGAGATAACCTAAGACCCCTGCACAGATGTATCCCATGGCAGTTCAGTATACAAGTGGGTTCTATTATAATAGGAACAGGGACTGTCTCTGACATGAGCTGATTGGCCTTCTCTTTAATTTCTTCCCCCTGAGGGGGACTTGGCATTACCAGGTCACAAAAGAAGACAATGCAGCCACTCCTGGTGAGACCTAATTGACTAGGATCAGAAGGAAGGAAAGAAGACCTCCCCTATTAGTGGAATTTGGGAGGGGCATGTATGCAGTGGGTGGAGTAAGGGAGGGATTGGGACAGGAGGAGAGAGGGAACCATAGGGGAGATACAAAGTGAATAAAGTGTATTTAATAAAGAATTAAAAAAAAGAATGTATCAAATATATGATTCACCATGACTAGGTAGGCCTTACCCAGTGCATGCAGGTGTAGTTCAATAAACATAAACCCATCAATGTAATTCTCCATATAAACAAACTGAAACCAACCAACCAACCAACAAACAAAAAGCATCTCCTTAAAAAAAATGCTCAACATCCTTAGTCATCAGGGAAATACAAATCAAAACAACTCTGAGATTCCATCTCACACCCATAAGGATGCTTAAGATAAAAAACTCAAGTGACAACACATGCTGGAGAGGATATAGAGAAAGGGGAACCATATTTCATTGCTGGTGGGAATGTAAACCATTTTGGAAATCAATATGGCAAGTTTTGTCAGAAAATTAGGAATAGTGCTATTCAAAGTTCCAGGTATACCACTCCCAGGCATATACCTGAAAGATGCTCTACTATACAATAAGCACATTTGTTCAAATATGTTCTTAGGAGCTTTATTCATAATAGCTAGAATCTGAAACAAACTAGATGTCCCTCAACCAAGGAATGGATTCAGATATGGTGGTACATTTACACATTGGAATACTACTTAAAAACAAGAAAATCATGAAATTTGCAGGCAAATGGATGGAACTAAAAAAAGATCATCCTGAGTGAGGTATCCCAGAAACAGAAAGACAAGCATGGTATATACTCACTTGTAAGTGGATAATAGACATATAATATATGATAAACATACTAAAATCTGTAGTCCTAAAGAAGCTAAAAAAGAAGGAGGATACTAAGGAAGAGGCTTCATTTTCCTTCAGAAGGGAAAACAGGATAGACACTGGAAGCTGTAGAAAAGAGGCAACAGGGATGGAGCCTAACACAGATGCCTTCTAAAAGACTCCAACCAGCAGAGGATTGAATCAGATGCAGAGACTCACAGCCAAACTTTGGTCAGAGCTCAGGGATTCTTATGGAAGAAGAGGGATATAAATGGTCCCGGAGGGGAGAAGAGCAGCACATCCAAAAACAAAAACAAAAACAAACCAACAACAACAAAAAAAAACATGGCACACAGAGAACTACAGAGACTGATGTATCAACCAAAGACCATATATGTGAGAGGAGTATAACTGGGACTCAAAAAGAATAAATTTTAAATAATAATAATAACAATGAAAAAATAGTAAAGAAATATTCACACTGAATGAAAATGTCAGGTCATGAAGAGTAAAGAGGATATTAAGAAACAGGAATTTTTTTTGTTTTATCTTTAAAACACTTTGTAATTGAATGCCATCAATAATTGTTATATATTTCATGTTTTGTTTATAAACATTTAATAAAGATGGAAATGAATGTCTACACATACAACATTATTATATAGAAAACACTTAATCATCAAAATTTACTGATGTTTTAATATCTTATTGTATATCTTAAAGCAATCAAGAAAAATATAAGCCCAAAATGTGAAACAAACTAACAAAAAAGAATCATGAAGATGATAAAAGTAGAGACAAGATAAATCTGAGTACGAGATTTACAACTTTTTTGTTTGTTTTATTTATATATATTCTACCTGCACCAGATCTCATTACAGATGGTTGTGAGCCACCATGTGGTTGCTAGGAATTGAACTCAGGACCTTTGGAAGAACAGCCAGTGCTCCTAACCTCTGAGCCATCTCTCTAGCCCTTTGTTTTAAAACTTTTTTTTGTGAAGTATATAGCAAGGGGTAACATGACAAATTTAAAATCTACCAAATCTGTAATCACATTAATTTTAAATATATAAATATGAAACTCCAAAATACACTGGATACATAATTCATTACTATCTATAATAACTGATAAATATCAAATCTAAATGGCAGAAGTCAAAGGATAGATATATGTGCATATATGTGTATATATAAGGTATATATAATAATTATATATAAAATTGGAGAACACTACTGAAAAAATATAAATTCTTTATATTTTTATTATAATGTAGCAAAAATTAGAAAAATGTTTTGACTATGATGACAAAATTAGAAAATCTTCATCGAATACTTTAATTTTTTTAAAATATCATCTTTCATCTTACTTTATTCAATCTGAATGTTTTCAAGCTCTCTCCATACACTGTGCATTATTTTGTGTTTTGTAAATTCAATTTTCCCTTATTTTCTCTTATTCAGCTCTAGCCTACAAAAAAGATGATGAATCTTACATGTTATGAAATGCTGGGTATTTCAGATATTTCTGTGTAATTACTGAAATCAGGACCTCAGTAGAAAAAACTGAAATCACAGATGTTAAGAATAGTTACATTCATATTTTGGTGCCATAATTTCTAGCAATTTATATGATATACCCATTCCGTAAGCCAATTACATTTTGGATATCTGGTTCAATATTCGAACTGTCTGATAAATTCTTGACATCTTTCCCTCAGCAGGACTAATATGAGGCAATTTATTACTTTTCACATTCACTTAAAGAGCTAGATTCATTAGTTTAATTTTTTGTGAATGATGTTTTGCCTGAAAGCACATATATGCATCATACATCTGCTTATTTCCTGTGCTATGCAGGGGTGGATCTAATGAAATTGAAATTATAGATAGTTGTACATAATGATTCGTGTGCTTGGAAACAAACCCACGTCCTCTATAATGGCAAGTCATGCTCTTAACCACTGCACAATCTTTGCCATTCTCTCTTTTTTGACATTTACTTTACCTATGCTGGCTTTCATTTATTTGGCCGAAGTTATGGTGTGTCACTTTTCTTTTCAATAAGATAGAGTTTACTTATGATTTTTTTTCTAGAATAATTGATACACAGAATTAAAGCAATATGTGCATATGTACATATCTTTGGAGATTCCTTTTCATTAAATGCTTAAGGAACCTAATTATGAAAAATATAGTGTTTCCCCCATACTTTGTAGGTTACAAACTGTTTCCCTTATCAAAAAGCAATTAGATCAACTTTACTGAGTGTAACTATAGCAACGCACAGATTTAGCAAAAATATTCTTTGTAGATAGTTTTATTTGTGATAAATCTAGTTTTTATTCATCTGATGCTGTGGAGAAAGTTTTAGGTTTTTAGTTCTTTTATGGGAGGTCTTTCAATCTTACCTAAAATTGACTTATTACTGGAGGTATAGCTTAGTGAATTAAAATCCATGCTTAAAAATGGTCAAGGCACTGAGTCCAATGTCCAATACTAGCACAAGTTTAAAAAAAATCCATTCATCACTTGTATAATTATAGAATTAGGGGCAAGCAAGTTATGTGTAAATATTGATTTATCTTTTTTTGTTATCAAAGATATTATCCACTATGACCAAGTAGGCTTCATCCCAGGTATGCAGGGGTGGTTCAGTATACGGAAATCCATCAATGTGATCCACCATATTAACAAACTGAAAGAAAAAAACCACATGATAATCTCACTAGATGCTGAAAAAGCATTTGACAAAATCCAACATCCATTCATGTTTAAAGTACTGGAGAGATCAGGGATACAAGGCACATATCTAAACATAGTAAAGGCGATATACAGCAAGCCTATAGCCAACTTCAAACTGAACGGAGAGAAACTTAAAGCAATCCCATTGAAATTAGGGACAAGACAAGGCTGCCCACTCTCTCCATATCTCTTCAACATAGTACTGGAAGTCCTTTCTAGAGCAATAAGACAGTTGAAGGAGATCAAGGGGATACAGATGGGAAAGGAAGAAGTCAAATTATCACTATTAGCAGATGATATGATAGTATATATGAGTGACTCCAAAAACTCTACCAGGGAACTCCTACAGCTGATAAACATCTTCAGCAAAGTGGCCGGATACAAAATTTACTCAAAAAAATCAGTAGCACTCCTGTATACAAAAGACAAAAGGGCTGAGAAAGAAATTAGAGAAACAACACCATTCACAATAGCCACAAATGACATAAAGTACCTTGGTGTAACCCTAACCAGGCAAGTCAAAGACTTGTATGAAAAAAATTTCAAGTCTCTGAAGAAAGAATTAGAGGAAGATATGAGAAGATGGAAAGATCTCCCATGCTCATGGCTTGGCAGGATTAACATAGTAAAAATGGCCATCTTACCAAAAGCAATCTACAGATTTAATGCAATTCCCATCAAATTGCCAACACAATTCTTTACAGACCTGGAAAGAAAAATTCTCAACTTCGTATGGAATAACAACAAACCGAGAATTGCTAAAACAATCCTCTACAATAAAAGATCTTCTGGAGGTATCTCCATCCCTGATCTCAAGCTGTAGTATAGAGCAACAGTTATAAAAACTGCATGGTACTGGCATAGAAACAGAATGGTGGATCAATGGAATCGAACAGAAGACCCAGAAATAAACCCACACACTTACGGACACCTGATTTTTGACAAAGATACCAAAACCATACAATGGAAAAAAGATAGCATCTTCAACAAATGGTGCTGGTCGAACTGGAAGTCTACATGTAGAAAAATGCAAATAGATCCATATTTATCACCCTGCACAAAACTGAAGTCCAAGTGGATCAAAGACCTCAACATAAAACCATACACATTAAATCGGCTAGAAAAAAAAGTGGGGAATACCCTAGAACACATTGGTACAGGAGACAACTTCCTGAACAGAACACCAACAGCACAGGCTCTAAGAGCAACAATCAATAAATGGGACCTCATGAAACTGAAAAGCTTCTGTAAAGCAAAGGACACCGTCATCAAAACAAAGCGACTGCCTACAGATTGGGAAAGAATCATCACCAACCCTTTATCTGACAGAGGACTCATATCCAATATATATAAAGAACTAAACAAGCTGAAAAGCAACAAACCAAGTAATCCACTTAAAAAATGGGGAACAGAGCTAAAGAGAGAATTCTCTGTAGAGGAATATCGAATGGCAGAGAAGCACTTAAAGAAATGCTCAACCTCATTAGCCATTAGGGAAATGCAAATCAAAACAACCCTGAGATTTCACCTTACACCCATCAGAATGGCCAAGATGAAAAACTCAAGGGACAACACATGCTGGAGAGGTTGTAGAGAAAGGGGAACCCTTCTCCATTGCTGGTGTGAATGTAAACAGATACAACCACTCTGGAAATCAATCTGGCGCTTTCTCAGACAACTAGGAATAGTGCTTCCTCAAGATCCAGCCACACCACTCCTAGGCATATACCCAAAAGAGGCTCAAGTACACAAAAAGGACATTTGCTCAACCATGTTTGTAGCAGCTTTATTTGTAATAGCCAGAAGCTGGAAACAACCCAGATGCCCCTCAAATGAAGAATGGATGCAGAAACTGTGGTACATCTATACAATGGAGTATTACTCAGCAATGAAAAATAAGGAAATCATGAAATTTGCAGGTAAATGGTGGGACCTGGAAAGGATCATCCTGAGTGAGTTGTCCCAGAAGCAAAAAGACAGGCATGGTATATACTCACTCATATAAACATACAATATAGAATAATCCCACTAAAATCTGTACATCTAAAGAAACTAAACAAAAGAGAGGACCCTAACTAAAATGTTCAATCCCCATCCTGAAAGGCAAAGAGGATGGACATCAGAAAAAAAAGAAAATAGGAAACAACCTTGGAACCTGCTACAGAGGGCCTCTGAAAGCTTCTGCAGTATAGACTGTCAAAGCAGATGCTGAGCCTGATGGCCAACTGATGGGCAGAGTGAATGGAATTTTATGTAAGAAGTGGGAAATAGTAAGAGCTGGAGGGGACGGGAACTCCACAAGGAGAACAACAGAAGAAGATAATTTGAACACAGGGAACTTCCCAGAAAATCATACTCTAACCAAGGACTATTTGTGGAGATGACCTGGAACCCCTGCACAGGTGTAGCCCATGACAGTTCAGTGTCCAAGTGGGTTACATAGTAATGGGAAGAGGGACTGCCTCTGACATAATCTGATTGGCCTGCTCGTTGATCACTTCCCCCTGAGGGGGGAGCAGCCTTACCAGGCCACAGTAGAGGACAATGCAGCCACTTTTGATGAGAACTGATAGACTAAGATCAGAAAGAAGAGGAGAACGTCCCCTATCAGTGGACTTGGGGAGTGGCATGCATGCAGAAAGGGGAGGGAGGGTGGGATTGGCAGGCAGGAGGGAGGGGCTTATGGGGGGATACAAAATGAATAAAGTGTAATTAATAAAAAATTAAAAAAAATAAAATGGTCAAGGCACTGAGTCCAATGTCCAATACTAGCACAAGTTTAAAAAAAATCCATTCATCACTTGTATAATTATAGAATTAGGGGCAGGCAAATTATGTGTAAATATTGATTTATCTTTTTTGTTATTTGTTTGTTTGTTTGTTTATTATTATTAATTACACTTTATTCATTTTGTATCCCCCCATAAGCCCCTCCCTCCTCCCCTTCCGACCCCGCCCATCCTCCCCTTTCTGCATGCATGCCCCTCCCCAAGTCTACTGATAGGGGAGGTTCTCCTCTTCTTTCTGATCTTAGTCTATCAGTTCTCATCAGGAGTGGCTGCATTGTCATCTTCTGTGGCCTGGTAAGGCTGATTTATCTTTTAAACTCATAATTTTACATATCCTTGATTTTAAAAACATATAACCTACAGTAATGTAGTCTACAGTGTAACCGATAATATATAACCTAAAATATAACCTACAATAATTTTAATTATATGTTTTTAGGACTATTTGTTGTTTGATAGCCAATCGGTATGTTCTTCCCTAAAGAAGATTATTTCTACCATTATTAACATTATTTAGTTGCTTTTAGTACTTTTTCTAGGATTCAGTCCTCTGGAATTTCCCCCATCAACTTTTATGGTCTTTGTTCAGCTTACATTTACAGGATTTTGTTGGTGAGACTTTATGGTATAGCTTTGGATATTACGAAGAGACAGTCTTACAGCTATATATATATATATATATATATATATATATATATATATATATATTTACTTTCAATTAAATTTTTATTTGTTATATTAGTTATAGTTTATTTATTTTGTATCCCAGCTGTAGCCTCCTCCTCATTACCTCCTAGTCCTGCCCTTCCTCCCTCATCTCCTCCCTGCCCCTAAGTCCACTGATAGGCGTGGTCCTCCTTGAGTCTCAGAGTCTCAGCATCTGCTTTGAAACACATATTAAACTTCTTAATCCCCTGGCTCTTAAAATCTTTCCGCCCCATCTTCAGGAAAGTTTCCTAAACCTTAGGTGTTTTTGTTTTAGAGGTTTATCTATTTGAACTGTGTTCCACAACTCTGCATTTTGATTGGTCAGGTTTTCCATAATGGCCTCTATTGCATCTACTTCAAAGACATGTTTTCTTTAGTTTTCACTACACTGATATGTGAAAATAAAAACAAATAATCATGCTGGTTTGGTAAATTAACAATTACATGTTTCCCTTCAAGATCCATGGCCTCATTAGCACTAGGTAGGTAGTTGGCTAGGTTTTCAGTAGGAAGCATGATTTCCTTGTACAAAGGTCTTAAGCTGAATCAGAGAACTGTTGGTTATTTCCAGAGTACGTTTCCAATCCAAAACACACACAGGGTAATCATGCCCTGATGATTGTTGTTGTACTGCTTTGGGATCACAGTGGGCGGTTACCCACTTCTAGAATTTTGTATGGTACTGTCTAGTTCCATGAAACCTAGTTCTCAGGGTTGAAGCAATCAGGTTGGTTCAAGTGCATGGGACCCTGGGTGATGCATCTGAATTGCATAGTATCTTCAGAAACAGGGGCAACCAAATTTAAGAAAATTCATTTGTGGGTTGCTAATGTTCAAGTTTTATTCTTTTAATAATTAATTACCATTTTAAGAACAGAAAACAATTACATAATTTCCTCATTATCCCCATGTCAAGCCATCACATGTATCCCCCCTGCCTTGTTCCCTTTTGAATACATTACTTTTTATCTGTAGTTGTTGTCACACACACAAACATACACACACATGCACACACACAACAATTATTGAAATAGCCCTTTATTTGTCACTTGTGCTCTTTTAAACTATATGGAAATGAAGATTGTAGCCAAGATTATTAAGCTTATTAATCTTAAATCTGAGCACTCAGTGTTGTAGACACTTAAGGAATTAGAAACTAGGGCAAATAATATATCAGAAAATATTCTTCTAGCCGGTTGTGGTGGTGCACACTGGTAGGATTTGCTGAAGGAGGCAGAGGCCAGAGGATCATGAGTTCGAGGCCAGCCTGGGCTACACAGTTAAAAAAAAAAAGAAAATATTCTTCTATGTTTTAATAGAAAGCAGGTCATTACACTTAATGCAGAAAATGTGATATGAGTTGAAATTCCTCTCTTTAACAGATAAGTGAGCTGAAGGGATGGCTCCTCAGTTTAGAGTAGTTAATGTTCTGCAAAGGATATTAGTTCAGTTAACAGTAGCCAAGTCAGGTAGCTCTCAACTAAACATAACTTCATTTACAGGATGATCTTATAACTATGTTCTCTGTGGGCATCTGTTCACACATGAGCATACCCACAAACTAACAGACACACATTCACATGATTATAAATTACATGAATCTCCAAATTACAAAAAAAAACCTAAAATGAAAAATATGTTCATCCAAATATGATTGTTGTTGATTAATTTAGTTGAACATAGGCCTTAGTCTGACCTGAATAAAACATGATTACATTGCTTATAATATCATGATGTATACTATCTGAATAATTTCATGTGGAAAACAGCAGATACTAGTGTTAAATAGTGCATCTACCTGAAGACAAGAGAAAACAAAATAAGATCCTACAAAAAAAAGGGGGGGCAGGGTGGAGATGAGGGAGGGAGGGTGGGATTGGTAGGGAATGAGGGAGAGGGATACATTTGGGATACAGAGTTAATAAAATGTAACTGATAAGAAAAAATAAAATTAAAATAAATTCTGATGGAAGACAGCCTCTTATCTCAATTTTCTTTAAGCCAGTGAATGTCTATTATCTTAAATTATCTGGATTGTTCATAATTATTTCTTGAAATCAATGGATAATAGGCTCAAGGATATCTCTAGATACATTATCTGTGGTTTCACAACTCTCTTTTGTAAAACAACACTGAATCACAATATTTTCTCAGAGCTTTCCTCATACACTTGTGTAATGTAAATAATTTCTAGAATTCCTGTAATTGTATTAGACACAATAAAATAGAAGTGCTATGTAAATTGTCAAATTGTCATACTAGAAAGAATAATGTCAAGGGAAACCCTGTATATATTTAGTCAAGATCTTACACACACACACACACACACACACACACACAAACACACACACACACACCATGCACAGTCTCTCTTTCATTCTAAAATTAAAAAAAAAAATAGAGATCAGAAAAGCAGGTGACCAGGTAAATAACTGTTTCCAACCTAATTTCACAAGCTGGTGGTGAAACGGTAAAAGAAAATTCCTCTAGAATATCTAAAATTAGAAAATAATGCTGATAATCACACATGCTAGAAGAAATATGAAAAAAAAAAGATTCCTCATCTAATGAAGTTAGGAATGCAGAATGCTGCCGGGGGGAAAGTCATTTGCAATCCAAATTAAATGCACATTTATGACCAAATGATCTCATATTGGGCTTATATCCTAGAAAAGTGAAAATTTATGTCTGTACCAATTCAGTCTAGTAGTATTCTAATAATAAATAGCTTAGTTTTTCTTCTTTATAAACTATAATATCCATTCTACAGACCTAGTTCTGAAAAAACAAGACAAACCAGTGAAATATAAAAACTAAGATGGATTTATACTAAGGGAAAAGAATAATTACTATAAACAAAAACTAAAACTAAAAGCTGACATATGCTGTTTGAAGGAGGACTAGGGAAGGGTAAAAATGGTCATGAGTTATGCATGTTCTTATTGATAGCACCACACATGAATATTTAAGCTTTCTTTTTAAATTTTATTTTCATTAATTAGTTTATTCATTTTGTAATCTAGCTATAGCCCCTTCCCCCCTCTCCTCCCAATCCCACCCTCCCTCCCCCTTCTTCTCCTCTGCTCCTTCCCCAGTCCAATGATAGTGGTGGTCCTCCTCCCCTTCCATCTGACGCTAGTCTATCAGGTCTCATCAGTACTGGCTTCATTGTCTTCCTCTGTGGATTGGTAAGGCTACTCACCTTTCAGGTGGAGGTGATCAAAGAGCCAGTCCCCAAGTTCATGTCAGAGACAGTCCCTGTTCCTATTACTGGGGGACCCTCTTGGACACTGAGCTGCCATGGGCTACATCTATGCAGGCGTTCTAGATTATTTCCATGCATAGTTCTTGGTCGGAGTATAAGTCTCAGAAAAGACCTCTGGGCCCAGATTTCTTGGTTCTGTTGTTCTCCTTGTGGAGCTCCTGTCCCCGCCAGATCTTTCTATCTCCCCCTTCTTTCCTAAGATTCCCTGCATTCTGCCCAAAGTTTGGCTACGAGTCTCAGCATCTGCTTTGATACACTGCTGGGTAGAGTCTTTCAGAAGCCCTCTGTGATAGGCTACTCTCCTGTTTCCTCTTTTCTCTCTCCTCCGATGTGTATCTCTTTTGCCTTTCTGAGTGAGGATTGATCATCTTACCGAGGGTCCTTCTTTTTGATTATCTTCCTTAAGTGTACGGATTTTAGTATGTTTATCTTATATTATATGTCTAATATCTACTTATAAGTAAGTATATACCCTGTGTGTCTTTCTGCTTCTGGCATAACTCACTCGGCATGATCTTTTCTAGATCCCACCATTTGCCTGCAATTTTCATGATATCCTTGTTTTTAGTTGCTGAGTAGTATTCCATTGTGTGGATGTACCACAATTTCTATATCCATTCCTCAGCTGAGGGGCATCTGAGTTGTTTCCGGCTTCTGGCTATTACGAATAAAGCTGCTATAAAGCGTTCTTAATTAAACTCATTGAGATAGAAACAGTAACAAACCAAAGTCCTTGTGGTGGTTTTCATGGCACCTATAGGCTCATATGTTTGAATACTTGGTTACCAGTTGATAAAACGGTTTGAGAAAGGTTGGGGGGGGTGTCGGGCTTTGGAGAATTTAGGTGAGTAAAAGGCCTCCTGACATTTCTACATGCTCTCTACTCTGACTGTGGATTAAGATGTGAGCTCTCTCTGGTTCCTGTCACCTAACTTTGCTCACCTCTCATGGACTCTGGTGGTTTGAATAAGAATGGTTTCCATTGACTCATCTAAATGGGGCCTTTTTGGAGTTAGTGTGGCCATTAGCAGAAGGTCATTAGGGGTGATCTTTCAGGTTTCAAAAGTCCAAACAAGGGCACTTTCTTGTGCTCTGTCTGTCTGTCTCTCTGCTTGTAGATCAGAAGGCATCTCTCAGCTATTGCTTTTTGCCATGGGTATTGCTATGACATTGCTGCCATGTTCCCTACCATGATGCTAATGTTCTAAGCCTCTGAAACTGTAAGCAAACTCCCAGTTAAAGGCTTTCTTTTATAACTGTTTCATTGGTCATGGTGTCTCTTCACAGCAACAGAACACTGACTAAGGGTCTACCATAGAAATAGTAAATTAATTATTTTTTTGTTGTTATTTTTGTTTTTATTTGTGGAGCTCCTGTCCTCTCCAAGTCTTTCTATCTCCCCCTTATTCATAACATTTCCTGCTCTCTCCCCAAAGTTTGGCTATAAGTCCCAGCATCTGTTTTTATACCCTGCAAGGTAGAGCCTTTCACAGCCCTTTGTGGTAAGCTCCTGAATGAACTTGTAATGGCTGTTTTGGTTGTCAAATTTCCTACATCTGGAATACACTGAAACCAAACCAGCTAGGGAGAGCTGTGAATGGTTTTCTTAAGTGGATCATTTGAGATTTGAAGATCAATCCAAAAGTGCACTACACCTTCTGATAAAAGTCTACAAAAAAAGACATTAAAAAATTAAAGCTTTTGCTTTTCACCTTTACTCTCACTGGCAAGCTCATTTATTTTGTTGTTGTAGCATTCCTTTGCTGATGTAAAACTCACTTCTTCCAGGATTTTAACTTGGACTGAAAACAAAGCTAAGACATCTAGCTTTGGGGATTGAAGAGCTACCATATCCTTGGCTTTTTTATCAGGAGAAAGCCATTGTTGTACTGGCCTGATCATAATCACTAAGGCATTTGAATCAATTCTCTTCTGCTGGAGGCCACTGGCTATCACAACCATGATAGTCAAATACAAGGAAGTCTTGGGTGATAAGAAATGGAAGGGTGAGAAATGTAACCAAAAAAAATTTATATATATATATATATATATATATATATATATATATATATATATATGGTAGTGTTGAAGGTCAAATTTATTTTCTTTTAAAGAACTACTGTACAGGTACAGTCAAATTTTTAATAAACATATGTGTACTTTTTATTAGTAAGGGAAATATAGATACTCTTAATGAGTATCAGCAAGTAATAGGAAGATTCTTGATTCTTTAAGAAAACACCAAATGGTGCCTAATCACCAGTACAGCAAGAGGGATGGGAAGAACTAGGGACTGAGATTTGGAGTCCAAGCTATGTTCCCAGAAAGATTCAGGAGCAGGGATTTATGGGCCAGGGTATAGGCAAAGCCAAAGTGTGGCTGTGAAGCTCCAGCAGATAAAGTGGAAAAGAAGTGGATTCCAATTGCCAAACTGGGCCTCCTGGTCAAAAAAATGAAGGCAATTCCCTGGAGGAAATAGCTATCTTTTCACTTTGTCCATTAAGGAATCTAAATTATTGAATTTCTCTTTAAGGTTCCCAAAAGGATAAGGTTCTAAAAATGTAGAAGCAGACTTCAGAGTGGCAGCAGAGCAGGTTCAAGGCTTTTTAAACTATTAGTGACTATAATAGTTATGTTGGTCTTGGCATTAAGTAGCCCAAGGAAGTAGCCACCACCATCAGAGGATCCATGATTTTGGCTCAGTTTCCCACTGTCCCTATGTGGTGTAGTTACTGGCCAAATAAGATTGGGAAAGCCGCACAGTGTTTCATGCAATGCGACATGCTGTTGTGGCTGTGTGCCTCCTCCCTGTTCCTAGAGGCACTGGCATTGTCTCTGCTCCTGTGTCCAAGAAGCTGCTGCTGGCTGGCTGATATTGAAGACAACTATACATCAGCCAGGGGCCACAATGTCACCCTGGGCAACATTGCCAAAACCACCTTCTATGCCATCTCCAAGGTCTACAACTCCTTGACTCCTGAACTCTAGGCACAGACTGTGTTTACCAAGTCTCCTCAGGAATTAACTGTTCTGATAATCAGAACAGACTTGATTAGAGTGCTCTAATCACCTTAGGAAAACCCACAACAAAGAGTCTGTTCAGACCACTGAAACTCCAGCTGTGGCACCCATATAAGGATTTGCTAGAAGAAAAATGAAGTGAATTAAGTCTGGAAAAATTATTCTTGAAGATGATGGGGTAGTTCTGATATTGGCTACTGTAGCACTACTATACAATTTTACATATGCAATACTACATAGAAGATCCCAATGCATATACAGTGATATGTAGAGAAGTGCATATGTAAGTCATAGTAATCCATTGACAGTCTGTGATTTTGCAGTCATGTAATGTCAAGTGAACATCCTGGTATAATTTCACTATGGTTTTGTAATATGTCATCACTTGGTTATTCAAGATGAAGCATATATTGTTCATTTGCATACTATTTTTGCAGATCTCACTGACTTCGTAATTATTATTTCAAAAAGAGCAGGTGTGAGAACAGTTTGTTCTGTGAGTCATAACTTGCTGAGTTATGTACCAATTTTAATATATCCCCCAATTTTAGACTATAGAACTGATTAAAAAAACAAAAAAACAAGTTCTAATTTAACATTTTTAAATGCTGTGATAAATAAAATTTGAGTTGCTGAGGTTCCTCCAGTATCTCCTTCACTGCTCCTGTGTGCCAGGTTTCCAATATAGTGAGTCAACTCAAGAGTGATTTTAAAGCCTAGATAACTAGGACTTGGTAGCCCTATGTAGCACCAGGGCCAAGTTATGGATTACTTTGCATAGCTGATCCATACAGAAAAGCAACCACTCAGATTCTCAAATTTTTGCACATTGCTCACAGAATTGTGTATAGGAAAGAACCAAAAATTCCTTGTTTCTTCAAAATGTGTGGGATGTAGATAATATGATTTTGAATCCATGGAAAGGCAGAGCCCCTGAAAAAACAGACTGCAATACTTTGTATCTACCTGAATATTTATGAAGGTCTATATGACTTTTATGGAATAGAGTATAAAACTGTAAAATAATACTAAGAAAGAAAGCATCCTTACTTCCCTGAATTTTTTTTTTTTTTACTAGATGTTGATGTGGTCTTTGCTCAGTATTATTGTACAGAGTCTCATGTTAAAATAGATTTCAATTCAAAATTATTCTCTTCAGTATTCATGGATGGTTAGTGAAGAATTTTGTTAAGGTTTAGATTAAAGACTTAAATAACAGGGATATAAAATTAAATTGTAAACTTTTTCATATATGTTGCTCCTTTTCATATATATTCACCTTGAAGTCTTGTAAGTCTCAGAGTTAATGGCCAGCTTCATAGAACAAAGCTTCTGAGATAAGGGTTGAAAGATGTGCTAATCTATAGATATAGCAATATATACTTTAGTGTCAGTTAAATACATTCCTCTTTTAAAAAAATAATAATATTGATTCTATCCTGGCCCTTTGACTTGTTCAATAACAGTGAAAATGTTGTCAGGAATAACTTCTCTCTTGTAAAAGAGGTCTTACACTCAATAAATGTGTGATTAGTTAGTCTCATTATTTCATTATACTTAGTTGCATATATGACAGACAGATTGTTACTGTAGATCTCAGAGTTCTGTGAGCTGTACAGGTGTCTACTGTAACTATGGTACTAATTCTTTATTTTACTGCCCAATGTTACTATAGGGTTGACAAACCCTGCTATCTGTTGATATTTCTAGGTCTTAAACAATGTTTTCAAAACAACTGTGTTTCCTTTCCCATTATTCAAGCTCCTAGCATCATTATTAAAGATACTCATGCTACCTGATAATTTAGGTTTTCTACAACCTATCATTCAATGCGTGAATGATATTTTCTTTTCAGTTCCGTTATTTTACTGTTTTAATATACATTTCAGATAAAACTCTTCTTTCCAGTTCTCTAGAATAAGTGCTATTCATATTTTACTTAGGAAATAATGAAATAAACATCATGAACATAACTCAGATTTTTTTCTTTTTTGCTTTTTATTTTTTAATTTAATTTTTTTTATTACATAAAGTCATTTTCTTTCCCAGCTGTAGCCACCTCTCTCATCCCCTCCCAGCCCCACCATCTATTCCTCTTCTCCTCTCAGTACCCTCCCCCAGTCCACTGATAGGGGAGGTTTTTCTCTCCTTCCATCTGACCCTAGCCTATCAGATTTCATCAGGGCTGGCTGCATTGTCTTCCTCTGTGGACTGGTAAGGCTACACTCCCCCCAGGGGGAGGTGATCAAAATGCCAGCCACTGAGTTTATGTCAGAGAGAGTCCCTCATCCCCTTAATAGGGGACACACTTGGACACTGAGCTTCCATTGGCTACATCTGTGCAGGGAGTCTAAGCTATCTCCTTGCATGGTCCTTGGTTGGAGTGTCAGTCTCAGAAAAGTCCCCTGTGCTCAGAATTTTTGGTTCTGTTGCTCTCCTTGTGGAGTGCCTGTCCTCTCCAGGTCTTTCTATCTCTCTTTTCTTTCATAAGATTCCCTGCACCCTGTCCAAAATTTGGCTATGAGTCTCAGCATCTGCTTCAATACCATGCTGGGTAGTCTTTCCAGGGCTCTCTGTGGTAGGCTCCCGTCCTTTTCCCTGTTTTTGTTTTTTTGTTTTTTTCCCCCTCTTCCAAAGTCTACCCTCTTTGCTTTCTGAGTGAGGATTGAGTGTCCTCCTTCTTGTTTAGCTTCTTTAGGTCTGTAGATTTTGTATGTTTATCCTATGTTATATGACGAATATCCACTTCTAAGTGAGTATATACCATATGTCTCTTTCTGCTTCTGTGTCACCTCACTCCGGATGATCTTTTCTAGATTCGACCATTTGCCTGCAAATTTCATGATTTTCTTGTTTTTAATTGCTGAGTAGTATTCCATTGTGTAAATGTACCACAATTTCTGTATCCATTCCTCCATTGAGGGATATCTGGGTTGTTTCCAAATTTTGGTTATTATGAATAAAGCTGCTATGAACATGGATGAGCAAATGTCCTTGTTGTTTACTTGAGCTTATTTTTGATATATGCCTAGGAGTGGTATAGCTGGATATTGAAGTAACACTGTTTCTAATTTATTGAGAAAGTACCAGATTGATTTCCAAATTACTTGGATTATAATCATGTTCCAAACTGTTAGGCTGTCTAAGTTAAAACATATGATTATATGTTTTATATAAATCAATATAAAATATTAATATTATTCTTTATCTTTAATATTTCACTAGGTCTCCATGGCATGTTTGGTAGATTTTTAATGATAAGCTATATGGGTCAAGGTTGATGAGATATTTAGTTCATGTTGATCTGACAAGAACACAGTTTTTCATCATTGTGGCTTTAATTACTGTCTGAATAGTCATTGGTATGCTCATACAACTGGAGCCAGTACTGTCATGTGTCTCACACTAGGTATTTTATGTTTTGTAATTTAGTTGTTCCTATAAGAGTGGTGTTACTGAATTTGTGACTTAAAGCCTAAAACTTCTCAGTTTCCCATTAGATGCTTAATTCTTTGATTTATATTTGTTTTCATAAATTATAACCACCAATTTTTATCTTCGGCTCATACTCCCTTGACCCTGTTCTGTGATTAGGCTTTCCTGGATGATACATATTGATGTCATATATCTTAGAACCTATTGTTCTTCTTTATTAGTTCTTGTAGATTTAATCTGCTTAGCAATATGCTTCTCAATAAATACTTTGTTTGATATCAACGCAAGTAGTGAAAAAAACATTTATTTGTCATATTTTGTCAAAAATATTCAAGATGCAAAATTGTAGTCAAATAATCTTTACACATAAACTCTAATGATTGTTGCAAAAGTAAGACTGTTGAAATTAATTTCCCTTTTTAATAATGGGGAATAAACTAAATGTTACATAACAAATGTGCAAAGTATTTGCATGCTCACTAAAACCACATTGACCTCACTTTAGTCATTTTCTATAATATATCTATTACCTAGAATGAACAACCAACATAGAAATTTACAAGTATAGTTTTTATTAGATAATCAAGTTAAAATTTTATATCTTCCTGCTCATAATTTATTCTCCATGTCTCAAACATGATGTTAAAGAACATTTATACATATATACTTAGATGTTATATATGTGTGTAAATATATATATTTACATACATACATAAATTAAGGATGGTACACAGAAGAGGACAATGCAGCCACTTCTGATGAGAATTGATAGACTAAGATCAGAAAGAAGGAGAGGAGGACCTCCCCTATCAGTGGACTTGGGGAGGGGCATGCATGAAGAAAGGGGAGGGAGGGTGGGATCAGGAGGGGAAAAGGGAGGAGCTTATGGGGGGATACAAAATGAATGAAGTGTAATTAATAAAAGTTAAATTAAAAAAAACCCCTTCGTTGATTTGTTCATCATTAAAAAAAAAAAGAAAGGATGGTAGTAAAAATTGACACTATGCTTTCTAACAGTGCGATAGCAGTGAATGAAGCAAAGTATGCCCTAGATGGAGTTAGTTAGTGTGAGTTCAAACATCCAGCTATTAACCCATAAGAATATGGAACAAACTTGATAATAAATTATTTAATAAAGGACTGGAGAGTCAGCAACCTATTGGATTTCAGACTCTAAAAACAAACATGGGTTTGTTAAAGTCTAAAAATATTTTAAGGCCACTGATTTAGATACTGAGAAAGCAAAGTATTGAGTTTTTGCCATTTTCATATCATTCTTTCAGTTCTCCACTTACTGTAGAAAATAATAATGAATTACATACAAGCATAATTGAATTAAAAGCAAACATCTCTTTATATGTATTTATTCTTGGCTAAAATATTCAGTTTTAAGAATTGATTTTCTCACTTGAGACACAGCTGACTGATCTAAGTGTACTGGGATCCTGTGGATCTCAGAACAATTACCAGAACTTCTTTGGAAACCCATCTGTAACTCCAGGTTCAAGGGCTCTTTTTTCTTCTTCTGGCTTTGTAGACAATGCATACACACTTGAATAGAAATACAGGTAGACAAAATACACATAATACATAATTAAAAATAGAATATCTTTAAAAACATTTTAAAAATCATTATTCTTCTACTATTATGTGATATAGTTCTACTATGAAGAATGGCTCTGAGGATGAGATATAAGAAACTTTTTTTCCTAATTTTTATTAATTATAGTTTATTCACTTTTTACCCTAGTTGTAGCTCCCTCCCCAAGCCCTCTCAATCCCACCCTCCCTCTCTCTTCTTTTCCTATGCCCATCCCCCAGTACAATGATAGGGGAGGTCCTCTTCCAACCCCATTTGACCCTAGTCTATCAGGTCTCATTGGGACAGCTTAATTGTCTTCCTCTGTGGACTTGTAAGGCTGCTCTCCCCTCAGGTGGAGGTGATCAAAGAGCCAGCCCATGAGTTCATGTCAGAGATGGTCCCTGGTCCTATTATTGGGGAACTGTCTTGGACCCTGAGCTGCCATGGGCTACTCTTGTGTAGGGGTTCTAAATTATCTCCATGCATGGTTCTTGTTTGGAGTATCAGTCTCAAAAAGACCCCTGTGCCCAGATTTTTTGGTTCTATTGCTCTGCTTTTGGGGCTTGTTTCCTCCAGGTCTTACTATCTCCCCTTCTTTCGTCAGATTCCCATCACTCTTCCCAAAGTTTGGCTGAGTCTCAGCATCTGCTCTGATATACTGCTCAGTAGAGTCTTCCAGAGGCCCTCTGTAATAGGTTCCTGTCCTGTTTCCTGTTTTCTCCATCTTCAGATATGCATCTCATTTGCCTTTCTGAATGAGGATTGATCAGCTTACCCAGGGTTCTCCTTCTTGATTAGCTTACTTAGGTATATAGATTTTAGTGTGATTATCCTATATTTTTAAGTCAAATATCCACTTATAAGTGAGTATATATATGCTTCTGGGGTACCTCACTCAGGATGATCTTTTCTAGATCCCACCATTTGTCTGCAAATTTCATGATTTCTTTGTTTTAATTGTTGAGTAGTGTTCCATTGTGTGAATGTACCACAGTTTTTGTATCCATTCATCAGCTGAGGGGCATTTGTGTTGTTTCTAGGTTCTGTCTATTACAAATAAAGCTGCTATGAACATAGTTGAGCACATGTCCTTGTTGTATACTTGAGCATGTTTTCAGTATATGCCTAGGAGTGGAATACCTGAGGCCTGAGGTAACACTATTCCTAATTTTTCTGAGAAAGCACCAGATTGATTTCCAAAGAAGTTGTTAAAGTTTATATTCCCACCAGCAGTGGAGGAGGGTTCCTCTTTCTCCACAACCTCTCCAACATGTGTTGTATCTTGAGTTTTTGATCTTAGCTATTCTGATGGGTATAAGGTGAAATCTCAGGGTCAATTTGATTTGCATTTCTCTGATGACTAAGGATGTTGAGCATTTCTGTAAATGTTTCTGTGCCATTCGATGTTCCTCTATTGACAATTCTCTGTTTAGCTCTGCACCCCATTTTTTAATTGGGTTACTTGATTTGTTGCTTTTTAACTTCTTAAGTTTTATATATTCTGTATATTAGCCTTCTGTCAGATACAGGGTCGGTGAAGATCTTTTCCCAGTCTATAGGCAGACACTGTTATGATGACAGTGTCCTTTGCTTTACAGAAGCTTTTCAGTTTCATGAGGTCCCATTTATTGATTTCTGATCTTAGAGCCTGTGCTGTTTGTGTTTTGTTCAGGAAGTTATCTCCTGTGCAAATGAGTTCAATGCTTCTCCCCACATTTTCATTTAAGAGGTTTAGTGTGTCTGTTTTTTTTTAATTTTGTATTTAACTTTTATTAATTATACTTTATTCATTTTGCATCCACCCTTAAGCCCCTCTCTCCTCCACTCCCCGTCACACCCTCCTCCTTCCTCTCTATTATTTCCTCCATTTGTGTTTTCTTTAATTTTTACAGTTCTATCTTCATGTCTTGAGTTGTTTTGTTTACTGCCTTCACCTGTTTGACTGTATTTTCCTGTTTTTCTTTTAGTTCCTTGAACTCTGTTTCTTTTATTTCTTTCAGTAATTTACTTATTTCTTCTCTGAAGGCCGCAAACTCTATGGCTGCATCTTCCCATATTTCTTCACAGATGGCGATAATCTGCTTGTCTTTAACTTCCTCCATTTCTTTATGGATAGCCATGATCTCTTTGGTTTTATCTTCCTCTAATTCTGTACATCTTTTATTTGTTTCCTCTATTATCCTCTTCATCAGCATAGATGTAAGGTCATCTTCTTGATTTTCTATTATGCTGCGTTGTCCAGGGCTGTTCGCCCCTGGATGGCTGGGTTCTGGAGATGCCATATTGCTCTGTCTTTTGTTGGTTGAGCTTTCACACTGACCTCTACCCATTGGGCTGTTTTAGGTGTTGACTGTTAGTTTCTGTTCTTCCTGGAGTCCTGAGATAAGGAGAATCCCCTTGGCTGGAAGATGAATTTTCCTGAAGGTATCTTCCTCTGCTTTTTGGTTATGGTCACTGTATTGCCAGTGTTTCTCAGGAATTGCCACTGCTCACCTCAGATGTATAGACCTGAGTAGTAGCTGTGGTCTTTGTTAGGCGGGGGTGGGGGCTCTTCTCTTACCCATAGAAGTTTTCAAAACATCTGCCCCACTGCTGGCTTTCTCGTTATAAATTTAGTGAGCTGCTGCTCTTGTTACAGTTTTCCAGGTACAGTCCTCTTGAAGAACCTGCTGATTCCCTAGCTGTGGGGTTTTCTCCCAACAGGGAAACTCAGTCTGTTATCCTGGGGCACACAGTTCTGTCTGGGAAAGTGAGAGGAGTACCCAGCACGTCTGTGGGCCAGAGGCTGAGTGCTCCGCTCTGGGCCTGGAGAATGTGAACCCAGGTTGAGTTGGCGCCTGGGGTCACTGCTCTGGTCTGGAGGCTGGGTGCCTCACTCTGGACCAGAAGCTGTGTGTCCCTGTCTGGGATGGCAGCTGCAGGCACTGCTCTGGTCCGGACACTGTGGGTGCAGCCCTCTTGAGGGAGCAGAGATTCCCACAGTTTTGTTAGTCTAGCTAGGGATAACTAGTTGATCCTTGGCACAGTATCTGAGGGCTGCTGTCATGGTTCTCTGGCTTTTGTAGGACTGAGGATGCAGCTGTATGCCCCAGTGCCTTAGGGGAACTCAATAATGGCGGCTGAGCACAGCACTCTTGCCTGCAGTAGAAGGCTAGAGCCCAGAGTCTGCATGAATCCAGAAAGTCTTTTGGTGCTGGGTGTCCTGAGCATTAGACCTGATGATCCCCCCCCCCCCCGCTGTGGGGTTTACTCCTGCCAAAGACACCCAGTCTTTGCTTTCGGGACCGCCGTTCTGTCTGGGGTGGCTAGTAGAACCCACAGGCACAGATGCCCGCCCATGGCTCTGCCTTTCTGGCCTTTGGGAGCCTGGGCATCTGCCTAAACTGTGTAATTTTCCTGAGACCTTTTCGGGGTGGTGGTATCAGCTGAGTGCTCTGAGATCAGACCAGCTGTTTCCCTCCCTGTGGGTTTACACCTGACAGTGAAACTCAATCTCTGGTTCCCTGGGACCCACAGTTCTATCTGAGGCGGCGAATCAGGCACGCAGGCAGGGCTCTGTGCTGGAGCCTGGGTCCCTGGCTCTGGCTCCAGGCTGGCTGGCTCCTGGGGCACCTGCGGAACCCGAGTCTTTTCCAGGGGATGTCTGGGTAACCTAAGGTCGGTCCCAATCGTTTCCTGCTCCGTGGGGTTATCTCTCAACTGGAAAATCCAGTCTGTGATGTTGTGGGCCCACAGTTCAGTCTGGGACAGTGACCAGATCACTCTGGCTATGGCTCTGGGCTGGTGACTAAGCGCCTGGTGGAACCGGGATCTCTTCTATGGTTTAGCTGGGTTAGTTAAAGCTGATTGAATCTCCCACTGTGGGGTATCCTCTCACCTGGGAAACACAATCACTTTTGTTTTATGGTGCGAGTTCTGATTGCTGGTCACTGTGCAGATCCTGCTGTGCTGCTGCTCAGAATGAGAGTCCTCCCTGCGCTGCCATCTTGCCCCACCTCTAGTGTGTCTGTTTTATATTGAGGTCTATGATCCACTTGGATTTAATTTTGTGCAGGGTGATAAATATGGATCTACTTGCATTTTTCTACATATAGACAACCGGTTAGACCAACACCATTTGTTGAGCATTGTATCTTTTTTCATTGTATGGTTTTGGCATCTTTGTCAAAAATCAGGTGTCCATAAGTGTGTGGGTTTATTTCTCGGTCTTCTATTTGATTCCGTTCATACACCATTCTGTTTCTTTGCCGGTACCATGCAGTTTTTTATTATTGTTGTTCTATAGTACAGCTTGATATTGGGATGAGATAAGTCCAGAAGATCTTTTTTGTATTAAGTGCAAATGCAATTTTATTTAGCTCTAAAGTAAGATTATGGAATAGCTGATGGAACTGGTGATAGTATTGCAAATGAAGTACATTCATCTAGCAACACAAATATCACATACTTTCTTTCATATGCAGAGTATAGATTTTTTAAAAAGGTGCACCTACATGCATATGACATAAAGCAGAATGGTGATTGACTGTGATGGAGGCTAGTGGGAATGGAAGGAGGAGCAAAAGAAGCTAGATGTGGACGTGGACACAATGGAGGTGGTGTGTGCTTTCTAACCCTGACTGGAACCCAGCATTAAAGAAAATATGATTTATTAATTAATTTTTAAAGTAAAATTTTGCTGTGCTCTGCCCATTGTGTGTAAAATCTACTGCAATGCAGTTACCGTGTCTTTGAAAAACAGATACTTTATTATGAACTCCAATCTAATAATTAATACTATAAAATGAAATATATATCATGCCACACTTGAGAAACCACTTTTTATGGTATGACATTCCAACCCCACCATAGTGGATTTGGTAGGTATGAAATGGAAATGTAAGGACAAAGCTACAGAGCAGATGTTGAAAAAAAAGCCTTAAGAACAAAGACAGTCAGTCAATGGTACAGGTAAAATGACAAACATCCTAGAATACAAGAATTTAGGGACAGCATTTTAACATAAATATAGATGTCATCAAACACACCAATCAGATGTTAGTGAAGTTGCACCCAGATTTCTACAGCCAATTCATTCAATGCTCATGAAAAGCAATATGAATCAGCCTTAATGTACTAAATATGCACATTTGTAATAAATAGGGCATCCAGTGATGAAGTTTAAAGTTACTAGGGAGAAACCATATTACTTCGTCCAGGTATGGGCAGAGTATCACACAATATTCATGCCTTCCAAGGTACATTGAAATAAAAGCAAAGCACTGCCATGAACAATAAAACCTTTACCTGTATGTTCTCTGGAAACAGTTCCTTTTTTTCATAGAGGATTAGAGGATTGTTTTAGTGATTCTGGGTTCCTTGTTATTTCATATCAAGTTGAGAATTTTTCTTTCAAAGTCTGTAAAGAATTGTTTTGATAATTTGATGGGAATTGCATTGAATCTGTAGATTCCTTTTGGTAAGATGGCCATTTTTACTATTGTATGAAACTTTTTAGAAATATATTTATTAAGCATATATAATCATAAAATAAAATATATATAAGCATAAAAATGGATTTCAATAAGGAACTGTATTGCCTTAAACTATGTATGTCAAATATCATCTCTAGCAAATACTGTGTTTTTGGAGCAGGAGGCTTAAAATTAAGGAACTTCGCTACTGAGTTTGCAAGTGAATTCACAGTTTTGAAACCTAAAACCTAAAAATCCATGAGAACTATGTAAACAAAATAACACATGCAAAAGATACGCATCCAATGTCTATGTATTGAACTGCTATGAATTAATGAATAAACATACTATGGACTGACAAATATGGAAACAAAGCTTGGAACACAAAAAAAGGGATTAAAAGAAAATATATACAAATGATCTTTGTTTTCTCATTTGTTATTATTGGATGGTCCGTGGGTGTTTGGATATGTTTGTCAGAGTAGAAGGAGCTGATAGAGGAAATGTTGAAACATATTGTTGTTTCTCCATAATTTTTAAATGGCAAAAAAACATTCACATACCCCCAAAATTTATTCCTGGCTGACCTATTATTTTATCTGAAATTCTCACCAAGCTTGGAAATTTTATGCTGAAAATGTGTTTCTACAAGAATTCTCTTAAAATACACCCACTTTACTGCCAAGATTTTGCAAACAATTCAAACATTAAGAGTATTATATAGATAAACACAACTGCTTTAAAAATATAAAAGTTGTTTATTGTTCCATGGTTAGTCTTTATTTATTTAATGAATAACAGAGTAGCTATATTATAATATTTTCATGTTTTGTTTTGTTTGAGGAGAGTAGGGAAGAGAGAGAGAGGAGAGAGAGTTGTGGTAGAGCAAGAGAGATAAAATAAAGTTGGGTGGGAAGGGAGGTGGGAAAATCTTGGAAAGAGAAATAATAAAGTCAAAGTATATTGAATGAAAACATTTAGTTAATTAAACATAAATTAAATTATTATGTAAGACTATATGTATCATAAACCATGAAGTGTAATTGACCAAAACATACTTCAATTTTGGTACTGGGGTGTAAAGGATAGTCCATTGATTTCAGAGAGTTACTTCCTTATGGTTTGCAGAATACTTTAACTTGGAATTCTCCACTCAGTGGTATGGAAGGGAAATGTTTTATGAGAACCCCTGCTCAGATGTAGCCCATGGCAGCTCAATACCCAAGTGGAATCCCTAGTAAAGGGAACAGGGACTGTTTCTGACATGAACTCAGTGGAGGGCTCTTTGACCACGACCACCCCTGAGGAGAGAGCAGCCTTACCAGGCCACAGAGAAGGACAATGCACCCAGTCCTGATGAGACCTGATAAGCTAGGGTCAGATGGAAGGGGAGAAAGACCTCGCTATCAGTGGAGTTTTATAGCAGCATGGGAGGAGATGAGGGAGTGAGAATGGGATTGGGAGGGAATAAGAGAGGGGGCTACAGCTAGGATACAAACTGAATAAACTGTAATAAATATTAAAAGCAAAAATTTAATTAAAAATTTTGAGAATAATATATTTGTTATTAAACATTACTTTGAACCTATGAGATAAGTCAATCATCTTGAAATGAAACAAATGAGATGTAAAATGATTACTCGATGACTAAGAGTAATGTGCCAATCAATGATCTACTTTTCTTAGAATTTGCTATATATGCTTGTGCTTGCAATTACTAAATTAACCTCCTAACTGCAAACCAGAAGAGCCCTTAAGTTTGTATTACATCTCAGTATGGAGGAACATTAAATTGCCAGATGTTCACTTTTAATAAAACAATTTAATGCTTATGAAGTCCAGCCGGGTCTTAGAAAACTCATTGTCATCATACTTTTTTTGCCCCTTCTATTTTCCCTTTCCCCCTGGGTACACAGTAAATTCTTCTGTCTTACGATGAATTCTTACAATATCCCAAAGTGACTTTAAAATTTCTAATAGCCTTCCCATCTGATAAATCACACATATTTCACTCTCTGGTTGTTTATTTGTGCTTTCCTTTACCAAGTGAACACTAAAGAGGGAATTTGGGAGTTCTAAATCCTTCTGTACTCTTCCTATAATAGTAATGTTTTTAGCATCACCATAGTTAAGGAGCCGTCAGCACTTATAAACTCCTACTTTAGTGAAATTTTGCTTGGCATATAAGCTTTCAGCCCAGCAGCAATTTTCATTTTAAGTTTTAAAAACCATCTCCTAGGATATTTGTGATGATGTGGTTAAAACTTAAAACAAAAGCTTACTGTTCTCTGATGATTCCAAATCCCCTCAAAGATTGCTCTTTTCAGATTTCTTCCCCGAATAAAATCAATTAGCTCATAATAGCTAGAGAGAGTGGAAAGATTTTTAGAAGATGCACTGATAGATATAATGCCATTTTGCACATCAAAATTACATTGAAGTATCAGAGGCAAAAATGTTGATAAATAAAAATTGCATATATTTTAATATTTAACACATTCTATTCAAAGAGGGAAAAGCCTTAGCTGATATATGTTTTAAATGTGGAACACTTTCAAGTGAAGACTTAGGTTTAGCCTTAGACTAAACTAAGGAATTTTAAATGAATGCACAAGTTTAAAGTTGTTTAAAATATCGAACAATTACAGATTCAGCCTGTCATCTCACCTCTTGTTCTGAGATGGTTCTTCTTTGACATCTTCTTCTGGATTCTTCTATTCTATTAACTTCTAAATGACAGGATAATAATACCCTTCTTTCCCATTTGTGCCTTGAAACATAATGTCATTTAATTATATGGACTTAAATATTGTAGTTACATTGATAAATCTTAAACTTACATCTTTACATTTGAATTCTTCGTAATTTCACTGCTGAACTTGGTTTATTTTTCAAAAAATATTACAGTCCATAAGGATATAATATAGGTTGTAAATGCACTCATTGGAATCTTGATTCTGTTTCATTATATTGCCCCTAAATTAGTTTCTCTTTGGGACCCTTGAATCACACAGTAAGTTCCATTGTTTGTAAATTCCAAATAAATAAATGGACCAAGAAAACAAACTTCAGACTTGACACATTGTTTACTCTCTTTCACCACAACCAATCCATTAACAATCCATTTGTGCTTTCCCCCATCTCTTCTCTCATGCAATCCATCCTAACCATAGCCTTCTCTCATTCTCCCCTTCACTTCTCCCTTAACCCCCAATACATACCTTGAGGGCTAAGTTAAAGGCTAGGCCCACAAGCAAAAATATCTCCACTTTAAGTCTATTTATATTAATGGAACATAGACCTAAAATTAGTATTCTTGTTTTAAATGTGGCAATCCCTCTTTAAACTAGACCGAAATGCATCATCACTAATTAATAAAGAAGCAATTTAACTAACAAATTTTTGCCAATGAGAAATCCTTTTACTTATTTATAGGGTGTAAAATCCACACTGTGGACGTCAAGGAACTCTTGGAAACATTTCTGAATTGTGTTTGCTTAGATGTTAAACCAGAAAATTCCATTTATGTTTGGGAGTGGTTCATAGGTCCTCAACTCTAGCCAATGAACTATTTAAAATTTGCCACCTCTGAGAGGTGACAGTATATTTACTTTGCAGGTTGTTTCTATTGAGCTGCCCATATTCCAATGAACAGTTCTCAATCCATGCACATACTAGCAGCACTAAATGGACTTAGTTTAAAAAGAGTGTGTGGTACTTAGAGGGAAACATTATAAGTAGATATGAGGGATATTAAAGGCATAGGAGTGCAAAACTCATTTGATCAAAGAATATTGTTAACATGAATAAACTTTTTGGCTTATATATTTTTAATGTGGAAATTTTATTTTCAGTCATTTGTGAGGGAAGTGTATAGAGGGAATCACTACCTTTCCAGTTTGCTTAAAATTCTGAACTTTAGTTGAATAGTTCAGAGTGAGTTATTTGAACATTTCATGTGTAGTAGTAAAAGAAACAGCTTCCATCTTTTCTCTCACTCAGACATTGCCACCCTAGAACAGCCACCTTCTATGTGCTCAACCCTTGCAAAACTTCTCCATCCACCATTGTAAATGAGGAAAAGTGTTCATTTGAGCTTCCTCGATCAAATGTTTGTTATGTTGGGATTGTCTGCTGTTTTAAGCCCTAATTTAAACCCAAATGAAAAAAATCTCACAAATCTGCATTTTGTCTAATGTTATTTCTGTAGTAGAAAACAAATAAAATAATCAGTAATGCAAAGTCATTAGCCAAATTTCATATGGAGAAAATCTATTAAGTTGATTTATAGCACAATCACACTTATTAAGAATGTATTCTACTAGAAAATGAAAAATTTTTAATAATTCATAAACTGCAATTACTTTATGCCACCTTTAAGTTATATTAAAGTCATATAAAAGTTACTAAAATAACAGTGTGAAGTTTCAGTGGAAAATGAACAGCAATGACAATAAAAAGACTATTAAAAAAAGTAACATACAAACATTACATATAGATCATGTTGATAAGTTAAATATCTAGTTCATAAATGAACAAATACCATGAGAGGACTTCTTGTTAATACTTTTTCCCACAGTTGATACTTCCGGATAATTCCAGAGCATAGTTTTTCAATATAGTTAACAATTAAAATCTTAAGTTACCACCACTGAAAACATAACCGTATCCGTATAGTTTCACTGCAAAAGAGACAATAGTTTCACTGCAAAAGAGACATTCACATGTCATGAATCTTTTGTGAAAATACACCTATGAAGAAAGCATTTTGGTATACATATGTAGGATACAGAATTATATACTACATATCAAGCTCTACACATTAAAACAATGATCAGCCTTGGAATCAATGCCATAACAGGTGATGGTACTGAATTAGTAGTGAATTGCACTGAAGGATATCAAAGTTTCTTGGGGAAATGTCTGGTTTTGTGTTTGGAATAGAAGGTGTTTAGGAACATTCTGTCCTACCTGCTATAAGCAAGGACATTCTCAAAGACTACATCACTTACACTAAAGGATTTAAAATCCAACTTGAAGTTACTGCTTTTGATAAAATGTGAAGCTATTTATGTTTCAAGGGAATAATTGCAAGGGGCAAAAGAGTGAGCTCTGAAGGAAAAACTACGCCACAGACTAACCAAATAGTAGGTGGAGGAAATGATTGCTAACCATGATTGTCATGGAATCAACATAGAATCAAACTTCCTGTGAGGTTAGTAGACCTAAGACGATTCATTGTAAATGTGCCATGATGAACTAGGGTCCGTGATAAGATTTAATAAAAAGGAGAAAGCCAGATGAGCATAGCATTCATAGCCCTCTGCTTCCTGGTTGTGGACATATTGTAACCGGCTGCCTCTTTCCTCTGCCACCATACCTTCCCTGTCGGGGTAGACTCTTGGAACCCTAAACTAAAATAAACCCTTACTTCCATATAATGCTATTGTCACATAGAATATGCCTTTTGTAAAAATGATCCAAAACAAGTAAAAAAAATGTATAGTGTGACTAGAGTGATGATTCAGCAGTTAAGAGTATTCATTGCTCTTTCAGAGAACCCCAGGTTTTTTTAATTTTGTTTTGTTTTGTTTTTTGTTTTATCCATTCAGACATCTCCCAGCCTCTAACTTCAGCTCCAGGGGATACATTGTCTTCTTCTGGTCCTCCATGGTTTCTGTACACATACATACACACACACTTTTTTTTTTTTTCTTATGAAAGAGGTCATAGAATTTAACACTGTCACTTTGAATTTATGGCTTAGTACAATGGCTGTGATGGCTAGTTTTATGCTAACCTGACATAGTTAGATTTATCAGAGAAGCAGGAACCGCAGTTGACAAACCGCCTCCACAAATCAGCAGTAGGCAAGCCTCTAATGCAATTTCTTAATTAGCAGCTGATGTGGGAGGGTCCAGGCTATTGCGGTGTAGTCCCTAGTGCGCTAAGAAAGCAGCCTGGGCAAGCCACAGAGAGCAAGACACTAAGGATCATCCCTCCCTCCGTAGCTTCTGCATCAGCTACTGCCTCCAGGTTCCTGCCCTGTTTGAGTTCCTGTCCTGACTTCTTTCAGTGATGGACAGTGATGTGGAAGTGTAAGCCAAATAAACTATTTCCTCCTCCTCAAAATCATAATAGTAATAATAAAATTAAAAATATATGAAAAACAAATAATTCTGAAGAAATATATGTAGAATTTACTATATGTATGTATATATGCGCACATATATATGTAAAACTCAAATCTTTTGGGCTTGAATCTAGTTCAGTGATTGAGCACTTGCCTTACACTTTGTTTTCCGTTTCCTCAAGTCTCTTGGTTGCACACAGTGAACAAAAGTCATAAAAAATAACATATTAAATAATTAAATAAATAGTAGAAACACTTATTTTTTAATATAATTGTAACTTGATGCCCGGGGTGTTAAACACTTATGGCTTCTTCTGCAGGCTTTTGCACACATGTACATAAACATGTCCTTATTCATCTACCTTTAGCAGAAAAAAGAAAGAAAGAAAGAAAGAAAGAAAGAGAGAGAGAGAGAGAGAGAAAGAAAGAAAGAAAGAAAGAAAGAAAGAAAGAAAGAAAAAACAGCAACTACTCAGTCAGACAATAAAACACAGCAGACTTCTTTATATTAATTTTTATGTTAGTTACAGTTTATTCACTTTGTATTCCAGCTGTAGCTCCTGCCTCACTCCTTCCCAATCCCAACCTCCCTTTCTCATCTCCTCCCTTGTTCTTCCCTTAGTCCACTGAGAGGGAAGGTCCTCTTCCCCTTCCATCTGACCCTAGCCTATCAGATCTCATCCGTGCTGGCTTCATTGTCTTCCTCTGTGACTGGCAAGGCTGCTCCCCCCTCAGGAGGAGCTTGGTTAGCCATTGAATTCATGTCAGAGACAGTCCCTGTTCCCATAACAGACTTCTATACAGTCAGAATAGCTACTTGAAGCTGTGTTGCTTCGTAGACTTATATAGACTTTGGGGCTGTTTAATTTTGCTGTGATGTTTTTTGTTTGCAAGTTTTTTTATGATAAACTTTTAATAAACTAGAAAAAAATATGGTGAATAAGCCACTTTCTGTTATCACATCTGATAGCAATATGTGAGAAAAATATGCCCCCGAGTAACTTGAATAATTACATCATAAATAAAGTACCACACAGGCAAAAAGAAACATATTTTATAATATCCCTAAGTCTACTTTTTACTGTTTTTACTTACATTAATATTTGTGTGTTTAGAATGTTTACTCCATCTATTGACCTAAAATAACCTTAAATTAAATGAAATTTTTATAGTAAAAATAAGAGAATACACAACAAAAAGTAGAAAATAAAAGTGCATTTTAAACAAATAATACGGCAACTCAAAAATTATTTTTAAAATTTGTAGAAGCCTGGTACACACAGTTAGTTCGGTTACACAAAAATCTGAAATGCTCGTTCTAACTCTGGTGAGTTCCTTCATTTTTATCATGTATACCCAAATGTTCATCAGTGAGTGAAAAATGAAAAATGTTTACACACACACACACAAACACACACCACGGAAGGCACATGCTTTTGAAAACTGTCATAATGAAGCTGATTCTCTCTCGCCCACCTTAAGCCTACACAATCTGAGTGTATATTGTCTTTCTGTGTGGAAAACAGTTCTAGTACAGTGTTGCTGTTTTGTGTTTAATTGCTGTGTGATTATTCTATTTTTGTTGCTCCATATTGTAGAGTTTTTTTTTCCTATGGTGATTTTTCAGAGGCTGTGAAATCCTTGTATTCATAACTGAATAAATGAATATATTAGATATGGAAGCATTATGGCCTTTCAAATAAATTTTATGGTGAACACAGGGGTAATCAATTGGATACAAATGTAAGTGGTTGTGAAATTATATTTGAGTGTCCTGGGGTGAAGTTAAATGAGCATTATTTCTTGTTTGTTGCCATCAGTTTTCTATTCTTCTTTTGTGATGTGTTGAACTAAGGCCCAGCTTTTCTATATGGACAATTCCTTTAATTGTTGTATTCTTTTGAGTTCATAGGACATTAATACCAAAGAATTACTTTTGTAGCTACCAGAGAAAAGTGGTCTTTTCAACCCATAGAGTAGCTGTGAAGAGAAGAAATTGTTTTGACTAATACCCAACCTCAGTGTTTGTTTAATTCCCCATGGTTGCAGGGAACTACACTGCAAATACAACACTCCAAAGCTATTTTGTATACTTGTAGGTACAAGTAGGGAATAATATGATAAAGGTTTAAAATAGAAGTACTTCCAAAAAATCATAGGGCTGTGGAATTTTAGCACACTTGGAAATATTTGGTAAGGCCCATTTGCCTGGATGTCAGCATTTTCATTTTGGATGACAATGGAAACAAAAAAATGTCCCAGTGATAGTAAACAAATCAGAATGAAGAAAGTTTTCACCCTGGGATCACAGAGGAGGATGAGTTTTCTTTATCATTGTTATTGTTATTATTATTATCACTTATAACTTATTCACTTTGTATTCCAGCTGCAGGACCCTCCCTTGTTTTTCCCAACCCTATCCTATCTTCCTCTTCTCTCCCTATGCCCCTCCCTTAGTTCACTAATAGGAGAGGTCCTCCTCCCCTTCTGTCTGACCCTACTCTATCAGGTCTCATCAGGATTGGATGCATCATCTTCCTCAGTGGCTTGGCAAGACTGTATCCTTCAGGGGGAACTGGTCAGAGAGCCTGCCACTGAATTCATGTTAGAGAATTCATGTCAAGGCAGACATGATAAATGTTAAGCACTGCATCTAGCAAAGACTGACAGGAAAGTGGGGACCTTAGAAAACAAAGTGGATAAATGTAAAGATAACCATTAATGAGCAAAGTGAAAAGCATATAAACCCTTTTTTTTAATTTTGCAATTTTATATCTTCAGTATTTCATTATCTACACAATTAAGAGACCCTTAGAATTTCATTCTCCCATCTTGATTTGCCTTACATTTGTTTAAGTTTTTGTTTTCTTTACTTTTTTCCAATGAGTGATTTTATAGAAAACGTAACAAATAATTTACACTTGATTTGCACTATAGGGTTGAAATGAAAGAATTTGTAATATGAAGATCACACAAGCAATGCAAGCATATCGATTTGGAGATAAAATAGAAATAGCATAGGCACAGTTTTTAAAAATTAATACCAAAGATCAAATAAGGGCAATGTTTCTCACAGATTCCATACTACTTATGACGGCATTTAAAAATAGTTGGCTAGTATTGCTGATAATTTTTCTCTAAGACTTGGGGGCTAATACTTTCAAACTGCTATTCTTTTCCTGAAACAAAGTGTCTCCTTTTATAAACTGTAAGCGACTGCTGCTCCTACGAGTGATGCATGTGTCAGTTATGACTCCGCCCTTAACAAGGACGATTAGATTAAGGACTTAGAAAGCACGGGATAAGGAAAGAATGTGAAACTCATAAAACTGAAGTAATGATCTTGAATATTATCAGAGTTTTTCTCAATAAGTCAGAGGTAATTCATAATCTATGTGAGTCAACCTTCATTACAATTTCAATTAAACACTATGCACATTGATGTGAAGGCTACAGTAATCATGCCATTCTCTAAAACACCCCAATATTACTGCTACAGTCTATATCTTCCCAGTTCTTGACCTTTTATTTCAGGCAAATTGTTCCTTTACACTTATTAGTTAGTAGTTTTAACAAACGTTAACAGAGATTTGGAGTCATCATTTTAGTTTCCTTAAGGAGAAATCACTATTCTTGTTTTATTCTTTCCCTGTTTTTTGACTCATATCTTAGAATCTGTTCGTCATGGCACATTGGTATGATGAAGCTGAGACACTCATTCTGTCATTGAATGCCAAGTGGGTTGCAGTGTTATGTCTAGAATCTTAAAGCATCATCATTTTCATTAGCAAAAATAATTTCACTTAAAAATGAAAGTTTCGTTGTATTAATAAATTGCGATAAATGCATGGTGAGAATTTTTGAGAATTGTCTCAAAGATACACTCAAAATATATATTTGATATAAGGTTCATTCTTTTGTGAAGAGAGGTTTTTGTCAATGAGCTTTATAAAAGTAGTATAATAAAAACTTCCTAAAAATACAAACTAATAAACAAAAAAATTCTGTTTACTTACAGTGTAATTTATATAAGATTGAAATTATACAAAGAATATTTTACATACAATTTACAGAGGCAGATTTTAAAAACTAATGGTTAGGTTATAAAATTGACATGATGGAGGCACAGAAAAATCAGGAATGCATACATTATTATATTATGAAAATATTAATCTTTTCTTTCTATTTAATTCTAATTTTTTTCTAATGCATGATGTAAACACATTTTACCTAGTTCAGAAGTCAAGTATGTTTACAAAACATTTGTCTGTCATATACAATGATATTGGGATAAAATGTTTTATTTACCTTTCTTTTCTTGCTCTTCCTGCAATTCATTTCTAAAATGTATAAATTAACACATTTAATATACATTGCATTTGCAATTTGATCATTATTTTATTTTTTT
>NW_026591086.1:27681117-27734727 GCF_907164565.1 Psammomys obesus
TGCATTGTCAGGGTTCTGGGTTATCTCCATGAATAGTCCTTGGTTGGAGTATGAGTCTCTGGGAAGTTCCCTGTGTTCAATTTTTCTTGTTCTGTTGCTCTCCTTGTGGAGTTCCTGTCCTCTCCAGCTCTTACTATTTCCCACTTCTTACATAAAATTTTATTCACTCTGCTGGACAGTTGGCCATCAGGCTCAGCATCTGCTTTGACAGTCTGCATGGCAGAGGCTTTCAGAGGCCCTCTGTGGCAGGTTCGAGGTTGTTTCCTGTTTTCTTTTTCTTCTGATGTCCATCCTCTTTGCCTTTCAGGATGGGGATTGAACATTTTAGTTAGGGTCCTCTCTTTTGCTTAGTTTGTTTAGATGTATAGATTTTAGTGGGTTTATTCTATGTTGTATGTTTATATGAGTGAGTATATACCTTGTGTGTCTTTTTGCTTCTGGGACAACTCACTCAGGATGATCCTTTCCAGGTCCCACCATTTACCTGCAAATTTCATGATTTCCTTATTTTTCATTGCTGAGTAATACTCCATTGTATAGATGTACCACAGTTTCTGCATCCATTCTTCAGTTGAGGGGCATCTGGGCTGTTTCCAGCTTCTGGCTATTACAAATAAAGATGCTACAAACATGGTTGAGCAAATGTCCTTTTTGTGTACTTGAGCCTCTTTTGGATATATACCTAGGAGTGGTATGGCTGGATCTTGAGGAAGCGCTATTTCTAGTTGTCTGAGAAAGCGCCAGATTGATTTCCAGAGTGGTTGTACAAGTTTACATTCCCACCTTATTTTTATTAAGGACTGATCATTTGTCTCTTCCCTTTGAAGGCTAAAATTGCAACTTAATTTTTTTATGAAAAGGTTTCACGAAGTCTATTGAGTCAGAAGATATTCTTAGTGTCTTTGTCCAGGTCATTTATTAAATATTCCATAGAATTACCCTGTTGTATGATGGTGAGGATAAGAAAGTCCAAGGTACAGTGTTCTTAAAAATTCTGCAAATAATTATTTTAGCAAAGGGCAGATTTCAAAGCATAACCAATACAGTACTGTCCACATGATTATAGCATTCATAGGACTTGCCACATGTCTTATTAGCCATAGGCAAGCTGCCTATTGAATAATACATAAATCTGGATATGCAACCAAAATATAAATATATTTAGAATATGATAAAATGCAAGAATAAGTTCCCATTTATATGCTATAGAATACTTTGAGTTTTTTAAATTCAGCTGATTATGGTACAGTATTATTGGCCTGGAAATGAAGTGGTAAATGTATTGGTATTTTCTCTTCTGATTGTGTATGTCTGATTGCATTTACTCCCATTTATTCCTCCAGGTTTTAGCTCTGGCATGCCAAATCAGGTTTTTAAAAGTATTATTTCAGAGATCATACTATGCTCTTGCATCAAATTATATGCCAAGTCTGCTTCTCAGTTAAAGGTTCTTTCATTTGTTCTTGATTTTATGGTCATTTTTGGTTCTGTTTTGTTTTGCTCTTTTAAAGACAAGGTTTCTCTGTGTAGCCTTGGCTGTCCTGGACTTGCTTTGTAGACCAGAATGTCGTCAAACAGAGATCCTCCTGCCTCTGTCTCTGCCACATTAGTCCTATGATTAAAGGCATGTTCCACCATGTCCAGCCGGTTTTAAGCCATCAGAAACACATTTTTTTTTTTTTGTGGGCAGACCAGATCACAAATATTATAATTGAATCAGTATATTTCAATAAATTCTAAGAGACTTATGTCTTGAAACCACCTTAGATGTCTCTTATAATAATCTTAGTGCCAAATGATGAAACTAATGCAAAATCGTAGTACATAAACAAAGGAAGAAACACTAAGAGTACACCATTTTACCGAATGTATGTTTTAGTCCTGTACAGGTAAATATCTAGACCTGCCAAACTCTCAGTGAAGAAGAAACACTTAAGGAATAGGTAGTAACTTGTATTTCATAAGTCTAAGAATGAGAAAACCATGTCATTCATATATTTTTGTCCTTGGTTTCCAAAGAGCATTTGTCTGCATTTTTTTGTGTTTATTTATTTATGATTATATTTTTCCCTTTTCTCATAATCCTATTTACAGGGTTTGTTGGTGACTATTTAATACTAATTTAGTCTATAGGAGCAAAACATTCAGATGAGACTCAACATGAATATGAGAAATAACCAGCATAACAATGAGAAGTATATGGTGGCCCCCTTTCTCCCATATTTGGGTGTATTTTATAAATGTGGAGATGTATAATATTGTGAATGTGCAAGAGTAATTTTGTTTATACAAAGGAAAATTGCATCTTGTTAGGAAAATCATAGGTTATTTTTGTTGTTAAAATGCATGTGAATGTAGGACTAGATAATTGCCTACTAGCTCTTTCTTTCTAATGTTTTCTGTCATATTTTGTCTGTGCTGGTGTAGAGACACAATAAAGCATTATTATATTACAATTTGGATGCTTTCAGACTCTACACATACTGACTTTTAGAGAAACAAAGGATAGGAATGTTTCTCACTGTTAACCATCATCAAAAATATTCTCATCTGGTCAGTTACTGTTAATGCAAGTGAAACTATTCCTTTGTTGTTGATTTTTTTTTGTTTTGTTTATATATATATATGTGTGTGTGTGTGTGTGTGTGTGTGTGTGTGTGTGTGTGTGTGTGTTGGCAGTGTCCTTTGCTTTACAGAAGCTTTTCAATTCTCTGAAAAATGAAATTAAAGATTTCAGAAGTTGGAGAGTTCTCCCATGCTCATGGATCGGTAGGATTAATATAGTAAAAATTATCTCGCCAAAAGCAATTTAATGCAATTCCCATCAAAATATCAATACAATTCTTTATAGACCTTTAAAGAACAATTCTCAGCTTCATATGGAAAAACAAACAACAAAACAAAACAGAACAGTTAAAACAACCTTGTAAAATACAAGATCTTATGGAGGTGTCTTTTGACAATCTGCAATCATACAATGATGTCTACATGTAGAAAAATGCAAATAGATCCATATTTATCACCCTGCACAAAGTTAAAGTCAAGTGGATCAAAGATTTGAACATAAAACCAGACACACTAAGTCTGTTAGAAGAAAAAATGGGGAAGAGCCTTGACCTCATTGGCACAGGAGACAACTTCCTGAACAGTGTGAACATGATTAGCTCCTGCTCTAAGATCAACAATCAATAAATAGGACTTCAGTGAAATGATTCTAGTGATATACTTGTAAACAATAGGCTAGGATTACCATCATCAGAGAGGCTTCATACAGCAACTGATGGGAACACATGCGAGACATAGAGCAAACATTAGGCAGAGTTCAGGGAATCCTGAGGGTGAGAGGAAGAATTTTCAGAGCAAGATGGGTCTAGAACAACACAAGAAAATCCACAAAACCAACTAACCTGGACTCCCAGTACCTCAAAGTGAATGAGTGGACAATCAGATCTTCTATAGATCTGTTATCATTGTGTCACTGGGTGTTCTTGTGGGATTCCTAATAGTGGGATTACTCTTGTATCTTACCATTTGTCCAACTTTTGGATCTGTTTCTTCATATTTGGTTGCTTTGTTCAACCTTGATAGGAAAGTTAGTGCCTAGTCTTACTGCAACTTGAAATGCCATGTTTGGTTGACATCCACCCAGGCCTTTTCTTTTCTGAAGTGAAATGGAGGATGACTGGAAAGGGGTGGGTGTATGTCGAGAGGGGTGCTGGAAAGGTAGGAATGAGGGGAAACTCTAGTCAAGATGTAATATATAAGAGAATGAATCAAATATTTTAAAGAGATATGTCTTTTTTTTCCAGTGAAACAGAGTTTATTAAAAATGGTAGAAAAAAAAAAGATTGAGGAAACACCTTGTATTTAGTTGATTCAGCAAGTACATTAAGGAGTAAATAAAAGAAAAACACTCAGTATAATATGAATTTAAAAGCTAACAACAGAATAAAAATTGCTGATTTTTGTTCTTGTTTACATCTTATCTTCTAAGTTTTCCAAGCCATTTAACATAGCAATGGGTAACAGTACATTGGAACTCATTAAAAAAGCTTAATATTTGCCAAATTGTCATGGCATGAAAGAGGTAACACTTTTCTTTAAGGACCATACATTTAGGAATATTAATTGTATGTATATATTTGTTTCCTTTAAAAACTACTTTGGGAGTTTTGATTTTCAAAGGCATCTCATGATGAAATTAGATGTATAGAGCAATCCAGCTAGAGAGCAACAATTATTTCAAAATTGAAAGCTACAGTTACGTTTTAAAATATAATTACAGTACGAGTGTAGTGTTTGGTGTCTTTTTTTTTTTTAAATTTTTTATTAATTACACTTTATTCATTTTTTTATTATTTTTTTCTTTTTAGTTACATTTTGTTAACTCTGTCTTAATACAGTGTCAAAGCAACAACAAAATTATTTTTAACACCCCCCTAAACAAGATACAAAAAAGAAGAAATACAAAAACAAACAATGGAACAAAAACCCCACAATATTATCTGGACAGAGATATCAGCATTGTATCTCTGAATTGGCTGCTAATCTGATGGACTTGTATTCAATTAACATCACGTACATAGAGAGCCACAACCATCTTCCGCTGTAGTTTCAGGGTTCCTGATGCGCTCTTCTGGTATCTATGGGCATTTCATGCACATAGTTTAAAGAACTGTGTATCTCAGCTTGTGGGTTGTGATCCCTTTGGGCGTATGAAGACCCTTTCATGGATATTTATATTATGGTTCATAACAGTAACAAAACTGTAGTTATGAACTAAAATACTTTTATTGTGCTAGCCACAACATGTATTAAAATGTGACTGCATTAGGAAGCTTGAGAACCACCGATATAGATGCTCATGAAGGCAAAAATAACTAAACACATGAGATAAAAATAAATGTCTAAAGAATACTTATTTTTATAAACAAGAATAGTATATTACCTAACTTTTAATTAAAATAGAAAAAACTTTAAAATTAGAAAAAAAATCACAGATAATTGTAAAGAACAAATGAGATTATTGTTCTCTGGAATATTTCATAGCATGAGGGTGTAGAAAGGTATAAAAGTGAGTAATTGAACAATGAATTTTGTAATGTTTTAAAAATTTTAAAAGAAAAAGTTCTTGACTTATTTATGTTCAGATTGCATGTGCTTAGACTGTTGTATTTCTTGATCCAAAGTAAACTAGCACTTGTGACAACTTCAAATCAAATACCGAGTACTCTTTAAATTACTAAGTCAGTCCAGAAGTATTTATGCTCATTTCTGTTACTATAGTACATGATTATCTAGATTAAATCACTACACCTCTCATTATATTCGCTTATGTATGAAAGGCAATATTACTTGTTCTGTAGCTATGATATATTGAGTATATTGAAAAATTATCATGCTAGAGCTAATTAGTTTTCATTGTTTTTATAATGAGCCAGAATAGCATTATTAGCATGCAGACTCTCCAGAAAGACATGATGCACAAATAAGTAGTGAAAAATAGAATGTAAAGTACGTAGGAAAATATCCCTACTTTCCTGACAGAAGAAGATAATAAGAAAAGTGACTGTGGAACATGCCTTCTGAGTCAGGGAATAAGATTTAAATATGCTACCACTATGAACCATAATCCTGTTATTGTCAAAGTTTTCTATCAGCTCTGATTAGGTTTTCAAATTTTGATCCTTCATAATATGTATCTAAGAAGACAGATTTTTTTTTTAACATTTGAAGCATATGAGTAATAGCTTTCCATTATATCATATATATATGCATCTATGTCTACTGAATTTTATAAAAGATATTAGATAAATTGTATTATTTTATAGAGAGTAAGAAAATAGACCTAATTAATGATGTATGGAACTAATATCTAATTTGATAAATATATGTAGAAGTAAATCATTAAGCTTAAAAATAAATACGTAAATGTAGCAGATGGTACAACACTTAGAGGCTGTGAAAGATAGAATGAAAATATAAATAAATGTATGGAGTGTGGAAATACATAGATAGGTTAGTCATGAAGGACTTTTATGTTGAAAAATTTGAGTTATGTACTATAATAAAGCAGAAATTACAGAACTAGTAATATAGGCAAAGGCACATATAACAGCTGAATGGAAATTAACTTGATCAAATTTTAACTAGGAGTCTCATTTATGACTGGCCTTTCAGCCATTGCTTATCTTCAGAACTGTGAACACCTATTAATCATTGAAGTAACCACTATCTAAGACAAAGAGAAACTTCTATGATCAAGGCTGATAATAGCACTACTCCATAGGAATTAATATAAATATTTAAAAAGCAGTTTGAAGATGTCAGTCTGGTAACCAAAATTAGCAGATTCTATAGAAGAAAATATGACATCCAAAGAAATGACCTTTTGAACTAATTTAAAGTTCAAGGCGTGAATTCCCTCCTTTCATGCAAGTAATAAGTTTATTCAGAAAGCAGTCCTTTACCTCCGAAACAGTTTTGCGATACTTTATAACTGTTGGTCATGCCTTAACTGACAGGGTGGTTTTATACCACACAAAATTCAAAACTTGGTAAGACCATTGATGAATTTTCGCCTCGGGCAACCTGCTTAACACAATCAGGTCTTCTGTGATTTTTGATGTTATACCCCAAATGTGGAGGTGAGGATATATTGTTTTGTTCTTTGGAGTTTCCTTTCTTCTTCTTTTTTTTTTTCTTGTTTGTTTGTTTGTTTGTTTTGATACGGGGTTTTAATGCAGCCCTGGCTGTCTTGGAATTCTGGGGAACAGATTGGCCTCAAGTTCACAGAAATCTCCTTTCTTCTGTTTTTCAAGTGCTGGGATTAAATCCTTGCACAATTTGGGATCTCTGACCTTCCCTGAACAAAAACTCAGAGGGAAAGATGCATCCTCCTGGTGGAACTGAAGTTAGTTCATTTAAAGGAACTATGGCTGCATCTGAGGCTACTTCTTTCTTGTTTCTTTTCTGTTCAGTATAGGATGGCATGCTCTGGAATCTTAGACTGAATAGACTAGGACCAAGAACAGTGACTTCAGTGTCAACACTCATGTGTCTCTACTTCTCAACTAAAGTTACAGTGTGACCTCTTCTGTAACAGTTCTGACACTTTTCTGTCTCAGGCATGATGGTGATTGGCTCTATCACATCAAACCATGAGCCAACAATTATTTTTTTCTTTCTTAAGTTGCTTTTGTCTGGGATTTTTGTAACAGCAGTGAAACAAGTAATTAACACATGGAGAGAATTAGAACTTGAAAAAAGAAGGCCAGGCCACTGAAACTATTCAAAGGATTATATAAAGAACACACATGATAAAGGTGTGTTCCATTAGGAAGGTAGGAAATAAATTCACACTCATGACTAAAGAACTACAACATTTGATCAAAGAAAAATACATACAATTTAGGTTTTATTTTAGAGATTATGCTGTGGTTAGAGGACGAAGAAGCCATAGACTGCGAAAATAGGACAGAAAAGTAAAGACAGTTGCAGGTAGTCTTTGGGACTGGTACCAATTTCCTACAGTATAGAGAAACTTGTTTGTGTTTTAAATACTGTATAAACAAAGATTGATCAGATTCACATTAAAAAATTAAACTGATGAATGTGAAATTAGAGGAAGACATGGGTGTCACTTCATGGGGTCTTAAAATAAACACTCAGAATTAGTGAGCATTCTAAAGCATTCTACGTGTGGATTCTTCAGTGTGTAGTCATTAATAAGCTACATGCACTCCTAGAAATAATTCTCATGTGTGCTCCTCAAGAATCACAATGTACTGGGAAACTATATCAAAACAAATGCAAACAAACAAAAACATTAATAAATTCAAAGATGGGCAAGGAGGGAAAAGGAAGAGACTCCTGAGAGTGAGAGAAAATAGTAGAGAAAAGTAGGTGGTAAAGAACAATGGAATACAACAAATGTCATGTTGAGATCCATTGTTAGAAAACTATGCAGTAATAAAATATTTTTGTATCATAGTATTTGATATTTGAACTCACTAATTATAGGAAGTCTAAACCACTGGATCATTTTCAGAAAAAAAATCTCAATTGTTTTCATACAGAGAATGATAGTTTATCTTAAGCCAGGGGTGTTTCATTATTACACCACGTCTGGTAAAGAGAAATATTAGTGTATTTGGATAAAGTATTTTATTTGAATACAATAAACAATTGGTTATTAGCTTTTAAACAAGAGTAGAGTACCTAAGAGGGCAGAAGACGGTATAATTTGTTAGAATTGATTTATAACCATATAAAGTTTACCTATTTATTGTGAATAGACCTTTAGTTAGAACTACATGCGGGACAGTTTAAAATAAGAAATGATGGTGTGGAAGTGATAGCATTTGAGGAAATAATTCAGAAACCCGAACCAAAGTATTACTTGGTTCTCTGAAAATAAGAGAAGTTGCTTTGGTAGTGAGGAAGGCTAGGAGTACCTCAATGGATAGTCATGGAAGGTACTGAGTTGGAGAAGAAGTAGGACCCAAAAACTGAATCTTAATTAAAAGAAACACATACCCATATTTGAGACAAGATAATGATGGCATTGGATAGATCATTAGAATACAGAGCTCTCTAACTTTAAGAGAGAGAAATTTGAAAAAGAGAGGCAGAATGTTAATATTCTACAAAGAACTGTTAGGAACAAGTAATGTTACGTGGCCCTAAAAGAACAGTAGATGTAATTATAATAATAAAAATATATAACACTTGGTGTTTTCAACATAAAAGTACAGTGCTAGCTAACAACACTGTTTAAGTAATTCATTACAAAAGTGATAATAACAGTTATTATCTTTACTTTAAATCTGAGTGCACTGAATGAACACTGTTGATGTTAAATAATTTTGTTCTTTTTAAAACTACTCAATATATAGGTTCAACTCAAAGGCTTGAGTATGAATTTATGTGACATTTAAATACAGTTTTCAATTATGCATGATAATTATGAATTACAATCCTTTATTGATTCTCTGGTCATGGTTTAATTGTAACAAGTAGGAAAATTTGGGTGGTATATAAGACCCCACCCCAGGCTTCTTACAGGTTATTCATTGTGTATTAATTTTTATGAAACCAATTCAAAAATCTTCCAACAGTTTTAAAATTAAAAGTTTCCGGGAAGGTAAAAAGTGATTCTGGTGTCTATTCTTTTGGACTATTTCTAAGAAAATTCATGCAGCTGAACGATCACCCCATGTCAACGGTAAATGCATCACCACTGCAGTGGAGAAGGGACTGTGGGCAACCCACTGGTATTGCTTTGACCTGGAAAGTTAGGCAATCTTGAAAGCAGTGGGGAAGAGCAGTATGAACCATATGGCAGTTTCATAAAAGGACTCAGAAGTACTAGAGGAGGAGGATGTGGGTGTGATTGGGTAAGGAATGTTGCACAAAAAAGGTTTCCCACTGTGAGCCCAGGAGTCATTTCAGAATAAAAAAAAAATTTCTTCAGTATAAGAAATTGTTATGTGTTTTATAGAATTGTCACCTGTATCTGTCAAACATTTTCATTTGCATAATTCCTATACCCTCTTGTAGTAATCAAAAGGTATCTTAGCACTGTTACATGTCCTCAGAGTGATCACTTCTGACTCAGAAAAAACACAGAGAAGTGTTTGTGACTATATATATATAGTCACAATATATATATATATATATATAGTATATATATATAGTCACATATATATATAACCATATATATATATATATATGGTTATACACACACACGTATATATATATGGTACACAAATGGTAATAAAAAACAGAAACATTGATAATGGACTCTGCAACTACAGTAATATACCTACAGAATCAAGTATTAATTAATATTTATAAAAAATGGATGTGATAGTTCAGCTCGTATAGCTCAGTTTGTAATAAAGACTTCAGAATCCCATGTGAAAATTTTAAATTAGCTAAAATTATGCCTCAGTTTCTTCAAAATTCTCTGAAAATAATCGTCGTAAATGTTAAAACAAGTATACGGGTACCATTAGAAAATAATATTAAAATTTTTCTGTAAACATCAGTACCATTTCTGTCATAGAATAATGACCCATTTCTCCCATGTTTAGCAAATGCTGCTGCACTTTATTTCAAACAGGACTATCTGAACTATTAAAATTAAGTGAATTTAAAACTATGAATATGAATGAGGATCAATTTCAGCATTTCTGTATTCTTTGCTGTACTGATACCAAAAACTAATATGAAATGGTCCAAACAGAATTGGTCAAGCTTCCAGGTTAAAAATATTTGAAAAAAAAAACATATATCTCATTTTCTCAGTGAACAGCTTATAAATTGGACATTCACAGAGGCACAAGATCATTAACTATCCCTTCAGAAGTCAATTTTATGCTTCCTAAATTAGATCCAGAGCCGGGCTATTTTGAGAATATGGCTGGGAATAATATATAGATCTTGTGAAATCACTTTTAGCCCATTTTCAGCTAAACAACGTTCCATTCAATAACAACCCCTGAAAACAAAGAAGGATCAATAAAACTAAGTTGTAGGAAACTTCTGTGTAGATATTACCATTAAGATTCAGAAGGTTTTACACAGTTAAGGTGCAGCAAGCTGTAACTTTGACTCTGAAACATTTCACACAAAAATCAATTCGTGGAATTGTGTGTTTGTGTGTCCTAAATTTGTTCCATCCCTTCTAATTTCAATTATTATTACTTCTAACTTTGTGTGTGTGTGTGTGTATGTGTGTGTGTGTGTATGTGTGTGTGTGTTTCCAAGCTGTTTTCCATGAGTGTGATAGTAGAATGCTAGATGCTTAAAAGCCATGTTGGGTAGAGAGTTTCACCAATCAGCTACAGTCATTTTGATTTGCACTTTGTGTTCTCATGAGGAAGAGTGCTGTGCTGTGTTTCAGTTCATACACTAAATAATACAAACAAGTATTCTCATTCATACTGATTACTATTTTGAAGTTCTGCTGTTTTAATTCCTAAAATCTTTTCTTCCTAAAGATTTATTTTTCAGGAAACCTGTAAAACTGTTCAAATAGTCCTCCTTAAAATACTGAGATCTGTCTTCTCGCAAGGCACCAGTTTTGAATGTAATTATAGTCTGATGCCTCATATGGAAACAGCATTTCTGTATTATAATTTTAATATTTTATAATAGAAGATACGATTGGTTTATAGGTAAAGTTTTTTGTCTTTACTTATAACAGAGAAACAAGATAATTGAATGATTTTTATCCTAAGTGATACTGAACACTGATCATTTTGCAAAGATGTTACATTTAGCTCCCAACAGCACTCTTGAACCCTAACAAAAGACTATGCAAGAAAACCAACAGTATTTTTTTCTTTTTTTTTTAATTATACATTATTTACTTTGTATCCCCCCTCTAGTTCCCTCCTTTCATCCCTCCCAATTCCTCCCTTCCTCCCCCTTCTCTACACAAGGCCCTCCCCAAGTCCACTGGTAGTGAGGGTTTCTTTTTCTTCCTTCTGATCCTAGTCTGTTAGGTCTCATCAGGAGTGCCTGCATTGTCTTCCTCTGTGGCCTGGTAAGGCTGCTCCCACCTCAGGGGGAGGTGATCACAGAGCAGGCCAATCAGTTCATGTCAGAGACAATCCCTGTTCACATTACTATGAAACCCACTTGGACACTGAACTTCCATGGACCACATCTGTGCAGGTGTTCTAGGTTATCTCCATGCATGGTATTTGGTTGGAGTATGAGTCTCAGGAAAGACCTTTGTGCTCAATTATTTTGGTTCTTTTGCTCTCCTTGTGGACCTCCTGTCCTCCAAGCTCTTACTATTATTTCCCACTTGTTTCATCAGATTCCCTGCATTCTGCCCAAAGTTTAGCCATATGTCTCAACATCTGCTTTGATAGTCTGCAGGGCAGAGCCTTTCAGAGGCTCTCTGTGGGAGGCTCCTAACTTGTTTCCTGTTTTCTTCTTCTTGTGGTGTCCATCCTCTTTGCCTTTCAGAGTGGGGATTTAGCATTTTAGCCAGAGTCCTCCCTCTTGATTAATTTCGGTTTATCACAAGACTAACTACTAAATTATAAAAATATATCCAGCTGCTTGAAACGTCGTGAATTTGGGCAAAATCAACTGCAGACTGACCTCTCGAATACAACACATTGCATCTCAGATAATATGACCACCATCCAATAGCCACATCCAGTAAAGCACTCCAAATACTGATAGAGCACTCTTATGGATGTCATTAACTCGGACCTCAGAAGAGAAAACTGTTATTAAGTTGAGCAACACAGACCAATTCTATTGCAGTTGAGTAATAATAAATACTCTTTTCTTTTTCTCTAAATATCATTGGATCTAAGCATGTATTTAAGTTTTATCTTCAGTCTTATCTTATAAATAATAGGATAGGGAAATTGCATTCAGAGTGCACCTGCATAAAAGAAGAGATTGACAGGAGAACTATATATGCAGACTAGAGTCCTACAAAAGCAAACTTTGAGGACCTGAAATGGGAAGGCATGAACATTAAGGGAGTAGAATGATAACTGATATTTGATCTGTGGAACCCAATTCATAATAGGAAAAGAAACCTGTAACAATGCAGCCAGTCAGTTGAGTTTTTGATCTTAGCCATACTGATGGGTGTAAAGTCAAATCTAGGGATCTTTTTTTATTTGTATTTCCCTGATGACTAAGGACATTGAGCATTTCTTTCATTCTTTTCTGTCAACATATTTTATTAATTTACTTTTTTTACGTTCTGATCACAGCTTCCCATCACTAATCTCCTCCCCATTCCTCCCTCTCACCTCAACTCCTACTGTTCACCCCTCCTCTTTTTCGCTGCAAAAAAGGGGAGGCCTCCCATATATACCAACCCACCTTTGCATATCAAGTTGCAGTAGTACTCAGTAGTACTGGGCTCATCCTTTCCTACTGAGGCTAGACAAGGCAGCACAGTTAAGGGAAAGAGATCCAAAGAAAGGCAACAGAGTCAGAGACAGCTCCTGATCCTGCTCTTAGGAGTTCCAATATGAAGACCAGACTGCACAACTGTTATATATGTGCAGAGGGTCTAAGACCATCCAATGTGAGCTTTCTGGTTGGTGGTTCTCTATGACAACCTATGGGCCCAAGTTAGTTCTGTAGGCTTTCTTGTGGTGTCCTTGACCCCTTTGTGTATTTTAATTCTTCTTCCCCTCCTCCATGGGATTCCCCAAGCTCTGCCTAGTGTTTGTGTTGGCAGTATGGCTGTCTGCATCTGTTTCCATAAGTTGCTGGATGATCATAGTTATGCTATGCTCTTGTCTGCAAGTATAGTAGAATATCATTAATAGTGTCAAAAGTGGGCTCTCTCATGGCATGTTATCAAGCTGGGCCAGTAATTGGTTGGCCATTCCCTCAATTCTGGTCCATCATTACCCCTGCTCATCTTGTAGGGAAGATGTCTTATTCATTGAAGGTTTTGTGGTCGGGTTGTTGTAGCCTTTCCTCTATTGTAAGTCTTGCCTGGGTACAGGAGATGGCTGTTTCAGGATCCATATCCCCCATTATTAAGAGTCTTAGATAGGGTCACCCTCATAGATTCCTGAGAGTTTCCATTGTCTGAGATTTCTTACTCTTGCAAGATATACCTCTTATTCCAGTTGTCCCTCACAGTACTCTCCCCACTCCACTTAATCCTTCCTGTTCCCCTCCCCATCTCCTCCCCAACACAGTCCCCTTCTTTTGCCTACCTCTGATGTCTATTCTATTTTCCTTTCTTAGTGAGATTAAAGTGTTCTCCCTTGGTGCCTGTTTGTTACTTAGCTTTTTTGGGTCTATGGGCTGTAACATGGTTATTCTGTAATTTATGGCTAATATCCACTTAGATGTAAGTTCATTATTATTATGTCTTTCTGGGTCTAGGTTATCTCACTCTTGCTCAGATGTAGCCCATAGACTCAGTCTCCAAGTGGGATCCCTAGAAAGGAGTGTAGGGACTTTCTCTGGCATGGATTCAGCGACAGGCTCTCTGATCACCTTCCCATGGGGAGTGCAGCCTTGCCAGTCCACAGAAGACAATACAACCATTTCAATGATAACTGATAGGCTAGGGTCAAATAGAAGGAGAGGAAGACCTATCAGTGAACTAGGGGAGGGGCAAAGGCAGAGAAGGAGGGAGGGTATGATTGGGAGGAGATGAGTGAGGGGGCTACAGCCAGGATACAAATTGAATAAACTGTAATAAATGATAATAAAAAACATTTTTTAAAAAATCCTCTTTCTCTGTTCAGTCTTTGTGTATTTTAGGTATTGGGGTGAGTGTTGCCTCATACAGTGAGTTTGGCATTGTTCCTTTTGCTTCTATTTAAGACCTCTGCATAAAACCAGATATATTAAATCTAATAGAAGAGAAAGTAGGGGCATATCAAGGCATTAGGAGACAACTTCCTGAACATAACACCAATAGCTTGGTCAATAAGATCACCAATTAATGGGAAGTCCTGAATCTACAAAGCTTCTATAAGGCAAAGAACACAGTCAAAAGGACAAAGCTGCATCATAAAGACTAGGAAAAGAACATCACCCACCCTACATCTGACAGACACCTAACATACAAAAACTCAAGGAAGTACAACCAAATAACAATTAAAGAGGCAGTACTTTTCTAAACAGAGAATTATTAAAAATGCAGTCCTTTTCTAAACAGAGAATTATCAGAGGGGGTCTCTAATGGCCAAGAATCACTTAAAGAAATGTTTAACATCCTTATACAGCAGCAGAGTACAAGACAAAACGACTTGAAGATTCCATCTGACACTCATCAGAGTGGCTCAGATTAAAAACTCAAGTGACAGCATATGCTGGAAAGGATGTGGAGCAATATTCCTCTATTGATGATGGCAATGTAAACTTGTAGAACCACTTTGGAAATCATTTTGGCAGCTTTTTAGAAAATTAGAAATAGTTCCATGGCAAGACTCATGAAACCACTTCTGGTCACAGAGCAAAATGATGCTAAATATAACACAAGCACAACTGTACATATATATAAATAAATCTGCTGTAAATACAAAAGTCAGAAACTGGAAACAACCTAGATGTCCTTAACCCAAAGAATGGAATAGTGCTCAGCTATTAAAGTAAGAACATCATGAAATTTACAGGCATATGGATGGGACTAGAAAATATCATCCCGAGTGAGCACTTCTTTAAGTGTTTCTCTGCCATTTGATATTCCTCTATTGAGAATTCTCTGCATGGTACTGGCACAGAAACAGAATGGTGGACCAGTGGAACCGAATAGAAGACCTGGTAATAAACCTACACACCTACTTGATTTTTGACAAAGAAGCAAAAACCTTACAATGTAAAAAAAATAAAAATAAAAATAAAAAATCATCATCAACAAATGGTGCTGGTCTAACTGGATGTCTACATGTAGACAAATGCAAATAGATCCATACTTAACACCCTGCACAAAACTAAAGTCCAAGTGCATCAAAGATCTCAATATAAAAACAGACACACTAACCCTGTTAAAAGAAAAGGTGGGAAAGAGCCTTGAACTCATTTGCACAAAAGACAATTTTCTGAACAGAACACTAATAGCACGTGCTCTAAGATCAATAATTAATAAATGAGAAATTAATAAATGGGAAACTGAAGAGTTTCTATAAGGCAAAGAACACTGTCATGTGAACAAAATGACAGCCTACAGACTGAGAAAGGATCTTCAGCAACCTTATATATGTCCAAGGGTTATTATCTGAAATATATAAAGAACTTAAAAAGTTAAACAGCAAAAAAATCAGGTAATCCAATTAAAAAATGAGGTACAGAGTTAAAAACCTTTTATTTTTTTAATGAGCTATATTTAATTTTTAATTTTTATTTTTTACTTTTATTTTTTTAAATATTAGTTACAGTTTAACTTTGTATCACTGCTGTATCTCACTCCCTCTTTACCTCTCAATCCCACCCTCCCTCCCTCATATCCTCCCTGCCCCTTTCCAAGTCCACAGAGTGTCAGGAGAACCTCCTCCCCTTTCATCTGATACTGGTTTATCAGGTATCTTCAGGACTGGCTACAAATCCTCCTTTGTGGCCTAGCAGGGCTGCTCCTCCCTTAGAGGAGGTGTGGAGGGGGAGGAGGTCAAAGAGCCTGCCATTGAGTTCATGTCAGAAACAGTCTCTGTTCCCCTTATTAGGGTACCCACTTGGATACTGAGCTACCGTGGGCTATGTCTGAGCAGAGGTTCTAGGTTACATCCATACATGGTCCTTCTTTAGGGAAACAGTCTCATAAAAGACCCCTGTGCCCAGATATATTTGATCCTCGTGGAGCTCCTGTCCTCTCCAAGTCATATTAACATCCCCCCCCTTTTATGATTCCCTGCACTCTGCTGAAGGTTTGATTATGAGTCTTAATATCTGCTTTGATACACTGCTAGGTAGAGTCCTTCAGGGGCCCTCTGCGGTAGGCTCCTGTCCTCTTACTTATTTGCTCTTACATCGAATGTCCATTCCATTTGTCTAAGTGAGGATTGATCATCTTGCCCTGGGTCCTCTTTCTTGTTTATCTTCTTTAGGTGTATAGATTTCAGTATGTTTATCATATCTTATAGGTTTATGTATGTGACTATGTACCATGTGTGTCTTTCTGCTTTTGGGATACCTCACTCAGGATGATCGTTTCTAGGTCCCACCATTTGCCTGCAAATTTCATGTTTTCCTCATTTTTTATTGCTGAGTAGTGTTCCATTGTATAAAAGTACCACATTTTCTGTATCCATTCTTCAACTGAGGGACATCTGGGTTGTTTCAAGGTTCTGGCTATTACGAATAAAGCTGCTACAAACATGGTTGAGCAAATGTCCTTGTTGTGTACTTGAGCAACTTTTGGATATATGCCTAGGAATGGTATAGCTGGATCTTGAGGAAGCGCTTTTCCTAATTGTCTGAGAAAGCGCCATAATGATTTCCCAAGTGGTTGTACAAGTTTAGATTCCACCAGCAGTGGAGGAGGTTTCCCCTTTCTGCACAACCTCTCCAGCATGTGTTGTCACTTGAGTTTTTGATCTTAGCCATTGTGGTCTGTGTCAGGTGAAATCTCAGGGTCGTTTTGATTTGCATCTTTCTGGTGGCTAAGGACATTGAATATTTCCTTAAGTTTGTCTCTGCTGATTCAGTGTCTCTGGTTTTATTTTGAGGTCTTTGATCCACTTGAACTTTAGTTTTGTGCAGGGTCATAAATATGGATCTATTTTCATTTTTCTGCATGTAGACATCCAGTTGGACTAGCACCATTTGTTGAAGATGCTGTCTTTTTTTCCACTGAATGGTTTTTGCTTCTTTGTAAAAAATCAAATATCCATAGGTGTGTAGGTTTATTTTTGGGTCTTCTATTTGGTTCCATTGATCCACTATTCTATTCCTAAAAACCCTTTAAATTCATGACTATGAACACTGTATATGTATCCCTGGTGTCAAGGACCTGAAAAGTCCTCCACTTAAATAAATGTTTATGAGCTGTCTCACATTTCTAAGTATCTGAATAGAGTCATTTATTCTACAACATTTTGGTGTTAATTGATGCTTTGTGCATTCCACAATTCCCTGTTAAATACAGTTTTAGTTTTTCTCTTCATTCTTTCTACTAGCCCTGGTGAAGATGTGAGATTAGGACTTAACACAGTGGACATTTCATTTCTAATTGCTACTTTCTGTTTTCAGGTTAAATGAATGGGTTATCTTAGTGTTAGAGCTGAAAAAAAAAATGATTTCCTTTTTAAAGCAAAATGCTGCCTTTTAGCCCTAATATACTCATGTGTAATGAGGACAACAAAATAAAAAATGGCCAGAAAGTGTAATGCTTTGACATCTTGCTTATTTCTCTTTCAATTAAAAGCACTCCTACATTTAAGAAAATACAAGGAACATTATAAATCTAAGAGATAAAAAGATGTATCTAAGAAATTATTGACCTGTAGACCTCAGAAGCATGTGTGCAAATGATGGTATTTTCTTCTCCCAAAGATAAGACGTTATCAATTATGTATATTGTGAAAAATGATAAATCTCTATATCATAGCAAATTTTTTTCTAAGCTCTAAAAAGCCCCAATTAAATTGCATGTGTAACAGCTGCAAAACCTCCATGTTGTCTGCTTTCCTAAACCTAGAGAACTGCTTTGATTGCTTTTATGCCTCTCTCTCTCAGACCTTCAGACTTTCATTTTGTCCTCAACTCTGCCCATTTCTACATCTCAACAGGTCCTACAAAATATTCTGCACATTTAAGTGTTGTGCTGCCTAAGGCAGTAAATGAAGATTCCAGCTGAGCTAAACAGTATATTTGTGCTTTGCTAAAACATTATGTGTTTTTGCTGTATTGCAGGATTTTCCCATTATAGTACTCTTCAAGATTTTATCACCTTTACAGCCTCTGTATGTTTTCCCCACAGTGCTCACCAGTATTCTAAAAATAAGGTGAACTCTGCATTCTTCTCTACAGTTGTTGATTTGGATTCCATCTTCTGATCCAGGAACATTCTAGATGTGAGTGCCCCTGTGATGGATGGCAGCCTCCTCTGATATTTATAGTACAGCCATGAAACCACTGGACAGGGTTAGTGATCTGTGAAGGAAACTTGCTAGGCTTGCTAACATACTTTTCTATAATTTAATTACATGGTCAAAAGCAAAGTGTATATGTAAGTTAGCAAAATACACATAAAATAACATCCAATATGCACATTTCTTATACAAAACCTTTTAATTTTTTAAAACATATTTGTCACAACATTCTCCAGAATTATTTTGTTTTTTGTTTTATTATTATTATTATTATTATTATTATTATTATTATTAGGCATTACATAAGGAGGAAGCACTGTGTTGGCAAAACCACGACAGGAAAGTCCTTCTCAAGTAAATATTTTGAGATATACATAATACTACTGTATCAATGTAATACAAAATGAATATACCACTATATTAGTGTAATTATTAATATCAAATTTTATGTTTGTCTTTTCTTTTTTCTTTTTAAAATGAGACTTCAGGAAGCTTTTAATTTCTAGGCTGTAATGCAAGTTTTCAGTGCTGTCCACACACAGCAAAAGCAAAAGTTAAAATACTTAAACTCACCTCTTATTCTTTACAGAACTTAGGTCATAAAAGTAAAGCACTACCCTCTGAACTGAAGAGAAGAAAGGAGGAAACCGAATCTTAGTACACTTCAGCAGAAGTATAAGAGTGTGAAATATTTTTGGAATTGAGACAAAGGAAGGCAATCTGAAGTCTGAAAATTTGTCAAAGGTTCAGAGCGTGCAAGTTTGAAAGTTCAAAGCACCTGAGAAGACATTTTGAATTGATTATATACATTTGTATTTTGTCTTCCCATCTCTCCTAGGCACCCATACTGTAGACCAGAGAGAAATATGCTGATGCTTCCAATAAAGAAGCAAAACATTACACATTACAAATTTTATTGAGCGGTATCTTTTCTTCATAAGGGGAGCCTGAAAAAGAGGCAAGTTTTCTAGAACTTACAACAGCGGAATGTTGCTGAAGACTACTTTTCATAAAGGAAACAATTTGTAGAGCTCTTTTTTGCCCTCTATCCCCCTGTCAGAGCTAATGGAGAACAAAAATAAATAAATAAGTAAGTAAGTCAATAAATAAATAAATAAGTAAATAAATAAATAGATAAATGAACAAGCAAACAAATAAATAAATAAATAAATAAATAAATAGAAGAACTTCTGTACTAAAAATATTGTGGGCAAAAAAAAAAATTACTGTAGTGATATCTCAAGAGAGCAGACATAAAGATTTAAATATTTAAAGCAGCTTCCAACAGCAGTACTAACCTCTCATAGAACAAAATTTCTTTGAATATCATTTTCTTCAGTCTCTTCATCCAGTGTATTTTGTGGACCTCCCTTCCACTGGGGTCGTTGGCAAACAGCCCAAGAGAACAAAAGAAGCAGAGGCTATGAATGGGGTTCAGAAAACAGAGAAACCTTTTGGGGGATTAGCTTCAAAGAAACACAGAGGAAGACAGTGCAGCCAGTCCTGATGAGACCTGTTAGACTAGGGTCAGAGGGAAGGGGAGGAGGACCTCCCCTATCAGTGGACTTGGGGATGGGGCATGTATGCAGAGGGGGTAGGGAGGGAGGGATTAAGACTGGAGGAGGGAGGGAACCACAGGGGGGATACAAAGTGAATAAAGTGTAATTAATAAAGAATTAAAAAATGATGAAGTTAGGACAACATGGATGGACCACAAAATATTATGCTGAGTAAAAGATCAGAAGTTTAAAAAAAAATAATAATGCATGTAGAGTAGTTTCATAAACTCTCTGTGTTCCACTTACAATGTACATATCTGAAGATGTAAAAAATAATGTCCACAAATGAAATACAATTAGGGTTTATCTTATTGAATCTAAGTTATGTCACTCAGAAAGATTATTTGCAGCTCCACCCATTTATATGTGAATTTTTACTTTCTTGAGGTCAATATTATCATCCTACAAGTTCTAACTTTATATAAAGTAAATATGGACACATATATATGTGTGCATATATTAATATAAATTTAATAAACAGAATTATTTTGTTTCATGAGGCTTTTTCAGATGTCTTTTGTGGTAGTCACTCCTTCTCTCTCCCCTCTGTCTCTGTTCCCCTTTCTCTCCAGTTTGCAGTTAAAGTGACTTGTTCCATTTTTTTTTTCATTCCCTCCTTCATAGACCTCTATCTGGCCATTACTCTCTCCAGAGCTTATTCTTTTAAATCTGCTCTTTGACCTCATTATCTTTCAATTTCATTGTTTCTGGAGTTATTTTAGGTTCTATATTCAAATCCAATATTTTAACACTAGGAAAGTAAATTAGGAGAGAACGTGCAATATCTGTCTTTCAGGGTTTCTGTAACCTCAACCAATATAATACTTTATAGATTCATCAATTACATGTAAATTCTATGATTTCATTTTTGCATCACAGCTAAATAAAATTTCATTGTTTATATATACTGCACCTTTATTCAGTAATTTGAATTGTGATGGCTAATTTTGGATGTCAATTTGACTACATTTGGAATTAAATAAAAATAGATAGCTGGACATACCAAGGAGGGCTTCAAATTAAATCACTTGAAGAGGTAACACACATCACTAATCTAGAGGTGGGAAGATTTATCTTTAATCTGGGATATACCTTTGCCTTGCAGCTTGTATAAGATATATAGAAGAAGAAAGCTTGCTCTATCTTTGCATTCTTGCTCTTGCTCTCACTAGAATTCTATACCTTCATTGGCATTAGAGCTTAATTCTTTGGTACCCTGGCATATAGTTAAGAACAATTGACTCATCAGCTTCTTGGACTGAACAACTGCTGGATTCTTGGACCTTTCATTTTGGACAGCTATTGTTGGACTAGCTGGACCACAGTCTCTAATAAACCCTAATAAATTCCATGTACATGATATATACATACATGCATTTATATATTATATAAATAATATATATGGATAGAGAGAGAATGACTCTAGCTATTTCAATTTTCTGGTTATAGTTAGCAGAGCAACAATGGTCATGGATGGGCAGCTATCTGCAGAGTGAGATAAAGTGTACTTTGTATATATACTCAAGAATACTATCACCAGATCATGTGGTAGATTGATTTTTATTTCTTTTAAGACCACCAACAATGATTTACATAGAGCAGTGGTTCTTAACTTTCCTAAGGCTGTGACCCTTTAATAGATTTTCTCAAGTTGGGGGCACCCTCAACCATAAAATTATTTCATTACAACTTCATAACTTTTTCATACCTGTAATTGTGTTTCTGTTATGAATTGTAATCATAATGTAAATATTGACGTCCAGGCTATCAATATGTGACCCGCCATGCATACAGACATGCTTTTGTTTGGTCCCAGGTGTAGGACATGGCACTGATTCAGAAAGACCACTGCTGCAGACTATTTGCTTTGTGCAGATCCTGAGAGGAGCACTTTGCCAGCTGCTGGTAGTTTAAATCTGAGGACTCTGGAGATAGAATAAAAGCCAGAGCTCAGAGGGTGGAACAAAGAGAAAGAAAACGGATGCTCCTGCTTCCCCTTGCTGCTCTTGATTGTTGTAAAACAAGAAGGAGATCTCCTGAAACAAGAATTGGACCAGCTCTAAGGAACCCAATGCCCCTGATCAGGGGAAAGCAGCTAAGAAAGAACCAAACCCCTTCTCTCAGTAACTCTTTATCTCTCCTACCTGGTGCTGTGGTGTTGGAAGGGGTTGGGGTGGAGTAAGGAGAAAAAGGAATAGGAAACTTAAATATAAAAATTTTAAGAAAAGACTATGCCAACAATGACCCCAGTTGTGACCCAAAGTTTGGGAACCACTGCATAGAGGCTGTACCAGGTTTCTCTCCCAGTGGCAATGAACAAGTGCTTCTCAGTCCTGCCAACATTTGTGATAATTTTTTGTTGTTGTTGTTAAGTCTGAGCCGTTTTAACTGGACTGAAATCTAAGACTATTTTCAATTTACATTTTTCTCATGGATAAAGATGGTTAATATTTTAAAATAATTTTTACTTGTTTATTTAATTATTAGAATTTATTCACTTTGTATCCCAGCTGTAGTCCCTCCCTCATCCACTCCCACCATCTCTCGCTCTTCTACTCCCATGCCCCTTCCCCAGTCCACTGATAGGAGAGGGTCTTCTCCCCATCCATCTGACCCTAGCCTATCAGGTCCCATCAGGACTGGCTGCATTGTCTTCCTAGGTGGCCTGGTAAGGCTGCCCCGACCCCTCAGGGGGAGGTGATCAAAGAGCAGGCCAATGAGTTCATGTCAGAGACAGTTCCTGTTCCCCTTATTAGATAACCCACTTGGACACTTAGCTGCCATGGGCTACATCTGTGCAGAGGTTCTAGGTTATTTTAAAACATTTTTTTGAGAACACTGTTTAGTTTCATGCTACAATTTTAATAGAACTTTATCTGTACTTGATTTTTCTTTACTTATTTTTATGTTCTAGGTACTAATCCTCTCTCAGATGTATAGCATATAAATACACATTTTCTCGATTTTGCAAGTTGCCTCTTTGTTGCAGTTACTGCATCACTGAGAGCCAGAAGACAGAAACCTCTACACAATGCATCTAAGAAAAAAATTGTTTATGAATGTAGCTTTAAAACTTAAGAATGATGAGGTATGTAAGCAGAGGAGCCTAGGCATCACATCTTAATTCACCCCCATTTGACTTATATTCATTGAGCTAATCAGGAATGAATGTACACGAATTCAGCAGTAGAAATAAATCAAACCTAAATTCCTATTCTTTCTTCCTCAAGCTTAAGACACGGTCGATTCTATACTGTTTTACTTTTTTATTTTTTGCAACTAATGTGGGTGATATTTAAATTAAAGCAATATGCAGCAATTTCTCAATATGGAAGAAACTTATATTTTTGAATGATTAGTAACCAATCTCCTCAGAACTAGAATTTTTACAAGGATTTTAAACTACATTAAAATACAAAAAGTATAAAAATTTACCATTAATATTCTTTACTGTTTTAGCTATGTAATGGAAAGAAAAAAGAAAATAAAAATTATGTGTAGAGAAAGAAAAATATCTCTCACGATAAAAATTTATTTCATTCTATAAAAATTCAAATGAAGTAACTTTAAGTATAAAAACATCCTGATTCAATGAAGTAACACTACATTTCAAAAAAAAAACAAAAACCTGTGTTATAATATTTGCAAATACCATCTCATATTATTTGTGCTGGAGAATGGAGGTTTATTTCAGCATATGGGAGTTCTTAAATGACATTTCTTAATGAATAACGGCTCTAATGAAATTAGATCCCATTTGTTCACCTAGGATATACAAAATCTGACAGATATAATAATTTCAACGATTTAAACAATTTAGTGGCAAGCACTATGAATACTATGATTTTTAATGTATTTTTTCATTTTTTAAATTTATTTATTTTTCTATTAATTACTAGTTATTCACTTTGTATTCTCCCTGTGCTCCCTCCCACCTCCCCTCCAAATTCCACCCTCCCTCCCCCTTCTCCACCCATGTCCCTCCCCAAGTCCACTGATGGAGGAGGTCTTCTTCTCCTTCCCTCTGATCCTAGTCTATCAGGTCTCATCACGAGTGGCTGCATTGTCTTCCTTTGTGGCCTGGTGAAGCTGCTCCTCCCTCAGGGGGAGGTAATCAAAGACCAAGACAATCAGTTCCCGTCAGAGACAGTCCCTGTCCACATTACTATGGAACCCACTTGGATACTGAACTGCCATGGGCTACTTCCATGCAGGAGTTCCAGGCCATCTCCATGAGTGGTCCTTGGCTGCAGTATCAGTCTCAGAAAATAACCCTGTGCCCAGACTATTTGGATCTTTGGCTCTTCTTGTGGAGCACCAGTCTTCCCCAGGTCCTACTATCTCCCACTTCTTTCATAAGATTATCTGCACTCTGCCCAAAGTTTGGCCATGAGTCTCACTATCTGCCTCAATACCCTGCAGGGTAGAGCCTTTCAGAGACCCTCTGTGGTAAGCTTCTGTCCTGTTCCCTGTCTTCTCCCTCCTCTGATGTCCATCCTCTTTGCCTTTTTTAAAATAATTTTTATTTTTTATATTAATCACAGGTTATTCACTTTGTATCCCAGCCTTAGTCCCCTCCCTCATACCCTCCTAATCCCATGCTTCCTCCCTCATCTCCTTCCTACCCCTTTGCTAGTTCACTGATAGGGAAGGTCCACCTCCCCTTCATTCTGACCCTAGCTTATCAGGTATCTTCAGGACTGGCTGCAATGAGGACTATTTCCGAAAGAAACTCAATGGCTGGCACTCTTACCTGCCCCCAACCCAGAGGGAGGAGCAGCCTTGCTGAGCCACAGAGGAGGACATTGCAGCCAATCCTCTTTGGCTTTCTTAATAGAGATTGAGCATCTTAATCAGAGTCCTTCTTCTTTATCAGCATCCTTACCTTATGTGTACAGATTTTAGTATGTTTATCCTATATTATATGTTTAATATCCACTTATGAGTGAGTATATACCCTGTGTGTCTTTCTGCTTCTGGGATACCTCACTCAGGAAGATCTTTTCCAGTTCCCACCATTTACATGCAAATTTCTTGATTTCCTTGTTGTTTTTTGTTTGTTTGTTTTGTTTTGTTTTGTTTTGTTTTTTATCACTGAGTAATATTCCATTTTGTAGATGTACACTATCTGTATCCATTCTTCAACTGAGGGCCATATGGGCTGTTTCCAACTTCTGGCTATTATGGATCAAGCTGCTGCAAACATGGTTGAGCAAATGTCCTTATTGTATACTTGAGCATCTTTTGGATATATGGCTAGTAGTGATATTGCCGGATCTTGAGGAAGAGCTATTCCTAATTTTCTGAGAAAGTGTCAGATTGATTTCCAAAGTGGTTCTACAAGTTTACATTCACACAAGCAGTTCACGAGGGTTCTGCTTTCTCCACATCCTCTCCAGCATGTGTTGTCACTTGAGGTTTTGATCTTGGCCATTCTGATGGGTATAAGGTGAAATCTCGGGATTGTTTTGATTTACATTTCCCTGATGGCTAATGATGTTGAGCATTTCTTTAAGTATTTCTGTGCCATTCAATATTCCTCTATTGAGAATTCTCTATTTATCTCCGTTCCCCATTTTTTAATTGGATTACTTGATTTGGTGCTGTTTAACTTCTTGAGTTCTTTTTATATATACTGGATATTAGCCCTTTGTCAGATACAGGTTTGGTGAAGATCCTTTCCCAATCTGTAGGCAGTCGTTTTCTTTTGACGACAGTGTCCTTTGCTTTACAGAAGCTTTTCAGTTTCATGAGGTCCCATTTATTGATTGTTGCTCTTAGAACATGTGCTATTGGTGTTTTGTTCAGGAAGTTGTCTCCTGTGCCAATGATTTCAAGCTTTTCCTACTTTTTCTTCTAACAGGGTTAGTGTATTTGGTTTTATATTGAGGTCTTTGATCCACTTGGACTTTAATTTTGTGAAGGGTGATAAGTATGGATCTATTTGCATTTTTCTACATGTAGACATCCAGTCAGACCAGCACAATTTGTTAAAGATGCTAATTTTTTTCCATTGTTTGATTTTCACATCTTTGTCAAAGAGCAGGTGTCCATAGCTGTGTGGGTTTTTTTTCTGGGTCTTCTATCTAATTCCATTGATCCACTATTCTGTTTCTTTGCCAGTACCACGTAGTTTGTATTCCTGTTGTTCTATAGTACAGCTTAAGATCAGGGATGGAGATACATCCAGAATATCTTTTCTTGTATAAAATTGTTTTAGCAATTCTGGGTTTCTTCTTATTCCATATGAAATTGAAAATTTTTCTTTCAATATCTGGAAAGAATTATGCATGTAATTTGATGGGAATTGCATTGAATCTGCTTAAGTATTTTATCTTAGTTTTTTTTTTAATTTTTGAGATTTATTTATTTTTATATTAATCACAGGTTATTTACTTTGTATCCCAGCCATAGCCCCCTCCCTCCTTCCCTCCCAATCCCACCCTCCCTCCCTCATCTTCTTCCTGCCCCTTTCCAATTCCACTAATAGGGGAGGACCTCCTCCCCTTCCATCTGAACCTAGCTTATCAAGTCTCTTCAGGCCTGGTTGCAATGCCTCTTCTGTGGCCTAGCAAGGCTGCTCCTCCCTTATGGGGGGGGGGATAAAGAGTGCTCCATTGAGTTCATGTTAGGAATAGTCCCAGTTTCCCTTATTAGAAAACCCATTTGGACACTGAGCAACCATGGGCTATATCTGAGCAGGAGTTCTGGGTTATATCCATACATGGTCCTTGGTTGGAGAAACAGTCTCAGGAAGGGATCCAGTGCCCTGAAATATTTGTTGCTCTGGTGCTCCTGTACTCTCTAGGTCTTACTAACTCCCCCTTCAAACATATGATTCCCTGCACTCTGTCGGAGGTTTGGTTATGAGCCTTAATATCGACTTTGATACACTGCTAGTTAGAGTCTTTCAGGGCCCCTCTGGGTAGGCTCCTGTCCTGTTTCTTATTTTCTCCTACATCCAATGTCCATCCCATTGGTCTTTCTAAGTGAAGATTGGTCATCTTAACCTGGGTCCTCTTTCTTGTTTATCTTCTTTAGGTGTATAGATTTCAGTATATTTATCCTTTCTTATAGGTCTATATAAGTGAGTATATACCATGCATGTTTTTCTGCATTTGTGATACCTCACTCAGTATGATCGTTTCTAGGTCCCACCATTTGCCTGCAAATTTCATGATTTCCTTGTTTTTAATTGCGGAGTAGTATTCCATTGTGTAAAAATACCACATTTTCTGTATCCATTCCTCAACTGAGGGACATCTGGGTTGTTTCCAGGTTCTGGCTATGATGAATAAAGCTGCTGTAAACATGACTGAGAAAATGCCCTTGTTGGATACTTGAGCATCTTTTGGATATAAGCCTAGGAGTGGTATAGCTGGATCTTGAGGAATTACTATTCTTATTTGTCTGAGAAAGTACCAGATTGATTTCCAAAGTGCTTGTGCAAATTTGCATTCCCAGCAACAATGGAGGAAGGTTCCCCTTTCTCCACATCCTCTCCAGCATGTGTTGTCACTTGAGTTTTTAAGCTTAGCCATTCTGATGGGTATAAGGTGAAATCTCAGAGTTGTTTTGATTTGCATCTCCATAATAGCTAAGAATGTTGAGCATTTCTTTAAGTGTTTCTCTGCCATTCTACAATCCTCTACAGAGAGTTTTCTGTTTAACTTTGTGCCCCATTTTTTAATTGGATTACCTGATTTGTTGCATTTTAACTTGAGTTCTTTATATATACTGGATATTAGCCCTCTGTCAGATGTAGGGTTGGTGAAGTTCCTTTCCCTGTCTGTAGGCTGTTGTTTTGTTCTGACGACAGTGTCCTTGGCTTTACAGAAGCTTTTCAGTTTCATGAGATCCCATTTATTGATTGTTGCTCTTAGAGCCTGTGCTGTTGGTGTTCTGTTCAGGAAGTTGTCTCCTGTGCCAATGAGTTCTAGGCTCTTCCCCGATTTTTCTTCTTTTTTTTAACTTTTTTTTATTTTTTATTAATTACACTTTATTCATTTTGTATTTCCCCATAAGCCCCTCCCTCCTCCCCTCTCAATCCCACCCTCCCTTCTGTTTCTGCATGCATGCCCCTCCCCAAGTCCACTCATAGGGAGGTTCTCCTTTCCTTTCTTATCTTAGTCTAATCAGTTCTCATCAAAAGTGGCTGCATTGTCCACTTCTGTGGCCTGGTAGGGCTGCTCCCCCCTCAGGGGGAGGTGATCAAAGAGCAGGCCAATCAGATTATGTCAGAGGCAGTCCCTCTTCCCATTACTAGGTAACCCACTTGGACACTCAACTGCCATGGGCTACATCTGTGCAGGGGTTCTAGGTTATCTCCATGAATAGTCCTTGGTTGGAGTATGAGTCTCTGGGAAGTTCCCTGTGTTCAAATTTTCTTGTTCTGTTGCTCTCCTTGTGGAGTTCCTGTCCTCTCCAGCTCTTACTATTTCCCACTTCTTACTTAAAGTTCAATTCACTCTGCTGGACAATTGGCCATCAGGCTCAGCATCTGCTTGGTAGTCTGCAGGGCAGAAGCTTTCAGAGGCCCTCTGTGGTAGGTTCCTAGTTTGTTTCCTGTTTATTTCTTCTGGCTTTCAGAGGCCCTCTGTAGCAGGTTTCTAGGTTTTTTCCGGTTTTCTTCTTCTTCTGATGTCCATCCTCTTTGCCTTTCTGATGGGGATTGAACATTTTAGTTAGGGTCCTCTCTCTTGCTTTTGGTTTCTTTAGATGCATAGATTTTAGTGGGTTTGTCCTATGTTATATGTCTATATGAGTGAGTATATACTCTGTGTGTCTTTTTTCTTCTGAGGCAACTCACTCAGGATGATCCTTTCCAGGTCCCACCATTTATCTGCAAATTTCATGATTTCCTTATTTTTCATTGCTGAGTAATATTCCATTGTATAGATGTACCACAATTTCTGCATCCATTCTTCAGTTGAGGGGCATCTGGGCTGTTTCCAGCTTCTGGCTATTACAAATAAAGCTGCTACAAACATGGTTGAGCAAATGTCCTTTTTGTGTACTTGAGACTCTTTTGGATATATGCCTAGGAGTGGTATGACTGGATCTTGAGGAAGCGCTATTCCTAGTTGTCGAAGAAAGCACCAGATTGATTTCCAAAGTGGTTGTAAAATTTTACATTCCCACCAGCAGTTGAGAAGGGTTCCCCTTTCTCCACAACCTCTCCAGCATGTGTTGTCCCTTGAGTTTTTTATCTTGGCCATTCTCATAGGTGTAAGGTGAAATCTCAGGGTTGTTTTGATTTGCATTTCCCTAATGGCTAATGAGGTTGAGCATTTATTTAAGTGCTTCTCTGCCATTCCATATTCCTCTGCAGAGAATTCTCTGTTTAGTTCTGTTCCCCATTTTTTAAGTGGATTACTTGGTTTATTGCTTTTCAGCTTGTTTAGTTCTTTATATATACTGGATATGAGTCCTCTGTCAGATAAAGTGTTGGTGAAGATTCTTTCCCAATCTGAAGGCAGTTGCTTTGTTTTGATGACGGTGTCCTTTGCTTTACAGAAGCTTTTCAGTTTCATGAGGTCCCATTTATTGATTGTTGCTCTTAGAGCCTGTGCTGTTGGTGTTCTGTTCAGGAAGTTTTCTCCTATACCAATGAGTTCTAGGGTATTCCCCACTTTTTTTTCTAGCCGATTCAATGTGTCTGGTTTTATGTTGAGGTCTTTGATCCACTTGGACTTCAGTTTTGTCCAGGGTGATAAGTATGTTTCTACTTGCATTTTTCTACATGTAGACATCCAGTTGGACCAGCACCATTTGTTGAAGATGCTATCTTTTTTCCATTGTATAGTTTTAGCATCTTTGTCAAATATTAGGTGTCCATAAGTGTGTGGGTTTATTTCTGGGTCCTCTGTTCGGTTCCATTGATCCACCATTCTGTTTCTATGCCAGTACCATGCAGTTTTTAAAACTGTTGCTCTATAGTACAACTTAAGATCGAGGATGGAGATACCTCCAGAAGATCTTTTATTGTAGAGGATTGTTTTAGCAATTCTGGGTTTCTTGTTATTCCATATGAAGTTGAGAATTTTTCTTTCCAGGTCTGTAAAGAATTGTGTTGGCAATTTGATGGGAATTGCATTAAATCTGTAGATTGCTTTTGGTAAGATGGCCATTCTTACTATGTTAATCCTGCCAAACCACGAGCATGGGAGATCTTTCAATCTTCTCATATCTTCTTCTAATTCTTTCTTCAGAGACTTGAAAATTTTTTCATACAAGTCTTTGACTTCCTTGGTTAGTGTTACTCCAAGGTACCTTATGTCATTTGTGGCTATTGTGAAGGGTGTTGTTTCCCTAATTTCTTTCTCAGCCCTTTTGTCTTTTTATACAGGAGGGCTACTGATTTTTTTGAGTTACTTTTGTATCCGGCCGCTTTGCTAAAGGTGTTTATCAGCTGTAGGAGTTCCCTGGTGGAGTTTTTGGGGTCACTCATATATACTATCATATCATCTGCAAATAGTGATAATTTGACTTCTTCCTTTCCCATCTGTATCCCCTTGATCTCCTTCAGCTGTCTTATTGCTCTAGCAAGGACTTCCAGCACTATGTTGAAGAGATATGGAGAGAGTGGGCAACCTTGTGTTGTCCCTGATTTCAGTGGGATTGCTTTAAGTTTCTCTCCGTTCAGTTTGATGTTGGCTATAGGCTTGCTGTATATCGCCTTTACTATGTTTAGATATGTGCCTTGTATCCCTGATCTCTCCAATACTTTAAACATGAATGGATGTTGGATTCTGTCAAATGCTTTTTCAGCATCTAGGGAGACTATCATGTGTTTTTTTTTTTTTTTCTTTCAGTTTGTTTATATGGTGGATCACATTGATGGATTTCCGTATATTGAACCACCCCTGCATTCCTGGGATGAAGCCTACTTGGTCATAGTAGATAATATCTTTGATGTATTCTTGGATTAGGTTTGCTGGTATTTTGTTATGTATTTTTGCATCAATGTTCATAAGGGAGATTGGCCTGAAATTCTATTTCTTTGTTGGGTCTTTGTGAGGTTTAGGTACCAAGGTGACTGTGGCTTCATAGAATGAGTTTGGTAATGTTCCTTCTGTTTCTATTTTGTGTAATAGTTTGAAGAGAATTGGTGTTAGCTCTTCTTTGAAGGTCTGGTAGAATTTTGTGCTGAAGCCATCTGGTCCTGGGCTTTTTTTTTGGAAGGGGACTGTTGATGAATGCGTATATTTTCTTGGGGGATATAGGACTATTCAATCTTTCTACCTGATCTCAACTTAATTTTGTTAGATGGATTCTATCTAGAAAACTGTCCATTTCTTTTAGATTTTTGAATTTTGTGGCATATAGGCTTTTGTAGTAAGACCAATTGATTGTTTGGATTTCCTCACTGTCTGTAGTTATGTCCCGCTTTTCATTTCTGAATTTGCTGATTTGGATAGTTTATCTCTGCCTTTTAGTTAGTTTGGCTAAAGGTTTGTCTATCTTATTGATTTTCACAAAGAACCAGCTCTTGGTTTCCTTGATTCTTTGAATTGATTTATTTGTTTCTAATTGATTGACTTCAGCTCTGAATTTGATTATATCTAGCTGTCTGCTCCTCTTGGGTGAATTTGCTTTTTTTTCTAGGGCTTTCAGTTGGGCCATTAAGTTGCTTTTATGTGATGTTTCAAATTTTTTCTTGAAGGCACTTAGTGCTATGAGCTTTCCTCTTAGCACGGCCTTCATTGTGTCCCATAAGTTTTGGTATCTTGTACTTTCATTTTCATTGAATTCTAGAAAGTCTTTAATTTCTTTCTTTATTTCTTCCATAACCAAGCTGTCATTGAGTAGTGAGTTTTTCAGTTTCCATGTATGTGCAGGCTTTTTGCTATTTCTGTTGTGGTTGAGGTCCAGCTTTAGACCATTATGGTCAGATAAGATACAAGGGATTATTTCAATCTTCTTGTATCTGCTGAGGTTTGCTTTGTGACCAACTATATGTTCTATTTTGGAGAAGGTTCCATAAGGTGCTGAAAAGAAGGTATACTCTTTTGCGTTGGGGTGGAAAGTTCTGTAGACACCTATTAGGTCCATTTGATTTAGGGCCTCTGTAAGTGTCCTTATTTCCCTGTTTCACTTCTGACTGGATGACCTGTCCCTTGGTGAGAGTGGAGTGTTGAAGTCTCCCACTGTTAATGTGTTGGGGTCAATGTGTGATTTCAGCTTTAATAATGTTTCATTTACAAATGTGGTTGGTCTTGTATTTGGGGCATAGATGTTCAAAATTGTGATATCCTCCTGTAAGAATTGTTTTTGATGACAAGGAAGTGTATTTCTTCATGTTTTTTGATTAATTTTGTTTGAAAGTCTATTTTGTTAGATATTAGGATCAGTACCCCCATTTTTTTTCTGGGTCCATTTGCTTGAAAAACATTTTTCCAGCCCTTTACTCTGAGGTAGTGTTTATCTTTGTTGCAGAGGTGTGATTCTTGGATGCAGCAGATTGTTGGATCCTGTTTCTGCAGCCAATCTGTTAGTCTGTGTCTTTTTATTGGAGAGTTGAGACCATTGATGTTGATACATAATAGTGAACCATGACTGTTTGTTCTTTTTATTGTGGAGTTGGTGGTCTTACTATGATTCATTGTTTGTTTTTATTTTCTTTTAATTTTTGTTGGGAAATTATCTGTATCGTATATTTTCTTTGGTGTAGTTGTTTTCATTGGATTGGAGTTTTCCTTCTAGTGTCTTCTGTATGGCTGGGTTGCTGTGTAGGTATTGCTTAAATTTAGTTTTATCATGGAATATTTTGTTTACTCCATCTATGTTGATTGAAAGTTTTGCTGGGTATAGTAGTCTGGGTTGGCATCTATGTTCCCTTAAAGACTGCATGACCTCTGCCCAGGCCCTTCTGGCTTTCCTAGTTTCTGATGAGAAATCTGGTGTGATTCTGATTGGTCTACCTTCATATGTTACTTGACATTTTTCCCTTGCTGCCTTTAATATATTTTCTTTGTTTTGTTGGTTTAGTGTTTTGACTATGATGTGACGTGAAGTATTTCTTTTCTGCTCTAGTCTATTTGGTGTTTTGTAGGCTTCTTGTATGTTTATGGACATCTCTTTCTTTAAATTGAGATGATTTTCTTAAAAATGTTTTCCTGTCCTTGGAGCCTGGAGTCTTCTCTTTCATCTATCCCTATTATTCTTAGGTTTCATCTTTTCATGGCGTCCTTGATTTCTTCTATGTTTTGTGTTTGGAACTTTTCTGATTTTGCCCTTTCTTTGAGGGAGGAATCAATTTCAGCCAGGGTATCTTCAGCACCTGAGATTTTCTCTTCCATCCCTTGTATTCTGTTGGTGATGCTGACCTTTGTGGTTCTTGATCTATTCTCTAAGTTCTCCAGTTCCAGGGTTTTTCTGTTTGTGTTTTATATATATATTCTAATTCTGTTTTTATGCTTTGCACCATTTCCTTCATCTAAGTGAACGTGGCTCTTATTTTTTTTGTTTGTTTCTTCTCTATATGTCTCTAATTGTTCCTGTACATGGTCAATTATAGTCTTCTGTATTTCTTTGAGAGATCTGTTCATTTCCTCTTTTTGTTCCTCTAATAACTGCATACGCATAGCTTTAAAGTCATTTTCCTGTGTTTCTGCTGATTTAAAATATCCATTGAATTTGGGAGTTGCTGGTGGGTCCATGGTGTCCTGATTTTTGTTGGGTGAGTTCTTAGGCCTACCTTTGGCCATTTGCTCATATGAGATCTTCACTGTTTTTTCCTTGAGTCTGAACTTAAGACTGGAACTGTATTTCTCTGGTCTCTGGAGTATTCTTCAGGAAGATCAGGGAGGTCCAGTGGTTTGAGAGTGTGTTGCTGCATAAATTATTGTACCTAAGGGAGGAAAACCGCTCTCGCAGATTTGTTATGGGGGGTATGCCTGTGCGTCTGTGTGTTTGTGGGGGGGCGTCTTGAAATTGGGTGTTAGAGAGTGTAGGTGCTTGGGATATGGGTTTTGGGAGCAAGCTCAAGAGGGGATGTGGATGGTGGCGACGTTAGCAAGCGCAGATTGCAGACACAAAGTGCCTGCACAGGTTTCTTGAATACCCAGTGGTCTCTAGTCTGTGGAGAGCTCTGCAGGCTGGACTCTGAGTTCTGTGGCTTACACTGCGGGCAGGACAAGTACTCTGTTGTGGACTCTGTGTGTTCAACCTGGTGCTCTGTGCTAGAAGCTGTGAGCACAGTAGGCTGTGCTCTGCTCTCTGAGTTAGGAAGGGCTATGTGCTTCCTCTGCTGCTTCCCCTTCAGGCAAGGCTGGTGATAGGAAGTCATTGGGGAACTGTGTGTGTGGGAGGGTGTTGAGTGTTCTCAGTATCAAATCTCAAGGAGGGAGATCTGTGCTTAGGGCAGGCAGCACTGGGTGCAGGCAGGCTGTGTGCACTGCGGGGTGCCTCCTCTGCTTTAGGGGCTGGTTTCAGTAACTCCAGTAACTCAGTAACTCTGCTGCAGGTTCCCTGTTGGCTGCTGTACCTTTGCCTCTTCTGCTGCTGCTTTTGTCTGCCCATTATGGGGAAGTGCCCAGCAATCGATTCCCCAGGAGAAGTCCACAGAGATGTCCACGGTTGACCTGTGTCCTATTGGACTCAGATCAGGGTCTGCCCCCTTCTCCCGAGACTCCTCCTACAGTTGTTTTGGGTTCCACAGCCCCTCGACTCACCAATTCGGAGATTCAGTGCCCCTGAATACAGTGTGTGCTGGTTGCAGCCATCTTGGATCCCCCTTATTTATTTATTTTTGTGATTTCTTTTAGTTGGTTTAATTTTAGTTTTTTATAATTTTTATTTTTTATACTAATTACAGCTTATTCACTTTTTATCCCAGTTGCAGCCCCCTCCCTCATTTCTTCCCAATCCCACACAATCTCACTTACCTCCTTTGCCCCTCTCCAAGTCCACAGTTAAGAGGGTTCTTCTCTCCTTCCATCTGACCCTAGCTTATCAGTTCTCATCAGGGCTGGCTGCATTGTCCCCCTCTGTGGCCTGGCAAGGCTGCTCCCCCTCTCAGGAGAGGTGACCAAAGAGTAAACCATTGTGTTCATTTCACAGACAGTTCCTGTTCTCCTCAGCAGGGAACCTACTTGGATACTGAGCTGCCATGGGCTACATCTAAGCAGGGGATCTAGGGTATATCCATGAATGGTCCTTTGTTGGTGCATCAGTCTCAGAAAATATCCCTAGGCTCAAATCCTTGAGACCTGGAGAGGACAGGAGCTCTACAAGGAGAGCACCATGAATATTTAATGATAGATTTTCTTTCAAATTTACCTAACTGTATGACTATTAGTTTTACAAATATTTCAATGCTGAGTTAAAAGTGGACTTTACATTTATTTATAAAATATAATTTGACATAAACTAACTTAAAGGAATAGATGTAACACAGTCATATACATGGTTAACAAGGCCAAAATAACATAATCAGACATAACTTGTTAGATATTAAGTTATTATTTATTAAATTTAAGTTAAATGAAAGGATTTAGTTTCATGAAATTGTACACTGAAAGACATAATTAGGTGAAATTTTACTGGAGAATTAACTTTTTAAAATTGCTACATATTGTTCACATAGCTACACTTCTGTCATTGTAAATAACTAGACCAATAAATAATATTTTACCCATTATATTTACATTTGGAATTGTTTTAGCTAAATATGTATTAAACAATCTCACAAATATAATTATTTATTAGTTAATAATATTTTCTTCTTAAAATAAATTATTATTTCTGTTTGAATTATACAATCCACACCTGTGACATGGGTTTGCATGCATTTATTTGAAGAATATAATTATATGTTATCATTCTCAAGAACTTTGTAAATAGACTTTTCCAGAAAATTTAGCACAAATCAAATTTAGTATCAAAGTGGTAGAAAATCTCTCTAAACTAAGCAATAAACAACTCAGGATATTAGCATGAAAGTATATGAGAAAGTTAATCTTCAGAAGAACAGAGCAATAAAAGAGAGGCCTGTCCAAACTCTTCATTAATAATTGAAACACGCGTGTAGACGTGAAGTGCTTTGTAAGTAATGAGAACCAGGCATAAATATTTAACAGTTTGCTTATAAAAATGTGTCCTAAATTATGTCTAATGTTAACAAGGATGTCTCATACTTGACAGAACAATGAGGGACATAAATATTTCAAAGCAGTAAGCATGGCAGGTGGAAGCCAAAGAAACACAAGGCAGTTTCCACATCCATCTAACATTTCAACCTTCAGATATGTGCTTTTTAAGTTTAATAGGAACAAAGTGTTTCCCCATCAAAGCCAGTGTTTATATCAGCGACATCAAAGCTATACTGGGATCTTTTTAAAGTACACTTATCAGACAAACAATGCATACAAACTGATTTGCCTTGGAGGAAGGAAGGGAATCATCACATAAGACAACTTGTTTGAATAAAATATTTCCTTAAAGATTAATGCACTTTTTTTTTGGCATTTCTGACTCAAATCCTCTTGAAGATATATGTAGACCATGAAGAGTTCTTAAATTTATTGTTGAATACATGCACACACAAACCCACACACACATAACAAATGGAGATGGTAGAAATATAGACACATACAAAAACATAAAAACAGACTTGCATATGAATACATTAATCTATAGAAAATATGATGGAGCAATGCTGGACCATTTTTGAAAAATATTGTGATAATCTAATATCAGGTGGCTTATTTGCATGTATACCTCATTCAAATTTTCTGTCTTCTATATACAGAAATGGTTCAACCAAATGTAGTAAATAGCCATTATGAATAAAGCAGTAGGGTATTGTTGAATAATAAAAGTGCATGGGGTAATATTGAAACAGTAGCTCTGCTTCTACCATATTTGGACACATCTTCTTTGCGTACCTTAAGAAGATCCAATAACACTCCTCTAAAATAATATTGTTCTCTGTAGATTAACAGAATGGAAGGGTATTACTATTCCAAATATTCTCAAACATCTAGCGATATGAAGGAAAAATCTACATGAACTCTCAAACTTATCTGAAGGCACACTATTCAAGAACCAGAACATAAAAATATCTCCGTTAATGACAGCAGCTTTGGGATATCAGTAAAGAAAGAGTGTTCATCACCAAATTAAATGAATTTCAACAGTAATTGATGATTGTTTTCATTTTTGTTTACTTTATTATAAAAAATAATAGTTATGCCACATTTGATCTTGTTATATTTTAATATCTTATTATTGCAGCCTCTTTTTTTAAAATATTCCTTCAGAGCTGATCAGTGACTTTCTTATTGCTATATAAAGACTTGCTCAGGAATGTTTTCTCATCCTAAAGCACTAAAGTCCTTACCAGTAGCACTGATTAATAGTTTTATTTCTTCGCATGCATTCATTTATTCATTTGTATGTTTATTCTCACTGAAAAATTTCATAGGCTTTTCTAAACTTCAAATCAATACCTCAAATTCTTAACTCAACTTTTATCCCGTATATATTTCTAATGTGACCTTTTTTTCTGCCAAAATTAACAATGGTATCTAACTTCATGATTTAGCTCTCATTGTACATTAATTTTGTTCTTAAAGACAAAGTGCTCAAGTGACTTGATGTGCTGAGGAGGGTTGATACGGGGGGAGAGGATCCCCTTTTCTGGGGAGCAAGGGAGAGAAGGTGGGAGAAGTTAGGAAGGAGGGACTGGCAGGAGAGTACAGAAGGGTCACCCTTGAGATGTAAAGTAAATAAAATTAAAAAGGCAAAATGTGTATTCTCCACACATTCTTTCAATAATTCACTGTATTTGTTTTGAATATTAAGAAGTATTCTTTGGCTGGTTGGATGTGATTTGGCTATCACAGTCTCTCATTTAGTTCCAGCTCTCCCTCTGAACAGTGGTGCTTCAGCCTCTGCGGTACTGGGAATAAAACTGCGGGTGATCTGAACATAGTAAACTAGTGTTCTACCACTGTGACATGTACTCAGCTCTGAAGTAAGTCTCTTTATATCACAGTCACTGAATTATATACGTTCCTTGTTATTAATAAAATCTTGTCACTGTCTCATGAAACCACTGCTTTCCTATAGTCCGAACTACAATTACCTCTTAAATGAATCTTGAAGCTATAAGTATTATAAGTATTATATAAGTATTATAACTATAGTTATTAATACTTCTGTTATAAGTCACAAAATGATCTGATGGACTCTAAACTGATAAGTTTTCATGATGGAAGCAAAACTCATAATTTTTCCCACTGGTAAAAAGACAAAAGCAGAAATTCGTAATATAAGCTCCTTCCTCTAAACTTGTAAATTATCCACATTATTGAGCCATTCTGCCTTTCTTTTTCCCAATAACCTAAACATCTTTCAACCTAAATAGGTTTTCCATTTCCTATTAATTCAGTTTTTGTACACATTGACTCCTCTCTCTGTTTCTCTCTTGCTTTTGATATTGATTATGAAAATTGGTTACGGTCAAATTCATTCAACTAGTAATTTTCTCTATTCATTTCTGGTTAATTGTTCTCTCTTATAGATTCTCTATCATTATAAATCTCTCTTGCAAAATACTTTTTTACAACCACAATTTTACATGACACTGACATTAATATCTATTTTTTTTGTATGTGAAAACAAAGTTTATATCTGTAGTTACTGTTACATAATAGAAATACTACATAAAACCAATGACTACCAGCAAAATGAATGACTCCTAGTCTTATAGCTCAACTGGCTTCTTAATGAACTGCTGACAAAGCCTTTGTATTGCTCCTTTCCTTTTGTGATAGAAAATGTGTAATTCTATAATCTTGAAAATTGATTTGCACATTCTCACTTGGTTATTGTATTGGTGTGAATGAGAACGATCCCCATATACTTACATATTTGAATTCTTGGCCTTTAACTGATGGAACTGCTTTAAAATAATTAAGAAGTATGACATTGTTAGAGGTGATATATCATCAGTGGAGGGCTTCAATGTTTCAAAATGCTCTTGCCATTTCCAGTGTGTGTGTTTGTGTATGCATATGTGTGTTTGTGTCTGCCTTGAATTTTTGATTCAAGGTCTAAGCTTTCACTCTTTCTCTGAATACTAAAACCCTTTTGAGCTGAATCTGTGCACATATCGTACAAACCACCAAAATCTCTGCGAATTCAAGTGAGTAGTTCTCAAAATATGTGTACCACTATGGCAGCAACACAACTTTCAGGCAGGTCACTAATATATGCCACAGAGATTGTAGCTGGCTAATATCAGGGCTCCACCCCTAAGAAGCTATTTAAAATTTATAACAGCCTGTTAAGGTTGGAAAACCAGTTTTCACCATGCGATATCACAGGGCATTTCAACACACTCCACGGCAGGCAGCATTACCAGGAATAGTTAAAACAGACAAACAAAACCCACAAACTCTAGAGTTTTTTGTTTTGTTTGGGTTTTTTTTATGTTTTTGCTTCACTTTTGACATTTTTGGTCTTTTAAATTTTGTTTTAGTTTTTGTTTTGTAGATATTTTTGGAAATGAAAAAGAGCCAACATAAATTTGAATGAGTAAGGTAGGGCAAGAGGTGAAGGGAGTTGAAAGAGGAGAAAATATGATCAAATATATTTTATGAAAATTTTAATGAGAAGTTTCTCTGTGTGTGTATGTGTATGCATACGTAGCATCACTAATAAAAGAACAAATTCACATCATTTCCTCCCTGACATGATATATTATAGAGAAAACTAGAGCACAATGAAGATATTCCTAGGATATTGCACAGCAAATTAGATCACTGAAAACCTTTACAAAATTAATTTGAATGTCATTTGGTAAAATAACTGACATATTCTTCTTAAAAATATTGAGACCATAAAAAAACACAGGAAAACTTGAATAATTTTTAGACTAAGGGAGCCTAAAAGGATAATATTGTTAAATGTAATGCATGAATATTGGTTTATTCCTAGATCAGAATGGAATGTCTTTTCCATTTTCTATAAAGAATATTATTAGAAAAACTGGCAAATTATAATTGGATACTATATAATATAATTTTGGTAGTTATTAAAGACATTTGCTCAACTATGTTCATACCGGCTTTATTCATAATAGCCAGAAAATGAAAACAACCCAGATGTCTTTCAACAAAAGAATGGATAAAGGAACTGTGGTACATATACACAATTCAATACTACCTAACTCCTGAAAAAAAATGGAAATCCAGGCAAATATATAGAAGTAGAAAAGATCATTCTGAGTGAGGTAACCTAGACTCAGAAATAAACAGATAGTATGTACTCACTTTTAAGAAGATGTTAACCGTATAGTACAGAATAGACATACTGCAATCCACAGACCCAAAGAAGACAAGAAACAAGGATTACTCAAAGTAGAATCCTTAAATCTTACTCGGAGGGGGAGGTAGAATAGACAGCAGAATTTGCTGAAGGGAGGGAATAAAACAAGGTGTAGCCCATAGATAGCTCATTCTCCATGTGGTTTCCCAAGTAAAGAGGAGAAGAGACAGTCTGTGACATGAACTAGTTTGCCTGAACCTTAACCACTTCTCCCTTGTAGGGTGACCTAGTCAGCCCACAGAAGGAGATCTAGGAAGCCTTAATGGGGCCTGATAGGCTAGGGTCAGCTCTGTAAGTGTAGGAGCCTTACTCCAGTCCATGCATGCAGTTAGGTTGGTGCTTCAGTCTCTGTGAGCCCTCATTGGTCTATGTTAGTTAACTCTGTTGATCTTCTAGTGGAGTTCTTGTCCCTTTCAGGTCCCTCTATCTTTCACCCAAATCTTCAATAAGATTCCCAGATCTATTTCTAATATTTGGCTGTGAGTCTCAGCATTTGTTTTGATGCAGCCTCTCCAAGGACAGTTAGCTTGGCTCATGTCTACAAACATAGCAGAGTATCATTAATATTGACAGGGGATGACTTACTCCCATGGGAAGGGTCTCAGCTTGGGTTAGTAACTGTTGGCAGTTCCCACCAACTCTGCTACATCTTTATCCCTGTCCATCTTGTAGGCAAAGGATTGGTAGGATTGACATAGTAAAAATGAGCATACTACCAAAAGCAAATTCTATGCAATTCCCATCAAAATTGCAACAAAATTCTTTTTTTAAAGTTCTTTATTAATTACACCTTATTCACTTTGTATCCCCCTTGTGGTTCCCTCTCTCCTCCAGTCCCAATCCCTTCCTTCCTCCACCCATTTGCACGCATGCTCCATCCCCAAGTCCACTGATAGGGGAGGTCTTCTTTTCCTTTCTTCTGATCCTGGTCAATTAGGTCTCATCAGGAGTGGCTGCATTGTCTTCTTCTGTGGCCTGGTAATGCTGCTCCCCACTCTGGGAGAAGTAATTAAGAGGCGGCCAATCAGTTCATGTCAGAGACAATCCCTGTTCTTATTACAGTGGAACCCACTTGGATACTGAACTGACATGGGCTACATCTGTGCATGGGTCTTAGGTTATCTCCATGCATAGTCTTTGGTTGGAGTATCAGTCTCAGGAAAGACCCCTGTGCAAAGATTGTTTTGATTCTGTTGCTCTTCTTGTGGAGTTCCTGTCCTCTCCAGATCTTACTGTTTCCCACTTCTTTCCTAAGATTCCCTGCACCCTGCTCAAAAGTCTCCCATAAGTCTCAAATGCACAATAAGGACATTTACTCAACCATATTTGTAGCAGCCTTATTTGTAATAGCCAGAAGCTGGAAACAGCCCAGATGCCCCTCAGTGGAAGAATGAATGCACAAATTCTGGTATATCTACACAATGAAATGTTACTCAGCAATAAACAACAAGGAAATTATGAAATTTTCAGGTAAATGGTGTGATCTGGAAAAGATCATCCTGAGTGAGCTATCCCAGAAGCAGAAAGATGCACATGTTATATACTCACTCATATAGACATATAATATAGGATAAACCTACTAAAATCTGTACACCTAAAGAAACTAATCAAGAGGGAGGACTCTTGCTAAAATGTTAAACTCCTATCCAAAAAGGCAAAGAGGATGGACATCAGAAGAAGAAAAGAGAGAACAAGTCAGGAGTCTGACACAGAGGAACTCTGAAAGGCTCTGCCCTACAGACTATCAATGCAGATGCAACACAATTCTTTAGAGACCTTAAAAAAACAATTTATAATTTCATATGAAAAACAAAACAAAACCAAAAAACAACCAAGCTAAAAGACAATGGGACAGTGAAAACAATCCTGTACAAGAAAATAACTTCTGGAGGTATCACCATGCCTAATTTGAAGTTGTACTATAAAGCATTAAAAAAAAAAAAAGAAAAGAAATGTGGTATTGGCATATAAACATACAGGTTGATCCTTGAAACAAAACCAAAGACACAGAAATCAGCCCATACCCCTCCACAAATGGTGATGATCTAACTGTAGATCTGCATGTAGAAGAATGCAAATAGATCCGTATTTATTACCGTGATCAACATGGAGACCAAAAACCTCCTGATTAAACCAGATATACTAAATCTAATAGACGAAAAAGTGGGGAGAGCCCTGGACTCATTTATATAGGATACAATTTCCTGAACTGAACATCAACAGTTCAGACACTAATATCAAGAATTAATAAATGGGACCTCTTGAAACTGCAGTGCTCTGTAAGGCAAAGCACATTGTCAGTAGGACAAAAAGGCAGCCTACAAATGGGAAAAATTCTTCACTAACCCTAATCAGACTAAAGGCAAATATCCAAAATGTATAGAAAAATTCAAGAAATAAAATACCAACAAATCAAATATTCTAATTTACAAACTTGGGTACAGAGTTAAACAGAAAATTCTTAACTGCGGGATTTTTAATGGCCAAGAAGCATTTACGGAAATGCTCAACATCCTTAGTCATCAGGGAAATGCAAATCAAAGCAACTCTGTGATTCCATTTTACCTGTCAGAATAGATAAGATAAAACAGTGAATGCTATCAAGGATGTGGAGAAAGAGGAACACTCTTCTGTTGCTGGTAGGAGTGGAAATATGTACAATCACTTTGGAAATCAATTTTGTACATTCTCAGAAAATTGGAAAAAGTTCTACATCAAGATCCAGCTATACTTTTCCTGGGAATATATCCAAATGATGCTCCATCATAACCCAAGGGCAGTTATTCTACCAAGTTCACAGCAACCTTATTTGTAACAGTCAGAACTGGAAACAACCTAGATGTCCCTCAACCAAATAATGGAAACAAAAAACAAAACTGTGGTACGTTTACACAATGGAATTCTATACAGCTATTAAAAACAAGGAAATTGTGACATTTACAGACAGAAGTATAAAATGAGAAAATATCATCCTAAGTGAGGTAACCAAGACCCAGAAAAACACTCATGCTACATATTCACTTATAAGTGGATATTAGCCATACAGTACAGGATAACCATACCACAATCCACATACCCAAAAAAGCTAACTAACAAGGAGGCTCCAAGGGAGGAAGCTTGAATCTCACAAGAGAGGAAATAAAATAGACAGCAGAAGTAGATGAAGATAGGGAACTGGGTGGAGGAGGTGATAGGGAATAGAAAGAAAAAGGCAACCAGGTATGTATGGGTGACTAAGGGAGGTAATAGGAAAAACTGCGTTGGGGGTGCATCTCTGGGGCAAGCTGGAGACCTATGACAGGGTAAGCCCCTGTGGGGATATGGTGGGAGTTTAGGTGAGACTCCTCTCAGTAAAGGATATGAAGTCTAAATGGTCAACCTCTATAGCCATGCAGGACTCCCAATGGAAGGAGGGGGCCACCAACCTACTCACAAAACTTGTTTTTCATTTTAATAGTATTTATCCACAGCAATCAGAAAAATAACTAATATATTCTTTATTTTCAGTTTATTATCATTATCATCATCCTTAACATTATTATTATTAAAATTTATTCACTTTGTATTCTGTCTGCAACCCCCTCCCTCATCTCCTCTCAATCCCAACCTCACACCCTCTTCACCTATGTCCCTCTCTTAGTCCACTGATAGGGGAAGATGTCCTCCCCTACTATCTGAGACTACACTATCAGGTCCTATCAGGACTGTCTGGTTCCACAAACACAGGGAGGTGATCAAAGGACAGGCAACCGAGTTCCTGACAGAAACTGCCCCTGCTCCCCTTACTGGGGATCTGCCATGGAGACTGAGCTGTCCATGGACTACATTTGAACAGGGGTCTAGGTCTTCTCCATGCATGGTCCTTGGTTGATTCATCACACTTTGCAGGCCCCCCTGGGCCCAGAGTTTTCTTTCTTTCTTTCTTTCTTTCTTTCTTTCTTTCTTTCTTTCTTTCTTTCTTTCTTTCTTTCTTTTTTCTTTTTTTTTTTGTCTATGTTGATCTACTGTGGACCTCCAGTACCCTCCTACCAGAATGTCTAAGTTCAAAATCTCAGGTGACAAAAATGCTGGCAAGGTTGTGGAGAAAGAAGAACCCTCCTCCATTACCAGTGGGAATGTAAACTTGTACAACCACTTTGGAAATCAATCTGGTGCTTTCTCAGAAAAAGTAATAGTACTACCTCCTGATCAAGCTATACCAGTCCAAGACATATAAACTAAAGATGCTCTACCATTCAGTGAGGACAATTGCTCAACTGTGTTCATAGAATGTTTACTTGTAATAACCAGAAGCTGAAAACAACCCAAATGTCCCTAAATGGAGGAATGGATACAGAAATTGTGATACTTTTACACAATGGAATACTACTCAGCAATTAAAACAAGGAAATCATGAAATTTGCAGGCAAATGGTGGGATCTAGAAAAGATCATGCTGAGTGAGGTATCCCAGAAGCAGAAAGACACACACAGTATATACTCAATTTTAAGTGGGTACTAGACCTATAAAATAGGATAAACATACTGAAATCTGTACACCTAAAGAAGATAAACAAGAAAGAGGACCTTGGGTAAGATGATTAACCCTCATTTAGAAAGACAAATGGGATGGACATTGGATGTAGGAGAAAACAAGTAACAGGACAGGAGCCTACCACTGAGGGCCTCTGAAAGTCTCTACCTAGCAATGTATCAAAGCAGATGCTGAGACTCATGACCAAACCTTCAGCAGAATACAGGTAATCATATGAAAGAAGGGAGTTAGTATGACCTGGAGAGGAAAGGAGGTCCACAAGGACCAAATATATCTGGGCACATGGTCCAACAAAGGACCATGTAGGGATAGAACCCAGAACCCCTACTTGGATATAGCCCATGGTATCTCAGTATCCAAGTGGGTACCCTAGCAAGGGGAACAGGGACTATTTCTGACATGAACTCAATGGCTGGCTCTTTGACGACCCCCCCCCCCCAAGGGAGGAGCAGTCTGCTAGGCCACAGAGGAGGACTTTGTAGCCAGGCCTGAAGATACCTGCTAAGCTAGGATCAGATGAAAGTGGAAGAGGACCTCCCTTATCAGTGGACTTGGAAAGGGGTGGGAGTGAGGGAAGGATTGGGAGGGAGTGAGGGAGTGGGCTACAGCTAGGATACAAATTTAATAAACTGTAACTAATATCAAAAAATAAATAAATAAAAAAGAAAAAATATCATGAAATTTGGAGGCAAATGGTGGGAACTATAAGAGATCACCCTGATTGAGGTATCCCCGAAGCAGAAAGACACACATCATATACACTCACTTATAAGTCGTTATTAGCCTTATAATATAGGATAAACATACTAAAATCTACAGTCCTAAAGAAACTGGGAGCACCCTAGGAAAGAGGCTTGATCCTCATTCAGAAGGGCAAATAGGATACACATCAGAAGTAGGAGAAGAAAAGGAAACAGGCAGGAGCTTACCACACAGGGCCTCTGAAAAGTTCTACCCCACAGGGTGTTGAAGCAGATGCTGATACTCATAGTCAAACTTTGGGCAGCATGCAAAGAATCTTATGTAAGAAGGGCGAGATAATTTATTCTTTTTTAAATTATGGAAAAAATATTAAAATACAAAGCTTTGAGAATTTCAGAGAGTGATCTATAACAAAAAATGGTAAATTTTTACATGTTCTTAGTTTACTTGAACAAATTATTCAGGAGTCAGCAAGTTGAGTGCTCCTCAGTTGAAGACTGTTTCTCCACCTCTCAGCGTTCTTTAGCAGTTGCCTACAAATCTTTGCATATGGTTGAGGCATTTTCCAGTGGGGTTTTGCAATGAATACGTTTACAAAACAGTCTTGTACCTAAGGCTCAGGAAACATTGTGGGAGATGGGACAGAAAGTTTGTAAGAGTCAGAATCATAGAATTAGCTGTGAAGTTGTGTCTCACAGCAAAACTCTCAGACCGCAGGTTTTTGCCTGTGGTGAGCAGGAAGAAAGACTATAAAAATGGAACATCTCAGAAACACAAGAGGGAAAGAAACTCTACAATGCAGAGTTCCAAAACAAATGTGTAGAAGCCCTTCGAAATGTTTGAAAGATGACTTAAAGAATAATTCTGACCTTAATATTAACCAAAACTGAAAATTAGAACTTTAATGTATTTATTTCATTCAATATTAATTTCCAAATTATCTAGGGAAAAATACTAGTACATTCATTTTAGTATTTAATATTATACTTATTTGAATTGATATCTAATACATAAATTATCTATGAACATATATCTCCTTATGGTAATAAAAATATTAATGAATAACAATGTTTTTCTATCAGTGTTTATGTTGAGAAATTTAAGCCAACCTTACTATTTCTAGCCTCCTGAAATTTTATTTTTTTATTGTAAAAAAAATCTTTGTTAATGTTAACAGAAAAAAAATACCCAGCTAAGCATTTTGAAATGTGTCCAATGTCATCAATTTTTAAAAGACACCTTTGGTATATTTTAATATTAAGTTAAAAGATGAATATTAGAATGACTAGTCATAAGAAAATGCTCTAGTCATCATCGCTAAAGTTAGCAGTAAAACGCAGTCATGGAAGTGAGCTTATGGGAGTAGCTTCTAATTATTACAATCTCCCTGATCTTCTGATTCTTACAATCGTTTTATTCCCTCTGCTGCAGTATTCATGAGCCTTATGTGGGAAACTAGGAGACATCAACTCTACAAAAGGATTTATAGGTAACTAGGGAATGCTGAGAGTGGGAGAAACATTTCTCCAATACCAAATGCTTAGCCCTGAAAGCGCATACATACAAGAAACTTCACACAGACTGAACAAGGTATATTTAGGAGGAAGACTGTGTGTGTGTGTGTGTGTGTGTGTGTGCATGCGCACGTGTGCGTGAGTGCATACACACGCATGTGCACGTCCTAATTATTGGTGAAAAAAGAGTCCATGAATTTGAATGAGAGCAAGGAGTATATGGGACAGCTTGGAGAATGAAAATAGAAAAAAATATATTGTAAGTGTAATCTTAAAAATAGATAAAATTCGTACAGTACTTATATGAAAGGCCTTCATTTTTTAAACTTCTTTATTAATTACACTTTATTCACTTTGTATCCCCCCTGTGGTTCCCTTCCTCCTCATGTCCCAATCCCTCCCTTCCTCCACTCTCTGCATGCATGCCCCTCCCCAATCTACTGATAAGGGAGGTCTTCTTTTCCTTCCTTCTGATCCTAGTCAATTAGGTCTCATCAGGAGTGGCTGCATTGTCTTCTTCTGTGGCCTGGTAATGCTATTTCCCTCTCAGGGGGAGGTAATTAAAGAGCAGGCCAATCAGTTCATGTCAGAGACAGTCCCTGTTCCTATTACAATGGAACCCACTTGGATACTGAACTGCCATGGGCTACATCTGTGCATGGGTCTTAGGTTATCTCCATGCATAGTCCTTGGTTGGAGTATTAGTCTCAGGAAAGACCCCTGTGCTCAGAGTTTTTGGTTCTGTTGCTCTCCTTTTGGAGTTCCTGTCCTCTCCAGATCTTACTGTTTCCCACTTCTTTCTTAAGATTTCCTGAACTCTGCCCAAAGGTTGCCCAGAAGTCTCTGCATTGATAGTGTGCAGGGCAGAGCCTTTCAGAGGTCCTCTGTGTCAGGCTCCTGACTTGTTCCTTCTTTTCTCCTTCATTTCAATTTAACATCTACCCTAAAATATTAAAATAATCCCTGTACCTTCTGTTATATGTACCAGTATATATATATATATATATATATATATATATATATATGTGTGTGTGTGTGTGTGTGTGTGTGTATGTATGTGTTATATATATATATATATATATATATATATATATATATATATATATATATAATACACCATTATATGTAAATGGATGGAATAGATAATTAAGACATTTAGAAACTCAAGAATCCTCATAATCTTTTTATCTCTGAATATGAATTATAATAGTGATTAACTTGCAGATTCACTGTTATAATTAGCTAGCACATGTAAAATGTCTATAAAACCTAAAAACATGTTAAAAGCCAAAATGAATAGTAATTGTTTCTAAAATCATACTCTCACTTCTTGCTATCAAATATAGTAAATTTAATTTCTCCTTAGGAAAAAGAGATTGAAGTTATTTTAGCTCTCCATATTCAAGCACATATTATTTAGCACACAGTCTTGAAATATGTGCAAAATCATGTGTTAGAGTTAGGTAATGAAAATCATATTACAGAAGATTAAGTGGTAGAAATTTTGTGCAGAACCAAGATTTAACCCATTGTGTATTTGTTGAAAATAAATTACATGATATTATTTTTATATACTTTCCAAATATAGTAAGATAAATGCTTGAATGAAAGATAGATCAATATCAATTTTCTCTCTAAACAACTAAAAGCCACAATAATTAAGTAAGCACACTTCTGTTCTATTTTTGTATTTCATGGTCTCTTTTTTAATTACTAAGTCATTCAAATATTATATTTCTTAAAAATATCCATAAACCATAAGTCTTTTTAAATTTAATATTTTTTTTATTTTAAAAAGATTATTTATTAGCAAAACAATTTCACATAAGTATTTCCAATTTTGCCAGTTTTCTTTTTTTTTGTTTTTTTTTCCCTTTTTTTTAAAAAAAATTATTATTAGTTACATTTTATTAACTCTGTATCCCAGCTATATCCTGCTCCCTCATCTCCTCCCTGCCCCTTTCCAAGTCCACTGATGGGGAGGACCTCCTCCCCTTTCATCTGATCTTGTTTTATCAAGTATCTTCAGGGCTGGCTGCAAAGTCCTCCTCTGTGGCCTAGCAGGACTTCTCATTCCTTGGGGGGTGGGGAAGTCAAAGAGCCTGCCATTGAGGTCATGTCAGAAATAGTCCCTGTTAGAGGAACCAATTAAAATCATATGTCTTTAGAGGGTGCCATGAAGCTACAAGTTATTTTTTTTTTTTTTTTGTTTTTTTTTTTTTTTTAGTTAGTGTGTAGTTATGGTGTGAAATGCAACTGTGAAAATGACATTGTGGGCTGCTATATTTACCCTCTCAATGATTTGAGCACTACATCAAGTTTATCGGGTTTATAATTACTTTTATCACTTGATGCTGCAGGCATAACCTGAGAGAAAAAAATTGGCAGTTTCTTTCTGAGCCTTACATCATTTCCTATAATAGGAAGTCAGTACTTGAGTTTAACTGACAGATTGATTGACTGCTCAGAGAGATACATCAAGTGAGTAAACAGGAAAAACTCCTCTGCTATACTGCCTTGTATGGAGTTTTATTTTCATTACCATTTTTAGATCATATCTAATAATAATGTAAGGCAGAATGAAAATACTTTTAAAAAAATTCCCAGAGGACAGTAATAGTGAAGAATAAACATTTAACAATAATTAAATTGAACATTATTCTTTCTTCTAAAATTTAAAGAGAAACCCATGCTTAATAAAATTCTCTCTTCAAGATTTTCAAGTGCTAAAATAATGATCTGTGAGTGAAAATCATTATGTTATCATACAACAAAAAGTAGGACTTTATTTGCAAAGATGGTTTTGTAATTGCAAAGTTAAATTTTTGAGACAGTGTTTCATCTAACTAACCATCAATGTTCATAGTCGAAATGAATTTAATTATTGAGTATATGATTATTGAGTATATAGAAACATTTCAAAAATATTTCAAATAAGAAAAAGCAGTAAATTATTGTAAAAAGTTAAATACTTCCTTACCCAGGAAGAATGACTAAATATGTGGAATAGAAAAGAAATCTTAGACTATTGCATAATTATAAATATTTAGGACTATCCATGACTTAAAATGATAAAATATATTCTGGCCATATTCATTGTAAGAGGTGTCTGTTTATCAGTTACAGAGGGCCAATAACTTGCAGAAAAGCATGATTGAAAATATTCCTATTAGTGATACCAGGTAGAAAAGGGGAATGAATCAAGTCCACTGGCAATGAAATAATATATAAACAGTGGGATATAAAATGAATAAAATGTCATTAATGTAAAAAAATATAAATTTTATTTGAAAGCAGAAAAAAGTTATAAAGATTTTTGAATCAATTAAAGTCAGACACTTTATTCACTAATATAAGAACTAAATGATGCATTCATAAAAAAAAGTAAAATAGGCTACAATCCTGTTTCCTTTCTTCCACCACTTCTGGTGTCTATCCTGTTTGCCATTCTGGATGAGATTTAAACATTCTCCCTAGGGTCCTCCTTAGTGTTTAGCTTCTTTAGGTCTGTAGATGGCTATCCTACATTATATTGCTAATATCTCTTACAAGTGAGTGTATACCAAGCCTTTCTTTCTGCTTCTGGGTTACCTCACTTAGGATGATTTCTTCTAGTTTTATCCATTATCCTGCAAATTTCATGATTTCCTTGTGTTTAATAGCTTAGTAGTATTCCATTGTGTATGTGTCCCACAATTTCTGTATGCATTCCATCCGTGATCAGATGTGTCCTATTGTCAGCTCAGTCTCCATGTGGATCGCTGAGTGAGGGGAGCAGGGGCGGCATCTATCATGAACTCAGTTGACTGTTGTTTGATCACTTGCCGCTGGTGATGCAGCCTTGCCAGGCCACTCATCCAGGTAGTCCTGATGAGAACTAACAAGCAATGGGCAGATGGCAATAGGGGAGAACTCCCACTTTCAGTGGACTAGGGGAAAGGGATTGGGGGAGAGGAAGGGTGGGATTGGGAGGAGTTGAGCCAGGGGCTTCAATCTAAATAATAATTCAATATATAATGAATAAATTATGAAGAAAAAAATAAAAAGTCAAAATGTTAAAAAATTAAAATACTTTATAAAATAGCTTGACAATAAGCTGAAAGTAAGATTAATGTTTACAATAACACCTAAGATGTTCAACACAAATATTAGAAAATTGAAGAACTGAAGAATTTGTTACTAGAAACTAACTGCTAAGATATGAAAACCACAAAATTAGAAAAAGTGTGTAGTCTTAGTATCTATGTGAAACTACAATCATCAAAGTCCATTTTACATTTCTTTTATATTAAATTCTACAACACTAAAATGTTCAATTCTATCCAGAAAGGCAAAAAGGATGGATATCAGAAGAAGGAGAAAAGAAGGAAAAAGTCAAGAGCCTGACACAGAGGACCTCTGAAATGCTCTGCCCTGCACACTATCAAAGCAGACGCTGAGACTTATGGGCAAATTTTGGGCAGAGTGCAGGGAATCTTAGGAAAGAAGTGGGAAACAGTAAGATCTGGAGAGGACAGGAACTCCAAAAGGAGAGCAACAGAACCAAAAATTCTGAGCACAGGGGTCTTTCCTGAGACTGATACTCCAACCAAGGACTATGCATGGAGATAACCTAAGACCCCTGCACAGATGTAGCCCATGGCAGTTTAGTATCCAAGTGGGTTCCATTGTCATAGGAACAGGAATTGTCTCTGACATAATCTGATTGGCCTGCTCTTTAATTACCTCCCCCTGAGGGGGAAGTAGCATTACCAGGCCACAGAAGAAGACAATGCAGCTACTCCTGATGAGACCTAATTGACTAGGATCAGAAGGAAGGAAAAGAAGACCTCCCCTATCAGTGGACTTGGGGAGGGGCATGCATGCAGAGAGTGGAGGAAGGGAGGGATTGGGATGGGAGGAGAGACAGGCTTATGGGGGTATACAAAGTGAATAAAGTGTAATTAATAAAGAATTTAAAAAACATATAAGCTATGTGGAACATTTGGCCCACAAACCCAGCTCTTCCTAAGAGCAATTAGAATTTTTAAGTTTTTCCCACTCTGGGCTGGAGTCACTTAAGCTGGTTCTTGTGTGCAATTGAGTTTTCAATCATTGTGATAATTTGCTAAAGGCTTTAAAAGAAGTTGTTGGTTAGCTGTCTGCTGATTGATTAAAAAATTCCATTTGGGAACAAAATACAACTCAAATTTGGAGAACTTGATTGCAATATGTGCACACACACACATATACATGCATACCCCGTGAAAGCATGTGCACACACATCTCTCTGTCTCGCTGTTTCTGTCTCTCTTTAACATACACATACACCTAGCATTACTCCAAACAATTTAGAGGAGTTAGCAAGCTACTGTCCTCAGAGCTGAACAGTTCTGAAGTCTGAGATGGGCTGCAAAGGTAGAACACATCCTCCTCCACTAATAAGCGGACGGCTACTGGGGTGGTAGATGTAAAATATCTTTGTAAATTCTGCTACCAGTGGCTTTTTACTTTACTTAAAGTCACATTGCCCCATATGTCAGCTCAATAATGGCACATGTTACCATAATGCCCTGTGGCTCCACCATTTATTTTTATGTCATCATTAGAAAAACAAAAGATTTCTCAGGGTCGTTTTGATTTGCATTTCCCTGATGGCTAATGAGGATGAGCATTTCTTTAAGTGTTTCTCTGCCATTCCATATTCCTCTGTCGAGAATTCACTGTTTAGCTCTGCTCCCCACTTTTTAATTGGATTACTTGGTTTGCTACACCCATCAGAATGGCCAAGATGAAAAACTCAAGGGACAACACATGCTGGAGAGGTTGTGGAGAAAGGGGAACCCTCCTCCACTGCTGGTGGGAATGTAAACTGATACAACCACTCTGGAAATCTATCTGGCACTTTCTAAGACAATTAGGAATAGTGCTTCTTCAAGACCCAGCTATACCACTGCTAGGTATATACCCAAAGTTTGCTCAAGTACACAAAAGGGATATTTGCTCAACCATGTTTATAGCAGCTTTATTTGTAATAACCAGAACCTGGAAACAACCCAGATGTCCCTCAACAGAGGAATGGGTACAGAAATTGTGGTATTTTTACACAATGGAATACTACTCAGCAATCAAAACGGAGAAAATCATGAAATTTGCAGACACATGGTGGGGTCTAGAAAAGATCATCCTGAGTGAAATATCCCAGAAGGAGAAAGACAAAAACGGTATATACTCACTTATATAGAGCTATAAGATATGATAAACATAATGAAATCTATATACCTAAAAAAGATAATCAAGAGAGCGGACATGGGGTAAGATGATCAATCCTTGTTTAGAAAGACAGATGGGATGCGCATTGAACATATGACAGGAGTCTACTGAGCGCATTTGAAATACTCTAACTAGCAGTGTTTTCAAAGCAAAGACTCATGACCAAAC
>NW_026591086.1:27735127-27747074 GCF_907164565.1 Psammomys obesus
CAGGGTCTTTTCTGAGACTGACATGCAACCAAGGACCATGTATGAATGTAACCTAGAACCTCTGCTCAGATGTAGCCTGTGGTAGCTCAGTAACCAATTGGTTTCCCATAGTGAGGGGAACAAGGACTATTTCTAACAGGAACTCAATGACTGGTTCTTTGGCCTCCCCACCCCTCAAGGGAGGAGCAGTCCTGTTAGGCCACAGAGGAGAGCTTTGCAGCCAGTCCTGAAGATACCTGATAAAACAGGATCAGATGAATGGAAAGGAGGTCCCCCCTATTAGTGGACTTGGCAAGGGGCACCTTGGAGATGAGGGAGGGAGGGACTGGGAAGGAATGAGGGATTGGGACATGGCTGGGATACAGAGTTAATAAAATGTAACTGATAAGAAAAAAAAATAAAACCCCACTGAGAAAAAAAAAATAAAAAAAAATGCAAACAAAAAAAAAAAAAAGAAAAACAAAAGATTGTATCAACCTTGTTGGAGAGTTAACTGAATTTACATTCATACCTTGCATTTTCAGAAAGAACAAATGACATGGGCTTCATCAAATGAGTGTTCAAAAGACTTGCTGTTACTTAGTGACTTGAATAAAAACTATGTCATTATTTAAAAAAAAAAATTCTACAACTTAGTCCCGATAGCAGGTTTCATGCACCTAACAAACATTTGGCATATTCCACCAAAAATTAATGTTTACTCTATTTTAGTGTACGATCTACTTGATTTCTGAGTATTCTTAAATTAATTAATTTTTAAAATTAATTTATTTTGCATTAATTACAATTTATTCATTTTTTATCACAGCTGTAACCCTCTTCCACATCCCTCCCAATCCACCCTTCCTTCCTCTTCTCCTCCCATGCCTCCTCCCCAGTCACTGATAGTGGAGGTCCTCCTCCCCTTTAGTCTGACCCTAGCTTATCAGGTCTCATCAGGGCTCAGTGCATTGTCTTCCTCTGTCCTGCTAAGGCTGCTCCCATCTCAGAGGTGGTGATCAAAGAGCCAGCCACTGAGTTCATGTCAGAGACAGCTCCTGTTCCCCTTCTAACCACAGATAAACAATGTATGTTGTTTTTTTTTTTTGTTGTTGTTGTTGTTTTGTTTTAATCACTAAAATCTGTACTAGACAAATCTGGCATAGTAGTTAAGATATCTTAGGTCAAAGAGTCAAAAGTTGACATCAAGAAGATGTGAACAGGAGGAAGTCAATAATTATTCCTCAGAGACATAACTGCAAAACCAAAAAGTTTGTCACCCAGTTCATATCTCAGTTTATAAATAACTGAAAGAAGAGCTGTGATTCAAGAGATTACTTTAAGATGTCATTTGGGTCTCTTTTTGCTGTTATTGATGAAGAGATTTTATAGTTTATTGTAACAACTAGGAAATTAAATGTAGTAATCTCAACTCAAGGTAAAACCAAAAAGATTGTCATGGCATATTCTGACATATAACTATTGTGGAAAATGTGCTGACAGTCACCAACTTTGAGGTCCCTTGTGTGGTGTAGGAGTCCATGGAATGGATAGTATGATAATAAATTAGTTACATCAATGAATTGATCTGACAATAAATTAGGTGAAAGAAGTTAAAACATTCCACTGATTAAACAAACAAAGGCGATTATTTGTGATGTGGACTACCCGACAAGAAGAGTGAACTAAGAAAGAATTAGTGAAGACTAGTTATGTGGTTTCATGGTCTTAAGTGGGTACTTCATTTTCTCTTGCATTTTGTATTGTTAAGCAATTAACATGAGATGTTTAATACATAATTTTAAAGTTAAAAAAAAAAGACCCACAATAACACAACTCCCAGAATCAATTAATCAGAGCTCAAAGGGGATCACAGAGATTGAAGCGTCAATCATGGAGCCTGAATGGTCTACACTTGATCCTCTGTAGGTTATGTTGTGAGTTGCTGGGGATTTTGTATTACTCCTAATAGTGGGAGTGGGGAGTGGGTGTGTCTTTGATGCCATTGTCTGACATTGGTTTTTTATTTTCTCCTACTATGTTGCCTTATCCAACCTTGATAAGAAGGATTGTGTCTAGTCTTACTGCATCTTATGCCTCATACAGTTGGTCATCTGTATGATCTCCTGCAGACAGTCTGCTTTTTCTAGAGGGTAACAGGAACGATGGATCTTTGGGAAAGGGTAATTGAGAGCTGTAGAGGGCTAGGAGGCTATGGTCAAGATGTATTTTATGAGAAAAGAATAAATTAAAAATTAGATTAAAAAATAAAATTAAAATTTTAATAACTGAAACTTTATAGACTTTATATCTAACATCTCCATATTGATTTCTCTTCACAGGCCTTAGGAACTATCTTCTGTTCTTGAATCTTATGAATTGGACTCTCTTATATTCTGATGTACATGAAATTATGCAACATTTACCCTTTTATTCTAACTGAATATGCTGTCTTTTGGGTGCATCAATAGTGTTACCAGAGGAAATAGTATTCATTTACACAGGCAAAAAGATAAAAGTTCTTTGACACACCTGGTTATACCCTAAAGAACTAAAGGTGAAATTTTATAAGAAAAACAGGATTGCAATCTTGATAACCTAATGTAGATGTTATTTTAACAACTTGTGTCACTACAAAGTAAATCATGTTTTCTCAATGACCATCTGTCTGGTTGACTGATATGGAAATGCAGTGTCCAGAGTCCCAGTGTCCAGAATCACAGGGGACAATGACAGAACGTACTGCTAGACTTAGAAAAGGTTCAAGTCCCCACGGATACTTGATATTTGACAAATAAGCAACCATACAATTGAAAAAGACAGCATCTTCCAAAAATGCTGCTTGTCTAATTGGATGTCTACATGTAGAAAAAAATGTAAATATATCCATATTTATCATCCTGCACAAAACTAAAGTTCAAGTGGATCAAAGACCTCAATATACAACCAGCCACACTAAATCTGTTAGAAGAAAAAAATGGGGAAGTGCCTTGAATTCAATGGCACAGGAGACAATTTCCTGAGCAGAACACCAACAGTGCAGGCTCTAAGAGCAACAATCAATAAATGGAACCTCATGAAATTAAAAAAGCTTCTGTAGAGCAAACGACACTGTCATCAGAATGAAATGACAGCCTATAGAATGGGAAAGGATCTTCACCAACCCTATATCTGATAGAGTGCTAATTTCCAGAATATATAAAGAATTCAAGAAGTTAAACAGCAACAAATCAAGTAATCCAATTAAAAAATGGGTACAAAGCAAAACAGAGAATTCTCTACAGAGGAATATCAAATGGCAGAGAAACACTTAAGAAATACTCAATCTACATCTAAAGAAACTAATCAAGAGAGAGGACCCTGACTAAAACGCTCAGTCCCCATCCCAAAAGGCAAAGAGGATGGACATCAGAAGAAGAAAACAGGGAACAACCTAGGAACTTGCCACAGAGGGACTCTGAAAGCCTTTGCCCTGCAGACTATCAAAGCAGACACTAAGACTTATGGCCAACTGCTGGACAGAGTACATGGAATCTTACATAAGATGTGGGAAATAGAAAGAGCTGGAGAGGACGGGAACCACACAAGGAGAGCAACAGAACCAGAAAATTTGAACATAGGGGTCTTTCCAGAGACTCATACTCCAACCATGTACCAGGCATGGAGATAACCTAGAACCCCTCCACAGATGTAGCCCATGGCAGTTTAGTGTCCAAGTGGGTTCCATAGTAATGGGAACAGGAACTGCCTCTGACATAATCTGATTGGCCTGCTCTTTGATCACCTCCCCCTGAGTGGGGAGCAGCTTACCAGGTCACAGAAGATGACAATGCAGCCATTCTTGATGGGATCTGATAGACTAAGATCAGAAGAAAGGAGAAGAGGACCTCCTCTATCAATGGACTTGGGGAGGGGAATTCATGAAGAAGGGAGAGGGAGGGTGGCATTGGGAAGGGAGGAGGGAGGGGCTTATGGGTTACAAAGTGAATAAAGTGTAATTAATAAAAAATAAAAAAGAAATGCTCAATGTCCTTAGCCATCAAGGAAATTCAAATAAAAATGAACCTCAGATTTCACCTTAAACCTGTAAGAATGTCTAAGAACAAAAAGTTAAGTGACAACACATGCTGAAGAGGATGTGTAGAAAGGGGAACTCTTCTCCTTTGCTGGTGGGAATGTAAACTGGTACAACCACTTTGGAAGTCAATCTACTGCTTTCTCAGAAAAATTAAGAATAGTGCCTCCTCAAGATCCAGCTATAACATTCCTAGGCATATATCCAAAATATGATGAAATATACAACAAAGACATTTGCTCCACCATGTTCATAATAGCTTTATTTGTAATAGCCTGAATATGGAAATAACCCATATGTCTCTCAGTTGAGGAATAGATACAAAAATTGTGGAACATTTACACAATGGACTACTACTATTTTAACAAAGAAATCATGAAATTTGCAGGCAAATGATGGGATCTAGAAAAGATCATCCTGAGTGAGTTATCCTAGAAGCAGAAAGACTCACATGGTATAAACTCACTTATAAATGGATATTAGACATATAATATAGGATAAACATGCTTAAATCTGTACACCTAAAGAAGCTAAGCAAGAAGGAGGACCCTAGGTAAGAAGATCAATTCTCACTCAGAAAGACAAACAGTAAGACCTGGAGAGGACAGGACCTCCACAAGGACCAAATATATATGCATACAGGGGTCTTTTCTGAGACTGATACTCCAACCAAGGACCATTATGTCATAGACATAACCCAGAACCCCTGCTCAGCTGTAACCCATGGCAGCTCAGTCTCCAAGTGGGTTTTGCCCTAGTAAGCCTGACAGGGACTGTCTCTAACCTGAACTCCTTTGGTATCTCTTTTACCACTCCCCTTTCAGAGGAGGAAGGCTTCAGAGGAGGACAATGCAGCCAGTCCTGATGAGACCTGATTAGCTAGGGTCAGATGGAAGGAGTGGGGGACCTTCTTTATCAGTGGACTTGGATAGGGGAATCAGAGGAGATGAAGGAAGAAAGGTGGGATTGGGAGGAAATGAGGGAGGTGGCTAAAGCTGGGATAAAAAGTGAATAAACTCTAATTAATATAAAAAATAAAACATTTAATTAAAAAAACAAAATTAAATTAAAATTTAAAAAGGCTCAAGTCCAAGTTTTCAAACAAAATTTCCATTGAATTACTATTACTTGGGTAGCTTGGTACAAAACCAAACCAAAACCAAACAACAATAAAAACAAAACAAACAAAAGCCATACTTGCAGAGGTCAAAGGTTGCCTATAAAATTTTGTCCAACATTTCTTTCATTCAACCAGGTAGCAAGAATGTATAATTTATTTCTATATATCAATTATTGTGAAAATTCTGGTATCAAATTATGAACATTGATGAGTATACCCTTTCAAATTATGATTTTATTCTTTTTTGTTATATATTATATATTTAGAAGTAAATTTTATACTGCATAGTGTTGCTCTCATTTTTAGGCCACAGAGATAAATTATAGAAAAAAAAATATATTGATGTAGAGACCACAACCATTTTACTGCTCAGCTTTTTTTTTAATTTTTTTATGATTCTTTTTTTATTTTTTTAATTTTATTTTTATTTTTAGTTACAATTTGTTAACTGTTAATTTTTTATTAATTACACTTTATTCATTTTGTATCCCCCCATAAGCCCCTCCCTCCTCCCCTCCCGATCCCACCCTCCCTCCCCTTTCTGCATGCATGCCACTCCCCAAGTCCACTGATAAGGGGACGTTCTCCTCTTCTTTCTGATCTTAGTCTATCAGTTCTCATCAAAAGTGGCTGCATTGTCCTCTACTGTGTCCTGGTAAGGCTGCTCCCTCCTCAGGGGGAAGTGATCAATGAGCAGGCCAATCAGATTATGTCAGAGGCAGTCCCTCTTCCCATCACTATGTAAACCACTTGGACACTGAACTGCCATGGGCTACACCTGTGCAGGGGTTCCAGGTCATCTCCACAAATAGTCCTTGGTTGGAGTATGATTTTCTGGGAAGTTGCCTGTGTTCAAATTACCTTGTTCTGTTGCTCTCCTTGTGGAGTTCCCGTCCCCTCCAGCTCTTACTATTTTCCACTTCTTACATAAAATTCCATTCACTCTGCCCATCAGTTGGCCATCAGGCTCAGCATCTGCTTTGACAGTCTATACTGCAGAAGCTTTCAGAGGCCCTCTGTGGCAGGTTTCAGGTTGTTTCCTGTTTTCTTCTGGCTTTCAGAGGCCCTCTGTAGCAGGTTCCGAGGTTGTTTCCTATTTTCTTTTCTTCTGATGTCCATCCTCTTTGCCTTTCAGGATGGGGATTGAACATTTTAGTTAGGGTCCTCTCTTTTGCTTAGTTTGTTTAGATGTACAGATTTTAGTGGGTTTATTCTATATTGTATGTTTATATGAGTGAGTATATACCATGCATGTCTTTTTGCTTCTAGGACAACTCACTCAGGATGATCCTTTTCAGGTCCCACCATTTACCTGCAAATTTCATGATTTCCTTATTTTTCATTGCTGAGTAATACTCCATTGTATAGATGTACCACAGTTTCTGCATCCATTCTTCAGTTGAGGGGCATCTTGGTTGTTTCCAGCTTCTGGCTATTACAAATAAAGCTGCTACAAACATGGTTGAGCAAATGTCCGTTTTGTGTACTTGCGCCTCTTTTGGGTATATGCCTAGGAGTAGTATGGCTGGATCTTGAGGAAGTGCTATTCCTAGTTGTCTGAGAAAGCGCCATATTGATTTCCAGAGTGGTTGTACCAGTTTACATTCCCACCAGCAGTGGAGAAGGGTTCCCCTTTCTCCACAACCTCTCCAGCATGTGTTGTCCCTTGAGTTTTTCATCTTGGCCATTCTGATGGGTGTAAGGTGGAATCTCAGGGTTGTTTTGATTTGCATTTCCCTAATGGCTAATGAGGTTGAGCATTTCTTTAAGTGCTTCTCTGCCATTCCATATTCCTCTACAGAGAATTCTCTCTTTAGCTCTGTTCCCCATTTTTTAAGTGGATTACTTGCTTTGCTGCTTTTCAGCTTGTTTAGTTCTTTATATATATTGGATATGAGTCCTCTGTCAGATAAAGGGTTGGTGATGATTCTTCCCCAATCTGTAGGCAGTCGCTTTGTTTTGATGATGGTGTCCTTTGCTTTACAGAAGCTTTTCAATTTCATGAGGTCCCATTTATTGATTGTTGCTCTTAGAGCCTGTGTTGTTGGTGTTCTGTTCAGGAAGTTTTCTCCTGTACCAATGAGTTCTAGGGTATTCCCCACCCTTTTTTTCTAGCCGATTTAATATGTCTGGTTTTATGTTGAGGTCTTTGATCCACTTGGACTTCAGTTTTGTGCAGGGTGATAAGTATGGATCTATTTGCATTTTTCTACATGTAGACATCCAGTTGGACCAGCACCATTTGTTGAAGATGCTATCTTTTTTCCATTGTATGGTTTTGGCATCTTTGTCAAAAATCAGGTGTCCGTAAGTGTGTGGGTTTATTTCTGGGTCTTCTGTTCGATTCCATTGATCCACCATTCTGTTTCTATGCCAGTACCATGCAGTTTTTATAACTGTTGCTCTATAGTACAGCTTGAGATCAGGGATGGAGATACCTCCAGAAGATATTTTATTGTAGAGGATTGTTTTAGCAATTCTGGGTTTCTTGTCATTCCATATGAAGTTGAGAATTTTTCTTTCCAGGTCTGTAAAGAATTGTGTTGGCAATTTGATGGGAATTGCATTAAATCTGTAGATTGCTTTTGGTAAGATGGCCATTTTTACTATGTTAATCCTGCCAAGCCATGAGCATGGGAGATCTTTCCATTTTCTCATATCTTCCCCTAATTCTTTCTTCAGAGACTTGAAATTTTTTTCATACAAGTCTTTGACTTGCTTGGTTAGGGTTACACCAAGGTAGTTTATGTCATTTGTGGCTATTGTGAATGGTGTTGTTTCTCTAATTTCTTTCTCAGCCCTTTTGTCTTTTGTATATAGGAGTGCTACTGATTTTTTTTGAGTTACTTTTGTATCCAGCCACTTTGCTGAAGGTGTTTATCAGCTGTAGGAGTTCCCTGGTAGAGTTTTTGGGGTCACTCATATATACTATCATATCATCTGCAAATAGTGATAATTTGACTTCTTCCTTTCCCATCTGTATCCCCTTGATCTCTTTCAACTGTCTTATTGCTCTAGCAAGGACTTCCAGCACTATGTTGAAGAGATATGGAGAGAGTGGGCAGCCTTGTCTTGTCCCTGATTTCAGTGGGATTGATTTAAGTTTCTCTCTGTTCAGTTTGATGTTGGCTATAGGCTTGATGTATATCGCCTTTACTATGTTTAGATATGTGCCTTGTATCCCTGATCTCTTCAGTACTTTAAACATTAATGGGTGTTGGATTTTGTCAAATGCTTTTTCAGCATCTAGGGAGATTATCATGTGGTTTCTTTCTTTCAGTTTGTTAATATGGTGGATCACATTGCTGGATTTCCGTATATTGAACCACCCCTGCATACCTGGGATGAAGCCTACTTGGTCATAGTGGATAATATCTTTGATGTGTTCTTGGATTGGCTTTGCAAGTATTTTGTTAAGTATTTTTGCATCAATGTTCATAAGGGACTGCTCAAACTTCTTATAGAGAACTAACAACACAACAGGGTTCCAGAAACTGCTCACTCACCTAGGTTCTTTTTTTTTTTTGTAAAATAAAACATTTTATTATTATTATTGTTGTTATTATTATTGTTATTGTTATTATTTAATACAATTTATTCACTCTGTATCCCTGCTGTGGCCCCTTCCCTCATCTCCTACCAATACCACCTGCCCTCCCTATTCTTCCCCTATATCCCTCCCCTAGTCCACTGATAGGGGAGGTCCTCTTCCCTTTCCATCTGACCCTAGCCTATATGGTCTCATCAGGACTGGATGCATTGTCTTCCTCTGTGGCCTGGCAAGGCTGCACCCACCTCAGGGGAAGGGGATCAGAGAGCCTGCACTGAGTTCATACCAGAGACTGTCCCTACTCCCCTTACTAGGGTACCCACTTGGAGATTGAGTCTATGGGATACCTCAGAGCCAGGGTTTTCTGTTCTCTCCATGCATGGTCATTGGTTCAGGCATCAGTCTTTGCAGGGCCTCTAGGTTTAGATGTTTTTTTTTTTTTTTTGTTTGTTTGTTTTTGTTTCTTTTGGTCTCATTTTGGAACTTCTGACCCCCCCCCAAGGTCTTTCTATCTCACCCTTCTTTCATAAAATTCCATGCCCTCTGTCCAAAATTTGGCTATGAGTCTTCTATGCCTTTATCAGTAGACTCTTCCAGAGGCCTTCTTTGACAGTTCCCTGTCCTAGTCCCTGTCTTCTCCTGCTTCTGATGTCTATCATATTTGCCCTTCTGAATGAGGACTGAACATCTTCTCTAGGGTCTGCCTTGTTGATTAGCTGCTTTAGGAGTATAGATTTCAGTATGCTTATTCAATATTACCTCGGTTTTTAATCCAAGCTCCTTCATTTCTTTGTGGTATCTAGGTCAGTGTATCATATTCTCTCATATTATCAATCTTTGTGATATGTATTTCTCTCAGGCTTCGCAGATCTATCCATATCCTATAACCTGTTCTAATTTAAAATGAAAACATTTCCATATCTTATCTTATTTCTCTTTGTCTTTTATGTTATCAAATTAGTCACATATCATATTTTTGTTTGTTTGCTTTTAGCCTGATATTAAAAGTGACATGGCCTTGCTTTGCATCTAAAAGAAACTATTAATGTACTTCATATGTATTTTGTGAATAGATTTTTAGGGAAATAAACAATTATTTTTCATGTTTTAATGTCCTCTTCTTAAATGACTTTTCTCCTTTTTAATATTTTAAAATTTGCTCTGCTGATCAAAGCTATTATTTTACACACATGTAATGCATAACAATGAGCTATATTTCAACTGTAATTTTTAGATTTTCATTAAAATTATATAATTACTACTGATGTCACTCATTTTTAAAAAGAGAATTACCTGCCAGAATGCTATAGTGATAATTAATGCAACAGAGATTGAAGCACAAGTTTTATAGCATTTTTCACATGATAACTTTATAATAACTTCAAACTCTAAAACCATACAATGCTCCAAATTCAATTTTAAACTCAGTAGTACTAGTCAATAAATTCTGCTACATTTTCCTGTATCTCTTGGTAAGGACTTGCCTTTTATGTAAATGTGGCCAGTGTAATTTAGGAAGAGGTTCTAAATTAGACCAGATGACAACTACACTTCAAATTGGGTGTGCCTTCTCACATAACTTGAGTGAAAAAGAGCCAAGATTGGGAGAGTTCTAAGTCTGCTAGAGGAAGAAGAAAACCTGTTCAAGTCACATTATAATTTTCAATTGCTATGTTAGAATCATCTATAATGATTTACTTATCACTTTAAAATTCATTCATATTCAACTAGATGGCTTATTTCAACTCTTAGCTTCTCTTCTCTCTACAAGCATTTCTGATAAAGAATGTCCAACTTTTGATTTAGATACTCATTATTCATTCTTAATCCCTTTACTGAACTTGGACTCAAGTGTTATTTTTAATATTTATGTTTTACCAAACCTGCTACATATTGTCTTTCGGTTCTTGCACTGCTTTACATGGCAACCTCCCGTCATTTTTCCATGTTATACTTCTAAGATGTGTAATTATTATTGTTTATTTTACTTTTGACCTTTCAAATTTGTTCATTCTTCAAAAGTATGTATTCACTGCAGTAAATTACAGTTTTATGATGTTTTTATACATATGTATTAGGTGTTTTCAACTGTACTCACCTCCATTAATTTCTCATGGTCCAATCCCCTTCTGCTTCCCAAAGAGTCCCCTGGCGATTTTTAAGTCATTTTTGTGTTTATATAAATAAATTCCACCTATACATGTAATATTTGTCTGTCTGAACCGGCTTCTTATAAACTTGGGTACCATGAAGTTTTCATTAAGTCTTAGCAAATATTTAATGATTCATTTTAGAATTCAAATAGACACTTAACTTATTCTTTTTACTAATTGCAAATATTTTACTTTATCTTCTTTTTTAATATTATTCCTTTCTCCCTTTCACTTATTTCTCTCCATTTGCTTTCTGCAAGCTGTAGAATAGTTTCTACCTTCGTCTTTCATCAGTTACTATAAAGAATGCCAGCTGAAGCATTTTGATGCCCCTTTTAATCTCTGCTTTTCATAATTATCCCTAAGCTTTGCTATGATTTTATTTATTGAAACTCCAGATCTCCTCAAACCCTCGTTTTGACTTTGCTGGCTTAGCGCTCTGTCACGGATTTTTAGATTCTGTGTTTCTCAGAATACTGCATCTAATTAGTGTCATTGATTACGGTTAATAGGATGCACTGACAACGAAACCAGAGGGATGTCCTGTGTTTTTGTTTGTTTGTTTTTTGTTTTTTGTTTTTGTTTTTCCCATCAGCAGATGCTTGCCTGTTTCTGTTTTGGTGTTAGCTCTCTCCAATATATACAACTTTCACAAGGTCCCTTCAGACCTTGAGCTCTATCTAGCACTGCTGCTGCTGGTGTTTTTCTTTTCTTTTCTTTTCTTTTCTTTTCTTTTCTTTTCTTTTCTTTTCTTTTCTTTTCTTTCTTCTCATGGGAAGAGGGTGGTTAGGAGTTCTTAATGTCCTAGCTTCCTAATTGCTTAAATATTTATCTTCATTTTAAAAGTCATATATATATACATATATTCTTTAGTTGGATAGCTAATATATTTCCAGGTTTACATCCTTTATATCAAGACAAACAAACATAAATATTTTGATATGAGCTCCACTTGGTGTGTTTTCTGAATCAAAGTCCACATTGTTATATTGTTTTTCTTCTTTTTAAGAACATAGATCTTCCATTTATTTATTTATTTATTTATTTATTTATTTATTTATTTATTTATT
>NW_026591086.1:27747084-27781915 GCF_907164565.1 Psammomys obesus
ATTTATTTATTTATTTATTTATTTATTTATTTATTTATTTATTTATTTATTTATTTATTTGAGTTTATTCACTTTGTGTCCCAACTGTAGTTCTCTTCTCCTCCCCTCCCAATCACACATTCCCTCCTTCTTCTCCACCCATTCCCCTCCCACAGTCCACTCTTGGGGCAGGTCTCCTCCCCTTCCATCTGATCTTAGCTCATCATTTCTCATCAGGACTGGCTGCATTGTCTTCCTCTGTGGCCTGGTAAGGCTGACCCCCCTCAGGGGGTGATGATCAAAGAGCAGGCCAATCAGTTCATGTCAGAGACAGTCTTTGTTCCCATGGGCTACATCAGTACAGGGGTTCTAATTTGTCTCCATGAATGGTCCTTGGTTGGAATATCAGTCTCAGAAAAGATCCCTGTACCCATATATTTTTCTCTGTCCTTGTGGAGCTCCAGTCCCCTCCAGGTCTTTCTATCTCCCTCTTCTTTCATAAGATTATCTGCTCTCTGCCCAAAGTTTGGCTCTGAGTCTCAGCCTCAGCCTGCAGGGCAGGATATCCCGGAAGCAGAAATTCATACATGGCATATACTCACTTATAAGTGGATATTAGGCATATAATATAGAATAATCATACTAAAATCTGGACACTGAAGAAGCTGATCAAGAATGAGGTCCTTGGGAATGAGGATCAATCTTAATTCAGAAAGGCAAATAAGATGGACATCAGAAGAGGGAGAAAACAGAGCACAGGACAGGAGCCTGCCACATAGGGACTCTATATTGTTTTTCTTAATCATCTATAAAATTAAAACTGAAATCATATTTTTTTTTAGTAAAGAGTGAAAAGGTCAGTATTAAAGATTGAATTTATGGTATTTAAAAACATGTAGAAAAATATCTGTGCCTAGGAAGGAGCAGTGAAAATACCCATTTTAAATGTGAGTAGAATCATGTTGTGGGTTGTCTTGCTGGATTGAACACAAAAAGAAAGTTATCTAAGCAACAGCATATCATCTGTCTCTGTTTCCTGAATGGATGCAATATGACAAAGTGCCTTAAGTATGAGCCATTATGCCTTCTTTGAAGTGTTAGACTGTGTTCCTTTCAACTGTAAGCATCATTAAACACCTCCTTACTTAGTTGCTTTTGCAACTGCAATTAGTAAAGTTACTAATTCTCTTCATTTTTATAATAGTTTCTTTTTTTCTTTATGCTTGTGGTTAAGATTTTGAAATCCTGAATGTCATTAAGGACCATTCCTGGATATAACCTAGAACCTCTTGTCAGATATAGCCCAGGGCAGCTCAGTATCCAAGTGTGTTTTCTAGTAAGGGGAACAGGGACTCTCTCTTACATGAAGACAGTGACTAGCTCTTGACAGCCTCCCCTTGATGGGGGAGCAACCTTGCCAGGCCACAGAGGAGGACAATGCAGCCAGTTCTGATGAGACCTGATAAGCTAGGGTCAGAAGGCAGGGGAGGAGGACTTCCCCTATCAGTGGGCTTGGAGAGGGGCATGGGAGGAGATGAGGGAAGGGTGTGGGATTGGGAGGGAAGGAGTGAGGGGGTTACAGCTGAGATACAAAGTGAATAAACTGTAAATTTTATAAAAAAAGAAAAATTTAATTAAAAAAAGAATTAAATGATTATATGTTTCAAAAATGAAACAAAGCACTTAAATATAGAACTTCAGAGCAATGACAATAATCCATCATTTTCCTCAATGTTGTCATGAACAAAAAAAAATTCTGAAAAAGGAAGTCCTTACAGTAAAAATGACTAACGAATAATTGCATATAAGTATGGCAGACTTGTTTTCACATGTGTCACAATCCTACACCTATTTGAGTATGGGACACCGTCCTTCTATGTAAGCATTAGGCTTTTGCTTTTAAATCTGTAATCTGGTAAATCTGATTTTTTAAACATGGGAATGTTCCTCATTATCTATGTGATTGTAATTTGCCTTTAATTTTATAAGTTTCTATTAACTGCTATTAAAATTGATTCAGCCATATCAAGAATTAAGTAAGAAAATATTTAAAACATCCAGACATTTACCTAATTTTGAAAATTACCACAAGAATATAAGACTACTAGTGTCATTTTAATCTTTTATAAAACTCCTCAGAATGATGGTTCAGCCTATTAATATGTCAACTTCTGAGCCTCAATAAAAATGTTTCTCTAGTTTAGACTTCTACATATTATTCTCTCAGTGACAATATGTTTGAATATTTTATGAAAGGAGAGAAATGAAAGTATATATACAATTTAACAACAGCTAAAGAAGAAAATAGGATTAATATTGAAAGGGGACAAGAGTAATAGCAGGGAAGTTTGGAGGGAGAAGTAGAAAGAGATAAAGTAATTATATTATAATCCCAGCATTAAAACAAAAAAAACTAATGTCTAGTGGATATTATAAATGCAGGGTAGGTATAGAAATTTACCCATAATAATAATTACACAGGGCATCAGAAGCACCTTGGTTATTAAATGTATATTCCTATTCCAATGTGTATTGCTTTTCCAAAAATAGGAATGTGTATTCCAACCAAAAAAAAAAAAGGTAGCTTGTTAGGTCTTTAAATACTTATAGTGTATAGTGTATGTTTTTTTTTTGTTTGTGTGTGTGCATGTTTATGGTAACATGTGTACATTTCTACAAATTTGTGCAAAACCTTGTGTGCTCCAGAAAGACATCTGACTATCTCCTGCTGGAATTAAGTATTAGTGTCATTGCCTTTTTATTTCTGTGGCCATTAGGGATTTAGTTTGGTCTTCATGCATGCACAGCAAACAATTTACTCACTTGGTCATCTCCCTAGGTCCTATTTATTTATGGAATTATGTTAGGATTATACAATAGCAATTAAATTTTTTCTACATTTTATGCTGTATTTATGATACCAAAATACCTAAAATATATTACTAAATAGTTAAAATTTTGAACAAAAGCTATTCTCTAATATTATATTTTCTTCATACACTAGAAAAATAAGGATATTCTTATTTTGCATATTATTTCACACACTATGCTATCTTTAGCTTCCAAATAAATTAAGTATTATATGTTTATTATAATAGGTGTTATAAATCAAACATCACATTTCAACCATGATAAATATTTAAATATATTGAACATATCTTCCTATCTAGTATGTCAGTACAGGAAATCATAACTCTGACAAAATTAGGGCAGGAGAGATTGTGACTTTTATAGATTTGGGAAGAAGAGATAATTACCAGGTCACTCCAGAACACAGATTCAAATATATATCTTTATTAAGAATACATTACACACTAATCTCTGATGCATATATTATAAAATGATGAATAATAAACTTTCTACCCTGTGGATAATGTATTTTAATGTATCTTTGAAGACACAATTAATGAAAATATGAAACAAAATGCATCACTTCAAAAACTAATTATTGTCATACATAAAGCCAAATGAGCAATGTGATTAAAAATCACCATAAGTGAGAATATAAAATTGTTTTAATTAGAGTGTCTTGGAAAGCATGGCATTTTAGTTGAGTTTTTTTTATTGTGATTTATGAACCAAGCATAACTATATTCAGAGAGTCTAAGTATGGTAGTCCATCTGTATATTCCTAGCAGTTATCAGGTTGATTTATGAGGATTAGGAGTTCAGTTTTGTTGACCACAACAGGGAAAAATTTAAGAGCAACCTCACAATATTAGATCTTGTTTTAATTAAAATAATAAACAAACAGACAAACATTATTATTAGGTAAAGAATTCTGAACAGAATTGGTATTATAACAAAAATGGTGTTGCACAGTTAAAGGTCAAGGTAATTGTTATTGAATATCATACAATGCAGAAAGATGGTATAAAATAATAATTTAGAGCTTTTGGAGACTTCAGAAAATAGGCTTCAACTATTTCACATGATTACAGGTAACTCAAATTCACTGGGCACAAAAAAAAAAAAAATAGTTCCTCTCCACCCCCAAAGGAGGAGCAGTCCTACTAAGCCACAGAGGAGGACTTTGCAGCCAGTCCTGAAGATACCTGATAAAACAGGGTCAGATGAAAGGGGAGGAGGTCCTCCCCAATCAGTGGACTTGGAAAGGGGCAGGGAGAAGATGAGGGAGGGACCTTGGGATTGGGAGGGAATGAGGGAGCAGGATGTAACTGGGATACAGAGTTAATAAAATGTAACTAATAATAAAAAGGAAAAAAATAGTTACATGTTTGGGTGGTAAAACAAGGTGAATGGAATTGTCATTGAAAATTTATTGGAGAATGTTTATTTAGGAATATTCAAGTTCATTAGTCTAGATAAATAAAGAAAATATAGATGACTGGTGGCAATCATATTTGATGTCAGTACTCCGGAGGCAGAGGCATTTGGCTCTTTAGTTCAGGACCAACCTGGTCTACAAAGTGATTACCTGGACATCCAGGACTATGCAGGAAAATGTTGAAAAGTAAACAAACAAAAAAGAAAAGATAATTATAATTTATAAAGTAAAGCTTTTGGTATTCCCTCTTTTCCTTGGTTTCCAGGTCTGGGATTACTTATTCCTTCTGTTTTCTTGGTTGTAGTTAAGGTCTTCAGATTGGAATTTTTCTTCTAGTGCCTTTTGAAGAGTTGTAGTTGTAGCAGACACTGCTTAAATTTGGTTTTCTCCTTCTACTGAGATATAATGGTTTGCTAAGTTTGGTAGTCTGGGCAGGCATCTGTGGTCTCATAGATTTTATTATTTTTTTATTTTTATTATTAGTTACATTTTATTAACTCTGTATCCCAGCTGTATCCCTCTCCTTCATTCCCTCCCAATCCCACCCTCCCTCCCTCATCTCTTCCCTGCCCCATTCCAAGTCTACTGATTAGGGAGAACCTCCTCCCCTTTCATTTGATACTGGTTTATCAGGTATCTTCAGGACTGGCTACATAATTCTCCTCTGTGGCCAAGTAAGAATGCTCTTCCCTTGGGGGGTGAGAAGGTCAAAGAGCCTACCATTGAGTTCCTGTCAGAAATAGTCCTTGTTCACCTTACTAGAGTTACCCACTTAGTTACTGAGCTACCATGGACTATATCTGAGGAGAGGTACTGGGTTATATCCATACATGGTCCTTGGTGAAGTATCAGTCACAGAAAAGACCCCTGTGCCTAGATATATTTGGTCATTGTGGAATTCCTATCCTTTCCACGTTATAATAACTCCTCCTTTCATATGATTCCTTGCACTCTGCCAAAGGTTTGGTTATGAGTCTTAGTATCTTCTTTGATACACTGCTAGGTAGAGTCTTTCAGGGGCCCTTTGTGGGTAGGCTCCTGTCCTGTTCCTTCTTTTCTCCTAGGTCCAATGACCATCCCATTTGTCTTTCTAAGTGAAGATTGATCAACTTACCCTGGGTCTTCTTTCTTGTTTATCTTCTTTAGGTATATAGATTTCATCATTTTTATCATATCTTATAGGTATATATAAGTGAAGATATACCATGTGTGTCCTTCTCCTTCTGGGATACCTCACTCAGAATTGTCTTTTCTAGATCCCACCAATTGTCTGCAAATTTCATGATTTCCTTGTTTTTGATTGCTGAATAGTTTTCCATTGTGTAAAAATATCACAATTTCTTTTTTTTTGCCTTTCTTTTTTTTTTTGAATTTTATTTTTTTCTTATCAGTTAGATTTTATTAACTCTGTATCCCAGCCATGTCCCGATCCCTCATTCTCTCCCAGTCCCTCCCTCCCTCCCTCATCTCCACCGTGCCCCTTGCCAATTCCACTAATAGGGGGGACCTTCTCCCCATTCATCTGATCCTGTTTTATCAGGTATCTTCAGGACTGGCTGCAAAGCTCTCCTCTGTGGCCTAACAGGACTGCTCCTCCCTTGGGGGGTGGAGAGGCCAAAGAGCCACTCATTGAGTTTCTGTTAGAAATAGTCCTTGTTCCCCTCACTATGGGAAACCAATTGGTTACTGAGCTACCACAGGCTACATCTGAGCAGAGGTTCTAGGTTACATTCATACATGGTCCTTGGTTGCATGTCAGTCTCAGAAAAGGCCCTGTGCCCAGATATATTTGGTCCTTGTGGAGCTCCTATCCTTTCCTCGTCAGACTAACTCCCCTTCTTTCTTATGATTCCCTGTACTCTGCCAAAAGTTTGGTCATGAGTCTTTGCTTTGAAAACACTGCTAGTTAGAGTCTTTCAAATGCGCTCAGTAGAATCCTGTCAATGTTCAATGCGCATTGAAAAGCAGGAGTACACAATTTCTTTATTCATTCCTCTGTTGAGGGACATCTGGGTTGTTTCCGGCTTCTGGTTATTACAAATAAAGCTGCAATAAACATGGTTGAGCAAATGTCCTTGTTGTGTACTTGAGCAACTTTTGGATATATGCCTAGGAGTGGTATAGTTGGGTCTTGAGGAAGCACTATTCCTAATTGTCTGAGAAAACACCAGATCGATTTCCAAAGTGGTTGCACAAGGTACATTCCCACTAGCGATGGACGAGGGTTCCCCTTTCTCCACAACCTCTCCAGCATGTGCTGTCATTTGAGTTTTTGATTTTAGCCATTTTGATGGGTGTAAGGTGAAATCTCAGGTTCATTTTGACTTGCATCTACCTGATGGCTAAGGATGTTGAGCATGTCTTTACGAGATTTTATAGAACATCCATTCAGTCTCTTCTGCATTTTAGTCTCTATTGAGAAGTCAAAGGTTATTCTTTTTTAATATCAAATATGATATATCTATTTCCTATGTTTCTAGATATATACAGACATTGTAGTAATGCCTAAAACTTAGAAGGAAATGAAAACTTATAATTTTTCATTTCTCAAGGAATTCCTAGCAAGGTTTACTCTCAGAAGCACAGAAACAATAACCTAAGTAGGAAAACTAGATAAAATCAAAACTATAATTTTTGTACCCCATAGAAAATAGCAGAAGGGTCTTGAGGTAGCACTATTCCTAATTTTCTGAAAAAAAGTACCAGATTGATTTCTGGAGTGGTTGTACAAGATTGCATTCCCACCAGCTATGGAGGAGGCTTCCCCTTTCTTCACAACCTCTCCACTATGTGTCATCTCTTGATTTTTTTGTTGTTTTGTTTTTTGTTGATGTTGTTGCTTTTTTGTTTTATTTGAGAAGTATCTGTCCTTTTATTATATAGCAGTGTAAATGGTTGCACCGATGCCAAATGGGTAGGATGGGATGAAATTATTAGTAGGCTTTCTAAAGTCAACAGAATTTGCTGCTGTTTGAGAAATTCGGAATCTTCTTCCAGTGCTTCTGATGTGTACTGTTTCTAAGGTTAAACAGTGTTATGTATTTAGTTTGGAAAATGTTAAAATGAAGTACAAATGTATTCATAAGCCTCACAGATATGCATATCCAGTCTTGATCTCAGAAAGAAGCATTGGTACAGATCAGAAATATCCCTACATGAAATAATTAACACAGAGATGGCTGCTACCACATGATAATCTAAAATAATCACTAAGTACAATTCTTTTTCAGAAATAAAAAAAAAGTTGTTTTCATTATCAGTTATTAAAAAACATAGTATTGATGGTATTTCAAACAAATGATGCTATAAAATCATAGAATTTTTTTTATTTATTGTTTATTTTATTTTTTTCCCTCTTTATTATTTTTTTTTGTATTTTATTTTTTTCTTATCAGTTACATTTTATTAACTATGTACCCCAGCCGTGTCCCGATCCCTCATTCCCTCCCAGTCCCTCCCTCCCTCCCTCCTCTCCACCGTGCCTTTTGCTAAGTCCACTGATAGGGGGGACCTCCTCCCCATTCATCTGATGCTGTTTTATCAGGTATCCTCAGGACTGGCTGCAAAGCTCTCCTCTGTGTCTTAACAGTGCTGCTCCTTATATTAGCAATTCTTATGGGTATAGGTGCAATCTCAGAGTCATTTAGATTTGCACTTCCCTGATGACTAATAACACTGAGCATTTCTTTAAGTGTTTCTCTGCCATTCAATATTCCTCTATTGAGAATCCTCTTTTTAGTTCTGTATCCCATTTTTAAGTGGATTACCTGTTTTTTGTTTTGTTTTGTTTTGTTTTGTTTTTTTTAGTGTTTAACTCTTTGAGTTCTTTATATATTCAGGATATTAGTCCTCTGTCAGAGACAGGGTTGGTGAAGATCTTTTCCCTATTTTTAGGCTGTGGTTTTGTTCTGATGACAGTGTCCTTTGCTTTACAGAAGCTTTTCAGTTTCTTGGTATCCCATTTATTGATTGTTGATTTTAGAGCCTGTGCTTTAGGTGTTGTTTAGGAAGTTGTCTCCTGTGCCAATGAGTTCTAGGCACTTCCCTACTTTTTTCTTCTAACAGAATTAGTGTGTCTGATTTTATGTACATCCAGCTGTACCACACCTAGGCATATATTCGAAAGATGCTCAAACATACAACAAGATTTACTCAATTATGTTCCTGGCAGCTTTGTTCATAATAGCCAAAATCTGTAAACAACCTAGACGTCCCTCAGTTGAAGAATGGATACAGAAATTATGGCACATACACAATGAGATACTATTCAGGAATTAAAAAAAGAAAAGGAAATCATGAAATTTGTAGGCAAATGCATGGAACTAGGAAAGATCTTCCTGAATTAGGTAACCCAGAAGCAGAAAGACACATATGATATATACTGACTTATAAGTATTAGACATATAAGATAGGATAAACATGTTAAAAGCTATAGTCCTAAAGAAGCTAAACAACAAAGACAACCTAGCAAAGAGGCTGAAACCTCATTCAGAAAGGCAAACATGATAGACATCAGAAGTAGGAGAAGACAGGGAACAGGACAGGAGCCTTCCACAGGAGACCTGTGAAAGACTCTACCCATCAGGGTATCAAAAGTGATGCTGAGACTCATAACCAAACATTGGGTTTAGTACAGGAAAAGATGGAGATAGAATGACCTGGAGAAGACAGGAGATCTACAAGGAGAACAACAAAGCCAGAAGAAAAAAAAAAAAAGAAAAAAGAAAAGAAAAAGAAATCTGAGCCCTGGGGGTTGGGGTGGGGCTGCAGTGACCAATACTTCAACCAAGGACCATGCATAGAGAAGATCTAGACCTTTTGCTCAGATGAAGTAGATAGGCTGCTCAATTTCCAAGTGGTTTCCCTAGTAAGGGGTACAGGGTTGTCTCTGACACGAACTCAGTTGTAGGTTCTTTGATAATTTGTTTCTGGGGCATGCAGCTTTGCCAGGTCATAGATGATGATAATGCAATCAGCCCTGATGAGACCTGATAATCCAGGGTCAAATAGAAGTGAAGGAGTTCCTCTCCAATCAGTGGACTAGGCAAGGACGTTAGCAGAAAAGAGGGAGGTACACTCATCATACAAAGCAAATAAAATTTAATAAATAATAATAATATTAATAATTAATAAAAAAGAAAGCAGCAGAAGGAAGAATAAATGATACCAAAAGCAAGTGCTTCCAATCTACATACTCATTGAAGAATAATATCCAATGTTATGCAAGGAACGTATATGAGTCTATAGGAAGATCATAAAGAATCTAAACAAACTGCCAAAATTCACAAGAAGTCCATGATCAATTTCCATATATATTTAGGAGCTTTACATCCTCCTTATCTTCATCTTCTGACTCTCTGTTTTTCTCCAGATGTACTAGATAGTGTCCAACAGTAGGCACAGATACTGTCCACACTGAGGACTATGTGTGGTTTCAAAGATGAGTTCCAAAGCCCTAGAGGGAAATGCTTGGCTGTATAAACATTCTCTTTTTAATTATAATTTTATTTTTTAAAATAATTTAAAATTTATATAAATTTTGATAATAATATTTCTCATTCTCAAGCCCTACAATATCCTCTCTCCCTTTGTACCCACTCAAACTTAAGTTCTTTTTCAAAACAACAACAACAAACAAAATAGAAACCAAAAAAATGTGTTATACTTGTAGACATAATTGTCTTCAGAGAGGCTTGTCCACCAACATACAGGAACAGGTGCCAAGAAATGCAGCCAAATATTTGGTAGAACTCTCCTGGAATCCTGTGAAAGAAGAGAAAAATGCATTGTAGAAACCAGAGACTCAAGGACACCACAAAAACATGGCCAACAGAGTCAACTAACCAGGGTTCATATGACCTCTCAGAAAGAGAACCAAGAATCAGGAAGCCTATATGGGTCTGATCTAGAGCACCTGTATATGTTACAGTTGTCTAGCTTGGTGTTCTTGTGGAACTCCTAACAGTGGTGCCAGACCTTTTCTGACCCTTTTTGCCTGCTTTTAGAACACTTTTCCCCCAATGGCTTGCATCGTCATCCAGCCTTGATATGAAGGCATGTGCCTAGTCTTTTATTATTATTATCATTATTTATTATTATTATTATTATTATTAACAATATATTCACTTTGAATCCTGGTTGTAACCCCCTCGTCATGTCCTCCCTGTCCCTTCTAAATCCCTCTTCCTCTGATATTCCCTCTCCCCTAGTCCACTGATAGGAGAAGTCCTCCTCCCATACTGTCCTATCCTAGCCCAACAGAGTCCATCAGCACTGCCTGAATCCTCTTCTTCTGTGGCTAGGAAGGGTGACCTAGCCAGTAATCAAGGAGTGATCAAGGAGCAGGCAACAGAGTTCATGTCAGAGACTGTCTCTTCTCCTCTTACTAGGGAACCTCCATGGAGACCGAGCTGTCTATGGGGTCCATCTTTAACCCTGCACATCTTATAGGCCCTCTAAATTTTTGGTGGAAGATTATGTTGGGTGGGTTGATGTTCTCCTTCTTCCACTTGAAGTGATGTCTCATTGGAGGATGTCCTTTTCTGACTCTATGTGCCTGCTACTAGGGGTCTCATTTAGAGTTGGCCCCATATCCTCTCAAGAACCTAACCTGTTCTAGGTCTCCAGCTTGTCTCAGAGATGGCCCCGCCCATGGTTTCTCTTCTCTCTGCAAGCCTAAAGGGCCTTGTTTTCTTTTGTCCTCCATCTCATCTGGCTCTTACATTCTTTCTTCCTATTTTTCTGTGGGGCTTCCTAAGTTGTTAGGGAATGGATTTGATTAATACCTCCATTTATTGCTGAATGTTCCAAGGTCTCTCACTTCTGAGTATTGTCTAGCTATGAACAAATATTCTATTGAACTGAAACCATAGTTTCCCTTGACCATTTTAGACTTCTCATGTTAACAGCAAAAGAAAGGAAGAAATGTGTCAGGAGGGATAATTGATTCAAATTTCTAAGGAGACATTGAATTGCTTGCCCATAATCGAGGTAGCCAAGGTTGTGTCTGGAGTACAGGAAAAATTTTAGGCCTTGCTTCATCTTATCATGTGCTGCTTTTAAAGTCTGTGGGAAACAATATCATAACCCATTCACATTGACAAAAGACACAGATCCTTCTAGAATGAAGCTATGGGTCACTCTCTTGGAAAAGAGTCAAGACCTGTTGAGTTTCTTGCCCAGGGTAAAGGAAACACAGAATGGGTGTAGAGAAAAGTAGGTATAAAAACCAGCTGAGGTCCTGTGACCAGTTACAATTATGAGGATTATAATTGGCATGAGTATCTCATGTTTGTACAGATATTTGTGTTTTTTTCTCTTTTCTTTATCATGTAATGTAACTTCAGTTAAGAGTATCAAAAATGATATTTAAGTTCATGATACTAACGGAATATCCCATAGAGGAAACTGACACTTACCCTAAAATTTATAATGCATTTCTGGTTGTATGACAGGTAGTAATATCATCTTCTATGTAAGTAAAACCCAATTATTATTTGGATCTGGAAATTATGCATGACTTAAAAAGATATGATTCTGTATTAAGGTGTCAAGATGTGGACTTGTGATGTTTATTCCCAGTTGTCAATTTGACTACAACTAGAAATAACTAAACCCAACATAGCTGGGTATGTCTGTGAGGACATGTTTCTTTAATTAAATAATTTTAAGTGGAAAAACCCACATCTAATCCAGATATTTTAAGGTGGAAAGATCTGATTTTAATCTAGGCCATACCTTCCACTGACAACCTATGTAAAGAACATGGTATAAGCAAACTTGATCTTTTTGTCTGTCTTTTCTCACTGAAAGGTACGTTCCTTTCCGGACATCAGAGCCTACTTCTTTGGGATTCCTGGGTTTTACTAAAGACAGGCAGAACCAGCCAATCTCACAGACTGGACTGAACATCTACTGGACCTACCCTTCATGGACAGCTATTATTAAACTAGGTGCACCACAGTGTGTAAATCCATCTAATAAATAACTCCCATATATATGTGCATATGTATATGCTATCTTTTAACCCAGAGAATGCCCAGTAATATCATACAGGCAATGGATCTTATTTGCTCACCTGCATTACAAGTTTAAGACAGAAAATGTTTTGTACACTCTACCAGCCTACTCATTAAGCAGAGGGAAAGCAGGTGGTTCCATTGTTTGTAATCTTTTCCGTTTTTTATTGTCTTAGCTGAAAATTTTTACCTTTTCCCATAGCAGAAGAGATGAGTGAGATTTAAAAGATTTGCTTTAGTTCTTATTGAGAAAGCCAAAAGTCACATTTAAAGTTAATAGATAAAATATTGATGGCAAATTATTTTATCTAAATTAGCTCTTCTAATTGTCATTTGTGCCAGGTAGTGGTGGTAGCTACTTTTTTTTTAATACTGGTGATATGTTATTCCTGAGAAATATCAAATAATACATAAATAGAAAAACATAGTAAGCATATATGAAAGACTGGTAGATGATAGATAGGGAGGGAGATGGATAGATAGATATATGGATAGACAGATAAATAGATAGCTAGATAGATACATACATACATATGTAATAGATGACATTTAGAAACATAGCGTTAGATGGCATTAGAAAGATGAAGAATTGGCTCTAACACAACTGTGAAGGCCAATCTAAATCAGGATCATTCACAGAAGTACATTAGGAAGATTCAAGCTTCCTATAGTTTCTTACAGTAAAAAGAACAAAAATAATTCAAGTTGTGATCTCTGTTACTTGAGGAAATGTATTTAAAAGATTAGGAAGGCCAAGGTGGCAGCTATAAAGCATCATGGGGAGAGAGGTACATAACTAAAGCACTAGATGACATGCAAAGGAATTCCTCTCAGCAACCAGAATAAACAGAATCAGTGCATGTGTGTGAAAAGTCATTAAAAAGAATGGGAACTCATGAAACTAAAAAGCCTCTTTAAAGCAAAGGAGAGAGTCATAAGAACAAAACAACAGCCTCCTGACTGAGAAAAGATCATTCCCAACCTTACTTTTGACAGAGGACTACTATCCTGAATATGTAAAGAAGTGAAAAAGTTGAACACCAACAAACCAAGTAATCCAATTTAAAAGTGGGATACAGAGCAAAACAGAATTCTAAACAGAAGAATATTGAATGGCAGAGAAACATTTAAAGACAGGCTCAACATCCTTACTCATCAGAGATATGCAAATAAAAATCACCCTGAGATTTCACCTCACACCCCTCAGAATGGCTACTATAAAAATTTCAAGGGATGATGCAGAGTGAAGAGGATGTGGAGAAGGGGAACCCTCCTCCATTGCTAATGGGAATATAACCTTGTACAACTTCTTTGGAAATCAGTCTGGCACTTTCTCAGAAAATTAGGAATATTGCTACCACAAGATCCAACTACGCCACTCCTAGGCATATAACCAAAATATGCCTCACCATTCAATAAGGAGATTTGCTCAACTGTGTTCATAGTAGCTTTGTTCAGGATAGCCAGAATCTGGAAACAACCAAGATGTCCCTTAATGAAGGAATGGATACAGAAATTGTGGTACATTTTCACAATGGAATACTACTTAGTATAAACAAGGAAAACATGAACTTTGAAGGCAAATGGTAGGAACTAGAAAAGATCATCCTGAGTGAGATATCCCAGAATTAGAAAGACACATACGGTATATACTCACTTATAAGTGGATGTTAGCCATATAATACAGGATAAGCATACTAAAATCTATAGTCCTAATGAAACTAAACTACAGGGAAGATCTTAGGAAAGATGCTTAATCTTCATTCAGAAGGGCAAACAGGATATACAACAGAAGTAGGAAAAGACAAGGACCAGGACTGGAGCCCACCATAGAGAACCTCTAAAAGACTACCTACCAGGGTATCAAAGGAGATACTGAGACTCATAGCTAAACTTTGGGCAGAGTGCCAGCAACCTTATGGAAGAAGCGAGAGATAGAAAGACCTGGAGAAATGCAGCTATGCTCACCACTATACCACCAATGCTGCAGGCAGAAAGACACAGATGGTATATTTTCAGGTATAAGTGGATATTAGACATATAATATAGAATAAAATTACTAAAATCAGTAAACCTAAAGAAGCTAAGCAAGAAGGAGGACTCTGGGTAAGATGATCAATCCTCTTTCAGAAAGGCAAAAAGGGTAGACATCAGAAGAGGGAGAAAACCGGAAACAGGACAGGAGCCTTCAACAGAGGGCCTCTGAAATATTCAGAAAATTGAAACAGGGTATCGAAGCAAACACTGAGGCTCATAGCCAAACTTTGGGAAGCATGTAGAGAATCCTAGGGAAAAAAAAAAAAAAACTGGGCCCCAGGTTTCTTTTCTGAGACTGATATTCCAACCAAGGACCATGCATAGATGTAGCCCATGGTAGCTCAGTGTCCAAGTGGATTATCTGGTAACAGGTAACAGGGGCTGTCTCTGACATAAACTCAGTGTCTGGCTCTTTGATCACCTGAGGATGCAAGTATCCTTACCAGACCACAGAAGAAGACAATGCAGCTAGTCCTCATGAGACCTGATAGGCTAGAGTTAGATAAAAGGGGTGGAGATCCTCCCCCATGGGGGGCCTGGGGAAAGGGCATAGGAAGTGAAGAAGGAGGGTAGGTGGTACTTGGAGGAGACAAGGGAGGGGTGTGTAGTGTCATAGAGTGGGGATAAAAAGTGAATAAATTGTAATTAATTAATTCTTTTTAAATAAAAAAGAGATTATAATCCACTAGAAAGAAAAGCATGATCCATAACATTTAGAGAACAAGCTAGTGTATAAGTTTGAAAATTCTCGTAAATCATAAACTGGAAGCAACTTCAAGCCAGTGTTTGTCTTGATGTTAATGAATAATTAGAACCAACTTTAAGACTGTTTTTTTTTTTCACATGTAATATCTTTTAAACATAATTGGAAGATCCCTGACGATTTTTAACTTCCTTTTTCTAAAATATTTATTTTCATATAGTGTGTTTTGGCCAAATTGCCATGCTCAGCTTTTCACTGCTGTTTATATCTTAGCACTCCACCACTTTTTATCTCTTACAGTGGAGGGTTTATTTCAGTGTACACTTACAGTTGAACAATCTACTACTGAAGGAAATCAGAGGAGACACTCAAGGAACAGACAAAGGAGGAAGACTACTTACTACTTTTCTCACTGACTCAAGTACCCCAATAAACATGGGATTTTATAATCATTAAGTCCACACAGTCAATTAAAAAAAATTCTCAAACTTAAATAAATTGTTTTTCTTCAGCCAAATAATCCTTTAAACAGAAGTTTTCTCAAGAGAGCCCTTCACATTGCAAATGAGCACATGCGTAAATATTCAAGCTAAGTAATTGTTAGTAACACAAACAAAAACAAAAGGAATATATTATGCCAGCTCTAATTCAATGATAAAAATGGAGCAGACTGTTGGTAAGAATGCAGAACAAATGGCAGCAATTGTTCAGATGTTGCTGTTTGGATGGTAACATGGCAAACCACTTCAGAAAACACTTGAATTTTTCAGAATATAAAACTTAAGTCTGTGCTTAAAATCAACCAGTCCTCTTCTAGATGATTTCCCAAAGGAATAAAGTGATGAAAACACGCCTTGACACGGTAACATAAATGTCTTAGAACAATTGTTTGTAGCATGAACATCAAATAAAATATATAACAAAGGATTCCTGTATTTCTTAATAGGCAAATTTATTCACCAAACAAAAGTTAAACACAGTGTAATATCCTAGAATGGAAAGAATTCAGCCATAGATGCATGAGCACTGTTGAATCTCTTAAAATATATAAGGAATAAAATATGTCAAATATTGCTTATAGTTCATTTAAAGTAAAACCTGGGAGTGCAAATAAACTTGTACTTCCAGGATTAAAATCACCTGTCATGTGAGTGCAATGTCATGTTCAAGAGGAATCTTTTTAAGAAGAAAGATGGACTTTGAATCCCACAGCTCCATAGCTCAGAAGTACTCTACTCCAAAGCACTCATTGCCCCTGAAACAGACCTGAATTTACTTTTCAGCACGCACATCTGAAAGCTCACAACTGGTTATGTCTCCAGCTCCAGGGCATCTGATACATACCCTTCTTTCCTACTTGGGCACCTGTACTCATTACCATGTATGCATACACAGAAAGGCACACACACATAATTAAAGTTAGTTAAATTTTGATTTTTATTATTTATTAATTCACTTTACATCCTTGTTGTATCCCCATTCCTTCTCCATTTCCAGCCCAATCCTCCCTTCCTCACACTTCCTCTTTTCCTCAGAAAAGAGATCTCCTTTTCCCAATCCAGCCAGCTCATCAAGTTGCATCAAAGGTTACCTAGTAAGGGGGGCAAGGATTATTTCTGACATGAACTCAATGACTGGCTCATTGAGCTTCCCCTCCTCCACCCCCACCCCCGAGGGAGGAGGGAGGAGCAGCCTTGCTAGGCCACAGATAAGGACATGCAGCCAGTCCTGAAGATACCTTATAAGCTAGGGTCAGATGGAATGGGAGGAGGACCTCCCCTATTAGTGAACTTGGAAGGGGGCAGGGAGGAGATGAGGGAGGGAGGGTGGCATTGGGAGGAAAAGAGGAAGGGTGCTACTGCTGGGATTAAAATTAAATTAAACTAACAAACAAACAAAAACTGAGCATGTCCTCTTCCTTGTGACCTGCAAGACAGACAGGGCAGCTTAGGCCCTAAGTGGGTCTTCTATTAAGCGAAGTAGGGACTTCCTTGGACATGTATTGACATGTACTCCCTTGCTAATTAGCTGATTTTATTTTTTTAAATAGACTTTTAGAGGTACATAAAAATTCTCTAAAGTACATGAAACAAAATAAGTCCTTGAGTTAGTGATAATTTCATTTATATAAGCAACTCAAACCTAATGAAATTGAATGAATTAACATGTACATTGCGTATTGGTAAGACCTTTACCTTAATATGATTTTTTTATTTATTAAAATTTAATCACTTTGTATCCTATCTATAACCCCCTCCCTCATCCAATCCCAATACCCCCCTCCCTTTTCTCCTCCTATGCCCATCCACAATTCAAGACTATTAAGAGTTCAAAAGCAACAATTTATGTTATTTATATAGTGTTAAGTAGCTTATAGTAATTATATGCAAGGCAGATGCTGATGGTTTACCTTTGGAGAAGATAAAATAAATTTATTTTAATTAAAAATATTCCGACAACCAAATATTTTCCACAATTCTTTTTTGACATAAGCATGTTTTAGTGTCTGTTAAATTAATAAATGTTGTCTTTGAAATTACTACTTATTGGTATTCCCATAGCTTTCACAAAAAGAATCATGCCTGAGTTACACATACTACAAGAGGTTTTTAAGTCAGTAAATTCTTTCATATATTAAACCAGGACTGTGGGGCTGATTGCCTTTATGTAGAAACAAAATGTAAAGATCTGATCATATGCTATAAAAAAGACATCAGAATATAAATCCCTTAGAGAATTACGGAATGCATATCAAGGTGAATAGCCTCATGGAATTACCTTCACTTAGGATCATGGCAGGTGTGGAGAAAGGAAAATAATAAGTAATGCTATTTGACATGATATAATTTTCCCAGTTGACATGAATTAGGGTCTTGGCCAGGCCTAGTTGGAAAATAGAATGTGTATAAGCAAGCAACAGTATGAATATCTAGATTAATCATTATTTTGTCAGAGCATAATGGAAGCAAGACTCAGCAATTTGTTGTTACTATTGAAAGAGTTGGGGTGTTCCCTGAGATGTTAACAAACAGGTCGAGAATGCAAAGTCGGGCAGTGCAGTGGTATTGTATGAACATCTTTAAGTGGAAATAGTTATTCTCAGAAACTTAGTTTCATACATGGATCTTCACAAGTACCAACAAGATCGAAATCTTCATGAGCCAATAAATCCTCTGAAGTTACTGTTGCAAAAGTTCGACACAAAAGGAAGAGTTTACTCAAACTGGGCTGGATTTCCAAAGTCAGTTTCAACTGAAAGACATAACAAGTTTTAATTTGAAAGTTGTGGCAACTAGGAATAAAAGACACATAGAGATTTCTGAAGAATTAGAATGATTTACTTTAAAGCAGAACAGCATTGATCAATTTTAACCTTAATATGTCATGAATAAAATATTGGATTGGAAACAAAGGACACATAATTTCATCTGCAATGAGAAGAGTGATAAAGATGGAATTAAGCCCTGGATATATAGTGCCAGTAACTCATCATGAAGATAAAAATGACACAACTTTAAGTACATACTGACTCTGCCACAAAGAAATAAAATTGCATGGGATTTAGCAGCCAAGACTGGTTTATGTTTTCTTTTAAAATTCAGTTATCTTTAATAAGATTTTAAGCTGCTGTTTAGCATGAAAATTTATCATGTTCTGTATCAGTGGACAAGTGTCTTTCATATGTATTCTGCAATCATTTTTTTGCAGTATTTAAGGTGATGTGCTCTAAAGGGCAGAGTAAATATATGAAACCTGTTTCTTAACATCAGCTTATGTTTCAGTAGGTCTGAAAAGAAAAAAAAAAAGAAAAACAGATTTGCACTTGAATAGTTTCCAAGCAATCTGTTTAGTTCTTCTCTGCTTCAATTCAATTTCATAAACAAGTTGTATTTTAATCTACTCTGCTGTTAAACTGAAGGTAACCTTTTGCTTTAGTTATATAACATGGGTTTCTAACACAAATTGAAATAATAGGACATTTTGAGGCAATTTGTGCTTTGAATAAGTTTTCAATCATTTTCCAATTTTATCAGCCTCATCATATAATGATTTGAGGTTGCTGAATTTTACTGACAAGTTCTGTTTTCTCACATTTTTGAATAGTTCCATTTATCCTAAGTGAATGCACTTAGGATACGTTAGTGTTAGAAATGATAGTTTGTATTTACTTGAACTATAAATTCTAAAGCTTAACAATTACATGCGATTATTATACGCTATTTGGTATTAGATAACAGAACATTATACAGTGTTAGAAATTTTAGTGAATTTAAATATTTCTGCTCTAGGGAGATAAGTCACATGATAGTTTGCTGTGAAAGTATGACTGTTAAAGGTCAAAACCCATGTAAAGCTCAAACTAATTGAACATTTAGAAATAGAACTCAAGGGGTTCCTGGAGAAAGGTGGCTAGCTGGAGTGGTCATATTTATAAACTCTAGGCTTAGCTGACGGACTTCCAAGCCCCAGTGAATAAACTGGAGAGTGCTGATAAAAAAACTAACATTAAGCCTTTATTTACATGTGCACATATGTCAGAACACACAAGTGTGTTTACACACATTGGGACATGAGGGTAGACATGCAAATACATCCTATCCATGCACACATGATAACCGTGTATTATTTCATTCTATTTCTACTCAGTTTCAATAAAAAAATCAAATAAAGTTAATTTAATTTTTAATGTTTTAAATTCACTATGATAAATAGATGTGCTGCTTACCTTTTTTTGTCAACTTAAGATGAGAGAGGGGCTACAGCTGGGACACAAATTGAATAAATGGTAATAAATAATCAATGAAAAATAAGGGTTATCTGAGAAGAGTTTAAATCACTTGCAAAAAATAAAAATAAAAAAGGGCCTCTTTCAGATTGCTCTGTAGGCATGTCTGGAGGATTTTATTTGTTAATGATTGATATAATTATACACATATACATATCTAAATAAACAAAAACAACAACAAAATTTAGCAAGCAATAAGACAGTAATTCAATAAGCACTGTACCTCTATGACTTTTCCCTCAGTTTTTGCTTCCATGTTCTTATTTTTCTCGAATTCCTGCCTTGGCATACCTCAGTGTACTATGATCCGGGGTACACAAGCTGAATAACTTGTTCTTCCCCAAGTTACTTTTAGTCGGTGCTTTATCTCGGCAATTGGAAGCAGAAAAGGAGAATGCATTAGAGAATATATTTACCACAAAATGTAGGCTAATATATGTAGCCCGTTGGTAGCTCAGTCTCCAAAGGGTGCCCTAGTAAGGAGAGCAGGGGCTGTCTCTGACATGAATTCAATGGCCAGGTCTTTAATCACCTCCTCCTGGGGGATGCAGCCTTGCCAGGCCACAGAGGAAGACAATGTAGCCAGTCCTGATGGTACCTCATAGGAAGAGGACCTCCTTATCAATAGACTAAGGGAGGGGCATAGGGATAGAAGAAGGAGGAAGGGTGGAACTGGGAGGGAATAAAGGAGAGGGCTACAGCTAGGATACAAAGCGAATAAATATTAATAAAAAATAAGTAAATTAAAAATATAAAAATTATCATAAATAGATTTTTAGATGAATGAAAATATGCATCCATAATTTGATCAAAATTCGGTCAAAGTGATTTGTTTTACTAAAACACTTTTCTATGTGTCTGCAGCAATTCTCTTATCTGATAATGTTCAAAGGTAAGTTAATTCTACAATGCTAGGATAAAGAAATGCATATTTCCTAACTGATGTAATTTACATGGTAAAAATAATGTTTACAAACTTTTCTAGCACTGAAGATATGACCTAACATAGAAACCTTTTTTGTTTTCCTCCAGAAGAAAAAGTAATAATTAGGTTTTAGGATGCTATATTGGCAAAACATGTTTTAAATGTTTATTCAAGTCTTTAGTTAAAAGAAAATATAGAAGAGTTAATTTATACATTTATACATATGTCAGTATTGAAAGTAAGGTGTAAGATTATAATTCACACGAACACACACTAATACGTGTTAATTTTTAGAATGAGCTTGATTATGATTAACAGTCTGTCCCCATAATCAGTGGTATTTTAATTTTCCTTAGCTTTCTTCTTCCAACTTTACATCAGCTGGCCAATGTAAAGTCATCAGAATCTGTGTGTATTTTAAAATATAAACTCAAGATTCTGTTTGTGCTTCACTTATCTAAACATAACTTAGAATAAGATTGATACTAATATGGCCATAGTCCTCAACTTTAGATTTTAAAACAATAGTTAGACTAAAAAGTATAATATGCAATGAGTAATTCATCACATAGAGATTGGGAATCATGTGTCACTAAGAACTCAGGTAAAGCCTGTAGTGATACAATAGGCTTTGAGCTCAATTTGTTGCATACAGTTTTCAAATATAAATATTGAACATATATTTTAGTGCTTTTTAAACTGTTTATTTTGTTAATTTGTTAAAATCACTATGATTTCTATTATTCTTTTGAGTATCTTTGATACATTTCCTTCTTAAATTTTCTACTGGTTATTGTTTTTTTAATTTTTATTTTTTATATTAATTACAGTTTAATTACTTTGTGTCCTAGCTGTAGCCCCCTTCCTCATTCCCGCCCAATCCCATCCTCCTTCATCTCCTCCCTGCCCCTCTCTAAGTCCACTGATACAGGAGGTCCTCGTCCCCTTTCATCTGACCCTAGCTTATCAGGTCTCTTCAGGACTGGCTGCAATGTCCTCCTCTGTGGCCAAGCAAGGCTGCTCACCCCTCAGTGGAGTGGGGGCAACTGCCTACAGACTGGGAAAGGGTCTTCATCAACCCTGTATCTGACAGAGGGCTGATATCCAGGATATATAAAGAACTGAAGAAGTTAAAAAGCAACAAATCAAGTAATCCAATTAAAAAATGGGGTAGTGAGCTAAACAGAGAATTCTCTGTAGAGGAATATAGAATGGCAGAGAAACACTTAAAGAAATGCTCAACTTCTTTAGCCATCAGGGAGATGAAAATCAAAAGGACCTTACACACATCAGAATGACTAAGATCAAAAACTCTACTGGTTATTGTTAATAAGTTACTTGGTTCCTAATTATTGAGCAGAACATATTCAATAAATTATTTTATTCATATTTGATCCATGACTCCTTTAACATTGTATAATTTATTTTTTAAGTTAAAAATTATTAAATTTTATCTTTCTCTGTTCGATCTAATACACAGTTGAGGTTTGAATGTGAAATGTACACTGTAGACTCCTTTGTCCAAACCTTAGGTATCCAGCTCATCAAGCTCTTCAGGAAAGTTGTGAAAACTTTTAAGAGGTAGAAACTTGCTGAGTCATTGCTGCGACTCACTTCCTAGTGACTCTCTTCTTTTATTCTTTACATGTAATTTGGCCAGCAGCTTCCCACTCAAGCTGTCAAAACTTTCCAACCTTCACTTCATTTTTCCCCTTGAATTATAACAAAAAAAATATAACCCTTGCCTTCCTTAAATTGCTTTTTTCAGGAATTTTGTCATAACCATGAACACACATTCGATTCATTTCATAGCAGATGGTGTAATTTTTGTATATCTTATGTCACTTAAATCGAGGGCCAGAGTAATTTCTATGTGCAAGTAGCATAGTCTACAACTTTACTGTGGTTAAATTTGTGTTCAGTCTCCAGTTGATATCCATGACCAGGGAATATAAAAATTAAAGAGAGCAAAAAGTATGTATATAAAAATAAATATTAATGCTTTCCTTATTTTTTTAGCAAACTGAGAGTAAGAATTTAAATTATTTCACTTTAATAAGACACTAATTATTCTCTTGTTTACTGATCTTGAACCTATTCTGACATTTGCTGTTGTAAGAACAGCATGAGTTCTAAGTTATAATTATATATTCAATATAGTTTATATAATCAAAGTTATATATAAATAAAAATGTAAATTGTGGAATTATATTTATACTTTATAAATAGTGGCATTAGATATTAATTTAGTCATTGCAAATACTGTGACAGCACTATATAAAATAGTATTATATTCTACAACCCTGAGATGTTTGAACTAAAATCTCAGCTTAAATATTATTTTATAACAATGTATAGCATTATATTTTAATATAAATTTTATCTCAACATCTCATAGTTGTTTTCCTCCTTCCTTCACAAAATAACTCCATTAATGCATTTATGCTCTTGCTTGTATACATTCACATATATATATGTACTTCTTACATATGCTGTCTTTGACATTTTGAATGACTCACAATATACAATTGCACATGAATAAATTGCTTGAACAATGCGATGTGAAAATTTTTTTCTATTTATTGCCAACATCTATTTTGGAGAAGTTCTGAACTAGATTAAAGAGTGATAATATGTGTATTCAGGTCAAACACAAATTAAATACTTTTTAAGAAAACGTATATGTATATACTAGAAAAACAATCTAAATATTGCAGTTTCCATTCCTCTGATGGTAGCTGTAAACAAGCTCCTATTACACAGATAAGGAAACACTTAAAAGAGAAATGTCACTTATATAACTCAGCGATTCATTCCAAACAATTGTCAGGGCCACTCCCAGGGAGTCAGGAGTTCAGGACATAAAGCTCTAATAAAACGCGAAACATAGTGAGCTATTTGCACTTGTAGAGCACCATCAGTAAAGTGAATCCAGATATCCAACACATTATGGTGAATGACTTCAAATCTCATCTTCCTTGAAGCAACTCCCAGTGAAATGAGCTGAATAAAACAAATCCTGATTTTTCACATTTACTGTTATTAAAGAAAGGAACAAAGTAGTGCCATGGGGAATGAAGGAATAAAGCTATGGCTATTCAGTTGTGAAGAAAGTAAATTAATAAACCTAATCTCATTTCTTTTGTACACTCTTTCAGTAGATGCCCCTGGAGAACAATTCCCTTTATGGAATAGAGTAAGTTTGAAGGTAGGATGTGAAGATTTCTAACTGGGTCTTATCTTCGTCATATTTGTGCTTGGTGTGTCATGAAGAACTAATATTCACCTCTCTTACCATCTCATACTTGATTTTTTTTTTCACACGGGCAATGCTTTTCTCAAATTGTTCACACTAACACTGCCAAATAGACTCTCTTCAAATATACTATATAAAATATTATCAAGGGAAAAGAAGAAAAATAATTTTGTGAATATAGTTGAGAATTCTCTAAGCCTTTCAAACACATGCGATGCTCTGGGCTCATGTAAAATGTTAAATCAATCTTTTGCCATTGCTGTGCAAAGCCTATTACTGCATGCCAGAAAAAGCCTTCACCTACCATGACAAACACAGCATCACCAGGCTGTTCATCTGCCAAGGGGAATATTTTTTATTTCAATGCCTGCTGAGTTATGTAAGTGCAGATACTTTCCAACCTGTCTACCTGCCTATCATTTTTCTTCAGTGGATTCCATTTAAGATTAGTCCACCTTCATTTAATAAAATGCACTGCCCTCTGTAGAATGATACACTAATATGCACATACACATATTGACTTCTAGAAGAGAATTTAAATCCAAATATATCAACTAATATTTCAATAGAAGTACAATTTATCAATAACTATTGATGAAGTCCCCAATAACAGGGTTTTAAAATGACCAAGTATGCTTTGACCAGGTAATTTCTTCCAGCTATTTGTTTGAGAATATTTAAATTAAATTTAAATGTTGTAAGTTAACATTTGTCTTTATCCCTATTTTGAACAATGCTTCTATGCTTACACTATGTAGTTCTACTATACTCAATCAATATAATACCTTGTCAGGACATGTGAATCTACCATGTGTGTCTTCCTGCTTTCAACATTGGTGGCATAGCTGCCTTCCTCTGCGTATTTCTAGCTCCTGCTTCTTCTGTAAGGTTTCTGCACTCTGCTCAAAGTTTGGCTATGAGTCTCAGTATCTCCTTTGATACACTGGTGGGTAGAGTCTTTCAGAGGTCATCTGTGGAAAGCTCCTGTCCATTTCCTTGTTTTCTCCTATTTCCCATGTCTATCTTGTTTGCCTTTCTGAATGAAGATTAAGCATCTTCCTTAGGATCCTTCTTATTTTTTAACTTCTTTAGGGCTATCGATTTTAGTATGTTTCAGTTTCCACGTGTGTTCCCTAATAAGGGGTACAGGGGCTGTCTCTGATGTGAAGTCGGTGGCAGGCTCTCTGATCACTCCCACTCCCCCCATGGGAGGTGCAGCCTTGCCAGGCCATAGTGGAGGATGATGCAGAGAGCCTTAATGAGACCTGATAAGCTAAGGACAGATAGACGGGGAGGAAGTCCTCTCCTATCAGCAGATGAGGAAAAGGGCATAGAGGGAAAAGAGAGAAGGTGGGTAGGATTGGGAGGAGACAAGGGAGGGGGGCTGCAGTGAGGATACAAAGTGAATGAATTGTAATAAATACATTAATAAAATCTTAAAAATCTAGGAAAAAACTGTCAGCAAAAAATCTTCATTCACAGTTCAATTATTAATGAGACAGTATAATCTCTACCTGTCATCTTACTATCTATCTCATTTTCTTTTTTTAACTTGCACTATGAGTTTCAGCAAGACCAATAGTGTAGACATAGGATGTGCGGTTTTAATTCCAAAGGACTCATCACTTTCATAGTATATTACGTTGAGTCATTGTCTCGATATTACTGTTCTCCACAGCTCTTACTTGAGAATTTTTCTCATGAACCCAGTAGAAAAATGAAAATTCTAAAGCATGCTTTGATTTAATGTGTGGTCATTTTTTCCACATTACCTCTCTTCTCTCTCTAATTATTCTTAAATTATTCTATTGAGCACTTTCTTCATTATTTAACTAGCATTAAAAATAAGATATTAAAGTTGGTATTTCTCTAAAATATAACATTACATAATTGCAATATGTATAACTATGACATGCTTATTTTTAAAATGCTTGCTTATTTGCTTTTAATTTAATATTACGAAGCTCTGGTAGGCATTTTTTTCATCAATTACTCTTCTAAATATTATAATAGTTTAATTAATCATGAAGAAAAATCAGTTTCCATCCTGAAAGTAACCTTTGGCTTTAAGATTAAATTTTTATTCTGTATTTATTCTACTTGGCTTGTCATTCTTATTATTTATCATTTATTATTATCTTGGTGGATGCAGTAGTAGCTAGGACTGTCTAAAGAAAATGAAGTGATAGAATTAATATTGTTAAAATGGGGAATCATTACATTGGCTTACTTAATACAAATCCAATAGTTTAAGAATGATTGCCTATGCACAGGAGAGGCTGAGAACCCAGGAGCTGTTTAGTTCATGAGGCGAGAACCTCAACACTCACCAGTCTCACACTGAAGGCCTGTAGATTTCGGGAGAGAGGCTGGTCTTCAGCACATACTGGAAGGCTGATGTATCTGATGCAACCAAAGGATCACAGCAACTGTGACAGGAAAATGTCATATGCATTCTACATAAGGGAAGGAAGACAGTGAGACAAAAACATTATTATTTTACTTTTACTCTCAAACTGCTTTACATCTGGACCACAATAAAAACGACTGCTTAACTTAATACCATCAAAACTTTTCTTAGATGTAATATAACTATCTTGTTTTGTTCATACACTAAGAGTCTCACCTCCAAAAGGTGCACTATTCAGTATCATTTAAATAAATATAAGCATTCCAGAAATTGACTATTATTTTCTATTGACTTATAAACACAATTATACTGAATTTATAATAAAATTTATTTCCTTTACATTTGATATCTAAATTAGTTATATTCAATCACAAACCTTCACCAATTTCATATTCAATTTTTGTCTATGTAATTTGAATTAGATGCACTCTTCATTTGTCAATATGATGCATGACCTTTATAATTCTGCTGCAACCAGTTTTTGTACACACGTCTGCAATGAACATGCATATCTGCTGTGATCACCCAGACCTGTAATCCCAGCACTTGAGAAGCTGAAGCGAAAACACTGATGTGAGTTTGAAGGCCAGACAGGACTAATAGCAAGTTTTAGCTTATCATGGAATACATATTGACAACCTTCTCAATATAATACACACATAAAATTTTTCTTATAATTCTGTCCATTTTTTGTATGATAAATTTTCAAATATACGTAACAGTTTACATGGTTAAGAAATAAATTTCTTGACCTCTGCCTTTTTCATTAAATTAAATTAAAAATACGATAGCATTTCATTAAATGTTATCATTATTATAATTTTAACTTTGATATGTTTTCTTTAATTTGTTTGTTCATTAACTAAGAAACTTCCATAATTTCATTAATGTATTTTCTTTCACCATATATTATTTATGTATTTATTGTGAGAAATGCATTACTGAATCTAACTTTATGGTTTTGTTTAACTACTTAGTTATTACTATTTAAAATGGTTTGGATATGGTGTGCTCAAGTGCTAGATTAAAAGAGCCCAATGCAGCTTTCATTGAGATACACTGAAACCGTTGAGAAAAGAGGCCTGGAGGAAGGAATTAGCCTGCAGATGCATCAGTGGTGGAAGAAATGATTGTAGTTATCATACAGCCAAAACAGTTCCACTGAGAGTAGGTCGTGATATGTTTGGTCTCCTCTGAATAGCCATTCTACAGCAGCTGTTTGCCTTCCTGCTTTTCTGACACGGTGTTTCCCAGTCAAGGGGATGGTCACCAGCTGCTCTACCAGGCTATTGTGACTTTACAGAAGAATCATGAGCCAAATAAGCCCCTTATGTGTTATATTACATAGTTACAAATACTGAGTTTTTAATAAACAGAACACAAAATACACTGTTAAATTGCTAAAAATTGTTATCATTTTAAATTTTCATTTATTTAGCAATTTGTTTTATAAACTGTTTTCCTGTCATTTTACAATTACCATTTCTATAAATCATTTCTCATAAGTGATATGTGAGTACTGTATTTCAGCCTTTCTAAATATTTGCTCTCTGTGTTTTCACATGAAAGTCCTCATCATAATATTAATCATAATCAGTGTCATCCAACTAAACTGTAAAATGATTTAGTCATATTGCTGTATTTATCCTCTCCAGTGGTCTGTTATGCATATTTGTGGTAATATTTGATTATAATTGTACATGCCATTTTCAATAGGAAGTAGCATTTCAGAGGTTTTGATACATTGATATTTGCTTTGTGTCCTCAGGGTTCTGCAGAAAAAGGTGCTTGACTTGCAACTGACTTTCAGAAAATAACTGATAAATGGTTGAATGAATGTGATTACACTTAAAAGTTTTACTTTTAAGTTCTTGGCTTTTAATGGGACAGTTCTGAATGAGAACAGAGAAACAGTTTTGTGTATAGTTACAATATAGAGTGTGTAGGATGTATAATTTTATTTAGGATTGAATTTATCACAGAAATATCCTTGATTATTATTAATTTAATAATTTAGTAAAAGCTAAGCATCTTAAAATTAAAGAATCTTGATTGCCACAACATTTACAATAATGCTTATGTAGGTATGTTAGATCACCATATCTGCCTGAGACAGAGTTCACTCTCAAGTAAAAATGAAAGTGGAAATTAAGTCTCAGCAAAATTATTCATGGGTTCAAATAGATGTCTTTATTTATCACAATAATAAACACTGATAAACACCAGGTGAGGTAAAAGTGTTTAAAAGTCTACCCACGTTGATAGTTCTAGAAAATATATTCTGAAGTAGGTTAGTCAGGATAGATAAAGTTTATTGCCTTCTCTTCACTTTTCTAGTTATATTACTGAATTAAAATTATTGCAAGAAACCCACTATCATCAGGCTCAATTTCATAAAGTGATACACAGGTTTGAATCACATCTTGATAACATTTCTTCTACTGATAAACTCTTAGTGTTGTTTTCCAGAAAGTTTTGTGGTCACATTTTTGTTTGTAAAAATACCTAGAAATTCACTAATAAATTATTAAATTGTATAATTTTATATAATAAGCACTAACACATTATGAGAGGGAACATGGGCACATGCCCTCATTTCTAATCCAGTAGTTATCTTCATTTGGCAACTGCTTGCAAAGAAAAAATCTTAACAAAGTTTCACAGTATACTAACTTCAGTTAAAAGGAGGAGCCGTGCTCATTGTAAAAGGCCAAACAAAATTAACTCAATGATATTTTTGAAGACGTTTTGTTTCATAATGCATTGTTTAGGCATTGTCTACCTTGTTGGTCTTTTGCGTTTATATTATAGTTTCTGATAATGTGTTATGTGTGTATATATACATGTGTGTATCTGTGGGTGTATGTGTTTCTTATGCTTTTCTTTGTTTTGTTTATTTGATTGGTTATTTATGTATCTCTTTTATTCTAGTGTGATTTTTAACTTACCTTTGTATTTTCTAAAGAGAGGAGAAAAAGAAAGGGTGGAGTTGGACCAGTGGAGTGATATAAGGGAGGAAAACTGGGATGAAATATACTGTATGAAAACATTTTACATCTAGTAGAATACTGGGGGTAGAAATAGTCAAGGGGATAGATATGACAAACAACATAAGTGTATGGACTCAGAATAGCTTTGTAACCTAGTCTAGTATGCACGGTCAGAGAAAGTTTCTAGTGAATGACGTTTTAAAATGATTCAGCTAATCAAAGTTGATCAACTATGCCAGTATCTGGAAAATCATTCTGTACAGAGAAAAATCTTGTATAAGATCCCAAAGTGGAAAAACACTGTGCACTTAAATATTGAAAGAAAGCAAGTTTGTATAGAGGCTACAGAGATGTAGCACAAATGAGGGTACAGCATCAGAATATACCTTATTTAGAAGCTATTCAACCCTGTAAACACCAATATCTCAGTCTTTGGGCAATGGGGGCCCATGGGTATTTTAAGCTGATGTATTTAATTTTTTGTACTTTCTCATTTAAAGATCATGTTGTCTGTACTCTGGAAATACAGAAGACAAAGCAGTTTGGGAGTTATTAAAATGGCTTAGGACAAAGACGATGTTGATTTTTTTTTAAGACTGGTTGATAGAGCTGAGAGCTTGAAGTAGTTTTTGATAAAACTGACAGAACTGATAAAGACCAAAGATAAAGTATAATGAAATGTGCCTGTTTTAGATCAAGTATTTTTGTTGTTTGTTCTTTTAGTTGAAATTACAGATCAAAAAATTATCAGAAGATTTAGTAAAATGAAATATGGGGTACTGTGAAAGTCTAGGAATTGTTGAGCATATTTATTGTATGACAAATACTACATATATGCAGCAAGAGGTTTAAAACATAAACCATCATGTAGCAGCCTAAAATTATTTTTTGTTACTTATCAACTTTCTTATTGATCATCTGCCCTGTGTCAGATAAGGGTAACACATTGTAAAGGTATTTTTCACTTTTTTTTAACTCTGTAGATTTTGACTTCATTTGTGATGGCTATAAACAACTCGCATAACATAACAAACCATAAAGTAATAATTAGCTGGCTAAGCAGTTCAAGTGTGTTGTACAGAAAACAACCTATTTCCTCAAAGTTTCCTAGAATATTAAGATGCTTATTTCAGATCATGTTGTGCTACTTTCATTCCAAAGCCATTTCAAAGTGTTTGTTCTCATCTGCTTTATTTTATGATGAGCACTAATAAAGCTACCCCCAGTAACTGTTTCTGATCAGGATAGATTCTGTAAGATTTATGCAGCAACTTTAGCTATAAAATTCTAACAAAATCTATTTTTCTGGAAAGTTTTTTATGTTATCACTTTTAGCCTCAATCCAAAGTTATTTCTTTTAATGTGAAAAAGTTATAAACGGGCAATTTCCACCACCCAGCTCTTATGGAGCATTAAAAAAGTCTATATTGCTGGATGTTTTTTATCCCCTTGTAATCACCTTTTCTTTATTTTTATTGTACAGGTCTTAAACCACTAACAAAACATAGAAGAGGGTACATATTTGAGAAAACTTTCCATAATTATCAGAGCTTATTTAGATAACAGCATTTTCTAAATGTGGATTCACTAAAGTATGTATGTGTTTCAGATTATAAAATTTTTATCTTTCTTTCTCTTCTCTCAGCAGCCCTCCATGTAGCTAATTTAAAACATTGAAACAGCAGCAAGTGATGTTTTGTTCTTATGTCAAGGTTGGTAAGGTTATATAACCAGAAAATTCTCAACAACACAAACAGACCTTCAGACTTATTAATTTGAGTATTGGCTAAGAACATAATCATGCCCTATTTCAAGGTCATAAATGAGTTTAAAATACAACATGCTTTTCATGTAATTGTTTCACAACGCTTTATAAATAAATAAAACATAATTTGAATTTCTCAACATACCCATTTACGTAGCCTTACATTATTAAGCTTAAGGAAAATAGTTGTAAAAGATAAACACAATCTACAAATATGTTTTAAATTTAAACCCACAATTGCTGTAATAAATCTGGTAAGCAAGAAAAGTAATAACAATGCTGCAGTTTTCAGCTAATAGGAGGTAGTTTTTGGTGATTGTTGGAGAAGAGCCCATCCCATCTTGGGTGCTGCCAGCCCTTTAACAGGTAGCTATGGCTTGCATAAGAAATCATGAACTTTGCAGTAAGTGTATTGTTTTCATATCACCAAGAAATCCTCTTTTCAACAAACATAGACCACTTTAGAAAATCATAGCCAATCAATATGTATATATATTATACACTCACACATATTTCCCTTCATCCCAATGGATATATCTACAAAACACACCTGAAACTCACACAAAATCATTATTCATTCATGTGTTCTTAATAATTCATTTGTTTATTTATATATTTAATAGGACTTTTTAGATCAATTTTTGAGAAATTCAGGATTTTCTACATATGTTCTCATTGTTCAACATAGTTTTGATGGAACAAAAAGAAGAGGGAGGGAGGGTGGGGCTGGAGGGAGATGAGAGGGCAGCTGCAGAGGGGATACAAAGTGCATAAGATATAATAATACATATATAAATAAAATTAAATTTTAAAAAGCCTAGTGTTTTTTTTTTAACTTTATCATTTACTCTGGATGAATAAGAATTTTGGTTAACTCTCACACAAATTATAAAAAAAAAATGCTTCAATGTCTAATGACAGCATTTACAAGGATGTGATGTCATCTACTTGGGCATGAGAAACTTACAAGTAGCCACTTCCAACTCTCCAAAGTAAAGTGATTCTTAGTACTCAATAGCCATAAACTGCAATATCTCCTCCAATAGATTGGGGTCGTAGGAGCTCCTTTTCTTTCTTTCTTTCTTTTTTTTTTTTCAAAATTGTATTTGTCTTAATGTTGTGCGGACCTTAATCTAGTAAGGACAATCACTAAGAGTTCATGTATGAAGCAGCCATGCTATACTCAGAGGATGACATTTCACAGAACTCAAATCCTCCAGCCCTTACATTTTCTGTTCTTGCATCCCATAATGTTCTTTGAGCCCATAAGGAAAAGTGTGGTCTATATGTCCCATCAATAGCTCAGCATTTACAATAACTTATTCTCATAAATGTTTTCTTGGATATGGGTCTCCACATTCACCACTACCCTCTGCAAAAAAGAAGTTTCTATGTGGAAGGTTGAGAAAAGTACAAAACTATGGACCTATAAATTTCTTTTTTTTTTTCGTATTTTATTTTTTTTCTTATCAGTTACATTTTATTAACTATGTACCCCAGCCGTGTCCCGATCCCTCATTCCCTCCCTGAATTTCTTAACCATAGCTTTTGATTATATTTAAAATACCAATCCTGAATACAGTTCTTTTGAATAGACTTAAAAACCAATTTTGAGAATTGTAGGCATACCACATAAATAGTATCACTATTAATGTACCAGTGGACACAATTTTCATGACAGGAAAATACTCTAGCATGAAGCATCTAATCAATGGTAAGACAGCTTGTCAACTCTTCCCCAGAAGCCTTCCTAACCCCTTCCAGTACAATAAAAGCTATCAATAAAAACTTTTCTGCTAATTTCAACCTTATTTTCTCTATATCCTACAAACAAAATATGCAGTGTATCAGCAATAGTTTTTAAACACCTATTAATGAGCAAATAAGATCAGTGACAGTATCGTTTATATCTGTGGTTGCTTTGTTAAATAATTCACAGAGAGTTTTAAGAACTTCATTGTTCAAAAAACTTGATTATAATTTAAATTCCTATGAAAGTAAAAAACATATATGTACGTGTTTGTTTGGTCATATAATACAATTTATGCTATCCAATAATAAGGTAGGTAATAATAGATCACATAAAAAGCAGAATATTTGCATCATAATGTATATATAAGATATTTCAAATTCATAAGATATTAAAAATTTCAATGACAAAGGATGTAGAAAATCATAGAAGTAACATTCTAGTGTTTATATTCTAAAATACTGAGGTCTCGATCTATTAGAAAGTTAAATGCTGACTACATTTTCAACCCCTGTAAATGGAACCATCTTTTAAAATACATTTAACCAATACACATTGTTCCTGTAGTGAGAAGACAGTGATAAATGCCATTGAGAAACTGAAGTAGCGTTAGGTAAACACACCACTGGCAGTGGGAGGCATTTCTTTCTCCAGCTGCTCTTCTGGCCTGTCAACCCATTCAGAGCAGTGAGAAGCCATTAGAGCAGGTGGCTGCTCATTTTATTTTGATATGGAAGATTAACCTCAGAGCTATTTCTGCATTTACTGGAAAACACTGAGTCATGACAATTGTAAAAACGATTGCCAATGATATGCAATCAGATGCTTTCATACCAGGGCTTACTCTCTCAGGGGCTGCATGGTACTGAGGATGCAAATTGCTTTGAATGTCTAAATTATTTTTTTTTTCTTTTCTGATTCACAGTTCTCAGCCACTAGTGTATGAAAGTTAAATGGAAGGGTTATCATTAACTATACTATATAACCATTGGTTTTACTCTCTAAACTGTGAGTGTAGCAATATAACTAATGAAACAAAGGTGAAGTAAAACCAGAGTTTAACTATTATCATACATTATGGACATTTATTAGGTTTTATCAAATGTATTATGAATAGATGGGTCCCGTGTGACTTTTCCTTTCTTTTTTCTTTTTCTTTCTTTATATATATATATATATATATATATATATATATATATATATATATATTAGCTCTGTTTTATTCCCCCCAGTATGCTTTGTTAATGAAATAGCAACACTTGGATTTATATTAGGATGGCGCTTGGATTTATATTAGGACCGGGGCTATCTTGACCTTGCATTTGAAATAGGCTTGCATTGCAAGGGAGACTTTAAGAGAAGAAGAAAAAATGACATTGCTTGCATGGCCCAAAGAATTAATCATACTGTAATCATCAATTGTCAGGTTTTTTTAACAATTAAATATTTTATGTAAAAAAAAATATTTATTAAAAGTTATTCATCTTTATCTCAGCTGTGTCCCCCTCCCTCATGCCCTACCAATACTGCCTTCCCTTCCTCTTCTCCTCCCATGCCCCTTCCCCAGTCCACTGATAGGGGAGATCTTCCTCTCCTTCCATCTTACCCTAGCCTATCAGATCTCATCACGACTGTTTCCATAGTCTCCCTCTGTGACCTGTTAAGGCTGTTCCCCCATCAGAGGTAGGTAATCAAAGAGCCAGCCACTGAGTTCATGTCAGAGACAGTCCCTGTTCCCCTTACTAGGGTACCCACTTGAACACTGAGCTGCTATGGGCTACATCTGTTCAGGAGTTCTAAGTTATCTCCAAGAATGGTCCTTGATTGGAGTATCAGTCTCACAAAAGACCCCTGGGTCCAGATTTTCTGGTTCTAGGTCTTTCTTTCTTTCTTTCTTTCTTTCTTTCTTTCTTTCTTTCTTTCT
>NW_026591086.1:27781925-27882755 GCF_907164565.1 Psammomys obesus
TCTTTCTTTCTTTCTTTCTTTCTTTCTTTCTTTCTTTCTTTCTTTCTTTCTTTCTTTCTTTTTTAGGACTCTGGCTAAGATGCTCAATCCCCATTCAGAAAGGCAAAGAGGATGGACATCTGAGGAAGGAGAAAACAGGGAACAGGGGAGGAGCCTACCAGAGAGGACCTTTGAAAGGCTCTACCCTGCAGGGTATTGAGGCAGATGCTGAGACTCATGGCCAAACTTTGGGCATTGTGCAGGGAATCTTATGAAAGAAGGGGGAGATTGTAAGACCTGGAGAGGACAGGAACTCCACAAGGAGAGCAACAAATCCAAAAAGTCTGGGAACAGGGGTCTTTTCTGTGACTGATACTCCAGCCAAGGACCACTCATGGAGATGGCCTGGAACCCCTGCACAGAGGTAGCCCATCGCAGTTCAGTGTCCAAGTGGGTTCCATAGTAGTGGGGACAGGCCTGTCTCTGACAGGATCTGATTGTCCTGTTCTTTGATTACCTCCTCTTAAGGGGGGAGCAGCCATACCAGGCTACACATGAAGACAATACAGCCATTTCTGATGAAACCTGATAGCCTAGCATCAGAGGGAAGGGGAGGAAGACCTCTCTTATCAGTGGACTGGGGGAGGGGCACAGGTGGAGTAGCGGGAGGGAGGGTGTGATTGGGAGGGGAGAAGTGAGGGAGTTACAAGGGGGATACAAATTGAATAAACTGCAATTAATAATTGTCAGTTTTTAATGAATAATTTTATATACTTCAACAGAACTATGATGTGTTTTGAAGTCAGAAAATAGAAAAACAAATGATAATTATGAAAGATTAAAGAAAAATAGAAAAGATTGTATACTACATAAGAAATGCCTAGGGATCTACAAGATACAAGATAAATGTATATGAAAGTGCCCTGAAACAAACTTAAATAGACATGAAAAACAAAGTCATGTTGAAAACTATTTCTATCTTTTTTTTCATTGTTGAAATTATAATAACATTTCTTTCTACTATTTCCCTCCAAACTTCTCATGTAAGCCTCCTTGCTTTCCTTTGAATTCATGGATTTTTTTCTCACCATATTGCATTCACATATCTATTTCTCTATATATATGTATATTATTAAATATAACATTTCAGTGTATATAATGCTACATTATACATGTTATTTAGACTGGACAATAAATTCATGTGTTCCTCCTGAGGAAGACAACCTCTCCTGCTTCTAGTTTTTTTTTCCAATTAATGCAGGGTTGACATTGGGCTTTACTTCATTCATTTTTTTTTTAATTTTTAAATTTAATTTTATTTATATATTAATTTATTGCAATTTATTCAATTTGTATCCCCACTTCAGGCTGCTCTCTCTTTTCCTCCCAGTTCCATCCACCATTCCTCTTCTTCCCCTATGCCATTTCCCTAGTCCCATAATAATGGAGGACCTCCTCTCCTTGTATCTGACCCTAGCTAATGAGGTCTTATCAAGGCTTGGCAGCAGCATCTTCCTCTGTTGCCTGGTAAGACTGCACTGCCATGGGGAGGTGATCAAAGAGCCTGCCACTGAGTTCATGTGAGAGACAGTCTTGTTTTCCCTTACTAGGGAACCCACTTGGAAACTGAGCAGCCAATAAGCTTTCTTTAACCAGGGAGTCTAGGTCCTCTCCATGCATGGCCCTTGGTTGGATTTTCTGTCTCTGAAGGATATACTGAGACTCATAGCCAAACTTTGGGCAGAGTGCCAGAATCCTTATGGAAGAAGAGGGAGACAGAAAGACCTGGAGGGGACAGGAACTTTACAGAACAACAGAGAAACATCAAATTATTTAATGTACTTGGGTGTGGTCTTTGTTTATGAATATTTGTCTTTTAACCAAAGAATACACATGCGTATTAAGTGTAGTCTTTACTCTTCCACAAGGAACTGTCTCTTTGCAACAGAGACCACAAAAAAAGCAAAACAAATCAAAATATAGAATTGTAAAGTCCAGTTCCAATGGATACATCTACTAAACAACTTTACCTAAGGTTCAGAGTATTTTGTGGAAAAGTGGTTGAAAGATTGTAAAAACAAAAGGATGAGAGAGTTTGTGAGATCATGTCTCCTTGTAATTACAAAAGCATTGCTCATAAGTCTCTTTTCAAATTTTTAACCTATGGATAACTATTCATTATATGACATGAAAGCCACCACTTCCTTCACAATGAAGATGTACTGTTGAAAAAAAATTTAAATCAAATCAATTTCAATTTCTTGTTAATTTCAATAAAATAGTTTTTTTTTATTTTATTTTACAACCTATACTCTGAGCTGTGAAGATGACTCAGCAGATAAAACAATTTTGCTGGAGTGAGAACCAGAGTTCAGATCTTTAAAACATACAGAAAATACAGACATATATGAAGGATGTCTGTTGAGTAGATCTGGAAGGAAAAAAATGTTTGTTTGTTTATTTGTTTGTTTGTTTTAGAACAAGGCCTGTTCCAAAAGATTCCCTTTGTTCTGTCCAAAGTTGGTCTGTGATTCTCAGCATCTGCTTTGAGCCCCTGCTTGGTGGAGTCTTTCAGAACACACCTATAAAAGAGTAGGGGGATGGAAGGACCCAGAGAGGACAAGAAGACAGCAATGGAAGAGGGTTCCCCTTTCCCCACAACCACTCCAGCATGTGTTGTTCTCTGAGTTTTTGATCTTAGCTATTCTGATGGGTATAAGGTGATATCTCAGGTCACTTTGATTTGTACCTCCCTGATGACTAAGGGCATAGAACATTTCTCTAAGTGTTCTTCTGCCATTCGATATTCCTCTATTGAGAATTCTTCGTTTAGCTAAGTACCCCATTTATTAATTGGATTAGTTGGTTTGCTGGTATATAACTACTTAAGTTCTGTTTATGTTCTAGGTATTAGCCCTCTAAAACAGAGATTTGTTAAAAGCCAGTGAGCGAGAATGTGGAACTTTGCATCCAGAGACAAACCCTGCCTAAGTTAATAAGGTAGAGAGCAACTGATAAAGACATCCATTGGTAGAGTTGGCTTCCACAGACATATGCGCACACTCACACGCACACACACACACACACACACACACACAGAGAGAGAGAGAGAGAGAGAGAGAGATTCAAATGTATACAACATACTCACACACATAAAAATAAATCAAAACAACTAAAAATTATGGCTGTGATAATTTGTATGTACCTCATTTTGGCACTTAGTTCTCAGACAAACACTAAAGTAAATGTTGTGAAGATAGTGTAACTGGTATTGTTATAATTAACATTAACAAGATAAATTAGTCTCTGTATTTTTAATGTGTTTTCAATCAGTGAAAGATATTAAGCTCTTTGAGGACTATAATAGTAGAATTATGTCTTAATAGTGCAATAAACACACCCACACACTAACTGCATGTGTTTTCAGAATGCTGACCTGTCTTAATACAGTACATTCAAGAGCATATGAGGTCTTATTCTACTTTAAAATAAAAATATAATTACATCTTTTGTCCCCTTTCCTCCTTTCAGCCCTGTCCATATCTGATCCTCCAACTTTTCTTATCTCCTAAATATCTGTCAATTTTATTTGCTTTTTTTCCTTTTATTACAGTTATTACAAACACAGATATTTTATATGCACATAAATATATAGGTAAAATTTGCTGAGTGCATTTAGTACTTGTATGTTTACAATTTGAAGACTAACTACTTTGTATTGGGTAAGCAGTTAAAGGCTTACCCCCCTTTGAAGGCTAATTCTTCCCATCGAAGCAGCTTTTAATTCCCTATATTTATTTGTTTAGTCGTGGGACCAAGCCAGATTTCATCTTTATATGCTATCTCTCTTTTGCTGTTGTTATTGTTGGGATATTGTTTATGTATGTAACCACCTTGTTGAGACTTCATAGGTATAATTTCCTTTTTATTTCTAAGAGATAGAATCTCACAGCAAATGTTGTAGACCTCTGGCTCTTACAGTCTTTCCATTCCTTCTTTAATGATGCTCTCTGAACGTAGGAACTGTTTTGATGATGTATTCACTGGGGCCTGACAACCCAAGATTAATTATTGCTTTCTGTACTTGAGCAATTTTTTTTTTTTTGTGATGATCTCTGTGGCTTCTTTGATAAGGGGGTTGAATTTCATTTATATAAGAACAAGTATTTAGGATGCAGGTATGAATTATGCTTTCCCAATAAATTTGGAAAGTTTGGCTTACATTTAATATTCACGACCTTACCAACCCAGAGTAGTTGGCTAGGTTTCAAGTGCTAGACATGTATTCACCCACGTGGGCCCTAAATTCAATTTGACAACAATGGGTTACCACCAAAATACGAATATATACATGTGAATATATATGCACATATATGTATACACACAAGGATAGAGAAAGAAGAAAATAATTTGTATCATTTGTATATAGGACAAATGTGCACATTAACAACTATTGCAAGAGAAGTCATGAATAGACATGTTTGAGAAGTCATTGTACTTAAGCATTAATACTTAAAATAAGTGTAACTTAAAATAGTATTTAAATTAGTATTTAAAATGTCAAGAACTGGTGATATAGGAGAGTGTGGAAAGACAAGGACTTATGGAAAATTTTAATATTTTTAGAAAACTTATTGCAGGTGGTTGACTAAAGAAGTAATTTATTTGTGTGTCCTATATTACACATCTTTTCCACATCCAGTTTTGTTAATAATTTGTAGCTATTTGGAAGTTTAAATTTTTCTTTTTGGGTAAAAGTATACAATGGTAAAAGGAACTAGTATTTTATGGAGCATGTCTAAGATTTGGAGAGCTGTTTGTCTCCGGTTATAAAGAAGGAAATGTGGTCCCATTTCAAATAAGCTAAGTTCATCTCCAGGACCTAAGATATACTTAGTCATGGGTTTTTAACTGATTGAAAGTTACAGAAATGAATGCTATTTTGTGAAATGGACCTCAAATCCAAAGAGAGTATGCTTTAGTTAATCCCATCATGGTCATGACACTATTATAACAGTGGACATATCTTTCCTGTCAGGTTTGTGTTGCATTTCATAAGATTCACAGCTAAATAAATCTGTTAAGTCAGTTGACTTGGCTATAAACAGCCTGCATCGCATACTCCAGCACCCGGAAAAATAGACAGCATTTTAGAAACTGGCAACTCAGTTGCAGGTTGATTTCACTATCAAGTCATATAAAGAACTTTCATATCTTTAACGTCAACTTTTGTTCCAATAGGCAAAAGAAAGGCATGGTAATATCCAGTGTAGTTTGAAGAAAAACTGGGGCTTCAGTCATCAGCAAAGTATTCAGATCTTTACAGAAATATTTAAGGACTAAATTGAAGCAGAAGTTCCTGGTTTCTTTAAAGACTCAGCTGAATCATGTGATGTTTTGAAAAAAAGCTGTCTTATGAGAGGGCGTGTGATGTTTTGTTGGATGCTGGCTTGTGAGAAGGCAGGTAATGTTGACTGTGAGGTTTTGTTGTGATGTTTTGTGGGCCGGGCATGACTTTGGCCAGCTGAGAATATCTGTGGGTGGACTCTGAGGAGAGGAGATACATAGAAGCGCAAACCCATAGACAGTGAGAGGTCACTTTTTGTGATGGAAACCCCTGCACTGATTTTCATGCTTCAGCACTTGACTTTTCAGGGAGTAACATTCCAGAGAACTTCCCAGGGCAATCCAAATGAGTATTGAATTTTTTGCTGAGGAGTCTTGATATTCTAAATCAAGCCAATTCATGTTGCTGCTTGGTGTTGGCCTTTGGACTGGACTACTGGTATCTGGACCACGAAGAGTGAACTCATCCCAAAGAACTATTTATTAAAAGGTCTCTCATCTCCTTCACCTAACAACCTTTTTTCTCCCCTACCATTGGTCAATGGGTGGAAGGGATGTAGAAGGGTTTAGGAACCCTAAATAAAATAGGTTTGGTAAAAAAATCTAAGCCTACACTAAAACACAAGTAGGTACAATCAATGTGGATTCTTCTGGAATGCTGTAAAGTATAAACAAACTAAAGTTTGAATAGCATAGACTAATCTCTTATTTGACAAAATAAAACTGGTTGGCTCAAATTTTCTTTAGATCAGTCTCTAAACTGGATGATTACTCTACTAATGTAAACTGGGAATCAATTGTTCTTAATCACAATACTTTTTAACTTCAGTTCTGTAAACAATATAAAGCACTTTTTCTTGCTTGTTCTAACACTGGGAATTTTATGTGATTCTTTTTTTTTTTTTTGCTTTAGTTCTTTTTTTTAATTTTATTTTTTTCTTATCAGTTACATTTTATTAACTCTGTATCCCAGCCGTGTCCCAATCCCTCATTCCCTCCTTCATCTCCACCGTGCCCCTTTCCAAGTCCACTGATGGGGGGACCTCCTCCCCATTCATCTGATCCTGTTTTATCAGGTATCTTCAGGACTGGATGCAAAACCCTCCGCTGTAGCCTAACAGGACTGCTCCTCCCTTGGGGGGTGGGGAGGTCAAAGAGCCAGTCATTGAGTTCCTGTTAGAAATAGTCCTTGTTCCCCTCACTATGGGAAACCAATTGGTTACTGAGCTACCACAGGCTACATCTGAGCAGAGGTTCTAGGTTATATCCATACATGGTCCTTGGTTGAATGTCAGTCTCAGAAAAGACCCTGTGCCCAGATATATTTGGTCCTTGTGGAGCTCCTATCCTTTCCCCATCAGACTAACTCCCCTTCTTTCATAGGATTCCCTGTACTCTGCCAAAGGTTTGGTCATGAGTCTTTGCTTTGAAAACACTGCTAGTTAGAGTCTTTCAGATGCGCTCAGTAGACTCCTGTCATACGTTCAATGCACATCCCATCTGTCTTTCTAAATGAGGATTGATCATCTTACCCCATGTCCGCTCTATGGCCATTCTGCCAAAAGCAATCTACAGATTCAATGCAATTCCCATCAAAATACCAACTCAATTATTTACAGAACTTGAAAAAAATATTCTCAGCTTCATATGGAGAAACAAAAAACCCAGAATCTCCAAAACGATCCTGTACAACAACAGATCATCTGGAGGTATCTCCATCCCCTATCTCAAGTTGTACTACAGAGCAATAGTAATAAAAACTGCGTGGTATTGGCATAAAAACAGAAAGGAGGATCAATGGAACTGCATAGAAGACCCAGAAATAAACCCACACACCTATGAATACTCGATTTTTGACAAAGAAGCCAAAACGATTCAATTGAAAAAAGACAGCATCTTCAACAAATGGTGCTGGTCCAACTGGATGTCCACATGCAGAAAAATGAAAATAGATCTATATTTATCACCTTGCACAAAACTAAAGTCCAAGTGGATCAAAGACCTCAACATAAAACCAGATACTCTAAATCTGTTAGAAGAAAAAGTGGGGAACAGCCTAGAACTTATTGGCACAGGAGACAACTTCCTGAACAGAACACCAACAGCACAGGTTCTAAGAGCAACAATCAATAAATGGGACCTCATGAAACTGAAAAGCTTCTGTAAAGCAAAGGACACTGTGATTCTTGTTTTTACTCAGTTATGCATATCTATCTCATCCTTTTATTATGCAAATTATTTCCTTATACTGATAAAATGATTAGATGGTTCAATTATTTTTTATATAAAGCATGTCTGCTTGTCAATCCAACTATTATGCTTTAAATAAAATATTATTATGATGACCTCAGTTTGATTGTCATTCCCCAGTCAGTTTGTAGGATAAAGATCTGTAATATATAATTTAAAAATAAAAGCCAAATAACAAACCAAATCTTTGAAGTGAATAACAAAAATATGGTCTAAACTAGGCTTCCATGTTCTTAGTACATTACTGGCATGAGAAAGAGGGCTTTCCTCTAAAGAGCCCCAGGGGAACTGATGACAGCTTACATGCAACATACTTACTGCAATTCCTATTTAGAAATAAGTATATGTCAATTGGCCAATCAAGTTTAGGACTACATTCCTCTGAGGAAATAAGATTCTATATCTTTAGTTACTGATTTTTGAAATATGACATACTTCCATTTGTTTGATAGCTCTCTGTACTTTTCTAATGAAGAATGAATAACCACTAAAAATGAAATGTGCAATTGAGTGTATTTGGCTTAATGAGAGATTATAAGATACATTGACAGTTCTAAGAACCCCAGTTAAGTATACCTTATTACTTCCTCAATTTAATTCTAGCATCCTTACTAACTTAAGAGTTTTGAGAGCCTGATAGTTTGAATTATTTAATTCTTTAGAGAAATAGGTAACAGAATGATAATTTTCTGAGTAAATTTCTAAGTCAATTTATTTAAATGTTAATATTATATTAATATATATTTTACAGATTAATAAGGATCAAGCTTGTCATCTCATAAATACACACACACATACACACATATATATATATGTATATATATGTATGTATATATATGTATGTATGTATGTTTTACTAATATGGAAGGAATCTAGCTTCCCCAGTCCTTCTTTATTATCTAAATTTATAATCTTGAGTTTTTAGAACTTATTTTGTGGTAAAACATTTGTGTTACTTCTCAAACAGTTTTTGCCTCGACAGGGATAATATAAAAAATATTTTATTTCTAATTTGAATCATCACCATATATAAGCTTGATGTTTAATAAAAAGACAAGCATAAATTTTTAACATTTTATGTGATATAAAGTATGAGATGCTTTTCAGCACCAAGTCAGAAAGGCAATTAAAACACCATCCTATATATTACATTTTTTCAGCAGTTAGTTTATTTATTCACTTGACATTCAGGTTGGATTTCTCTACCCAATCCCACTCTCACACACCCCTCTTCCCATTCCGCCTCCCTTTATTCTCAGAGGTGGGATGTCCCTCATGTATGGCAACCACTCTGCCAGATCAAGTTGTAGCATGACTAACTTTCTCCTTTCCCACTGAGGCCAGACAAGGCAGCAAGGGGAAAGGGACTCAAAAAGCAAGCAACAGAGTCAAAGATAACCCCCTGCTCCAATTGCTAAGAGATCTACATGAGGACAAAGTTACAAATATGCTGCATATGTGTAGGGGGCCTAGGACCATCCCATGCATGGTCTTTGGTTAGTGGCTCAGTCTCTGTGAGCCATGATGTGTCCAGGCTAGTTTATTCTAAGTGAGATTCATGCATCCTCCCTTGAGACCTCCTTGTTGCTCTGCTTCTTTTGGTCTGTGGATTATAGCATTGTTATTTGTTTTTGTGGCTAATATCCCCTCATGAGTGAGTAAGTAGCATGTATGTCTTTTTAGTTCTGGAGATCATACTCAGGATTTCCCTCCTATATTTTCTAGTTTCATCAATTTTCTTGTAAATTTCATGATGTCCTTGTTTTTAAATATCCCAGAAAGAGAAAGACAAAGATGGTATATACTCACTTATATAGACCTATAAGATATAACAAACATAATGAAATCTATACACCTAAAAAAGATAATCAAGAGACCAGACATGGGGTAAGATGATCAATCCTCGTTTAGAAAGACAGATGGGATGTGCATTGAACGTATGACAGGAGTCTACTGAGCGCATCTGAAAGACTTTAACTAGCAGTGTTTTCAAAGCAGATACAAAGACTCATGACTAAACCTTCGGCAAAGTACAGGGAATCCTATGAAAGAAGGGGAGTTAGTATGATGTGGAAAGGATAAGAGCTCCACAAGGACCAAATATATCTGGGCACAGGGTCTTTTCAGAGACTGACATTCAACCAAGGACGATGTATGGATATAACCTAGAACCTCTGCTCAGATGTAGCCTGTGGTAGCTCAGTAACCAATTGGTTTCCCATAGTGAGGGGAACAAGGACTATTTCTAACAGGAACTCAATGATTGGCTCTTTGGCCTCCCCACCCCCCAAGGGAGGAGCAGTCCTGTTAGGCCACAGAGGAGAGCTTTGCAGCCAGTCCTGAAGATACCTGATAAAACAGGATCAGATGAATGGGGAGGAGGTCCCCCCCTATCAGTGGACTTGGAAAGGGGCACGGTAGAGATGAGGGAGGGAGGGTGGGATTGGGAGGGAATGAGGGATTGGGACATGGCTGGGATACAGAGTTAATAAAATGTAACTGATAAGAAAAAATAAAATTAAATAAAAAATAAATAAAAGCCTAGTAGTAATGAGCCTTAGCATCTGCTTTGATACACGGCTAGGTAGAGTCTTTCAGAAGCCCTGTGTGGTAGGCACCTGTCATGTTTCCTGTTTTCTTTGTCTTCCAATGTGAGATAGAAAGACCTGGAGGGTACAGGAGTTCTGCAAGGAGACCAACAGAACCAAAAATTCTGGGTTCATAGGTCTTCTCTGAGACTGATACTCCAACCAAGGACCATGTATAATTATAACTTAGAACCCTTACACAGATGTACCCCATGGCAGCTCATTCTCTAAGTGTGTCTCCTAAGGGGAACAGGGACTGTCTGTGACATGAACTCAGTGGCTGGCTCTTTGATCACCTTCCCCTGAGTGGAGAATAGCCTTCCCAGACCACAGAGGAAGACAATGCAGCCAGTCCTGATGAGACCTGTTAGGTTAGGGTCAGATGGAAGGGGAGGAGGACCTCCCCTATCAGTGGATTTGGAGAGGGTCATGGGAGGAGATGAAGGAAGGAGGGTAGGGTTGGGAAGGAATAAGAGAGGATGTTACAGCTTGGATACAAAGTGAATAAACTGTGATTAATATAATTAATTATATTAATTATTTATTATTAATTGTTGTTATATTGTATAAATCATTATTAATTTATTATTTTTATTAATTGTTAATATTACATATTGATTAATTATAATAAATTGAAAATTAAAATTTAAAAAAACAGAGTAGTATTCCATTGAGTAAATGAAACAATTTTTCCATTCTTGTGTTGAGGGACTTCTGGCTATTACAAATAAAGCTGCTCCTATCATACGTTCAATGCATATCCCATTTGTCTTTCTAAATGAGGATTGATCATCATACCTCATGTCCACTTTCTTGATTATCTTCTTTAGGTGTATAGATTTCATTATGTTCATCATATCTTTTAGGTCTATATAAGCGAGTATATTCCATGTTTGTCTTTCTCCTTCTGGGATACTTCACTCAGAATGATCTTTTCTAGATCCAACCATTTGCCTGCAAATTTCATGATTTCCTCTTTTTTGATTGCTGAGTAGTATTCCATTGTATAAAAATACCACAATTTCTGTACCCATTCCTCCAATGATGGACATCTGGGTTGTTTCCAGGTTCTGGCTATTACAAATAAAGCTGCTACAAACATGTTTGAGCAAATGTCCTTATTGCATACTTGAGCAAATTTTGGGTATATGCCTAGCAGTGGTATAGCTGGGTCTTGAGGAAGCACTATTTCTAATTGTCTGAGAAAGCACCAGATTGATTTCCAGAGTGGTTGCACCAGTTTACATTCCCACCAGCAATGGAGGAGGGTTCCCCTTTCTCCACAACCTCTCCAGCATGTGTTGTCACTTGAGTTTTTCATCTTAGCCATTCTGATGGGTGTAAGGTGAAATCTCAGGGTCATTTTGATTTGCATTTTCCTAATGGCTAATGACGTTGAGCATTTCTTTAAGTGTTTCTCTGCCATTCTATATTCCTCTACAGAGAATTCTCTGTTTAGCTCTGTTCCCCATTTTTTAATTGGATTACTTGGTGCAGAAAGCATCTGAAAGACTCTACCTAGCAGTGTTCCAAAGTAGAAACTAAGACTCATAACCAAACCTTCAGCAGAGTGCAGGGAATCATATGAAAGAAGGGGAGTTTGATGTGGAAAGGATAGGAGCTCCACAAGGACCAAACATATCTAGGCACAAGGTCTTTTCTGAGATGGACACTCAACCAAAGACAATGAGAGGATAAAACCTAGAACCTCTGCTCGGATGTGACCTGTGATAGCTCAGTAATCAATTGGTTTCCCATAGTAAGGGGAACAAGGACTATTTCTAACAGGAACTCAATGACTGGCTCTTTGATCTCCCCACCTCCCAAGGGAGGAGCAGTCCTGTTAGGCCACAGTGGAGGACTTTGCAGCCAGTCCTGAAAATACCTGACAAAACGGAGTCATATGAAAGGGAAGGAGATCCTCCCCTATCAGTGGAGTTGGAAAGGGGCAGGGAGGAGATGAGGGAGGGAGGGTGGGATTGGGGAGGTAATGAAGGATACAGCTGGGATACAGAATTAACAAAATGTAACTAATGAGAATAATAAAAAAAAATCCTGAGAGACACGTGTATCTTCAGGAAAACACACATTTTTGTAGTAGACATTTTGCTTTTGTCAGTTCTACTGAAGTCAACTTGTACCAGCAGATATGCAAACTAGATGGGCTGAACATCTGGCTCCATGGCTCAAAACTGCCTGTAACTCCAGCTCCTTGGGATCTGATACCCTTCTGACTTCCTTATATGTATAGACATGCACATGTACTCAAATAAAGAGATATTTTAATAAAAAAAAAACAAATAAAGCTGCTATGAATAGAATTGATTAATGATCCTTGTGTTATGGTAGAACATCTTTTGGGTTTATACCCAAGAGTGGTACAGCTAGGTCCTGAGATAGAACTCTTCTCACTTTTCTGAGAAACCTCCAGATTGATTTCCAAAGTGGCTATGCACGTTTGTGCTCTCATCAACAATGGAGAGTGAGCCTTTGTTCCACATACTCCCCAACATGTGCTGTCACTTGAGGGTTTTTTTTTTCTGTGAAAATACAATTTCTTATTCAAATCATCCTGTTTCTCCACACTTATATAACAATGTTTATAATTTGAAAAGAAGACAATATTTTAAGGATGTAATGTTTCAACGAAACTTATTTGAGAAATCAGTGAGACTGTTTAGTGGGAAATGACTGAGGTATGCAAAGATTGTAACATGACTTTTGATCACCACATATACATGGAAAAATAGTAGAGACAAAAGTTGTCTTCCAGTCTCCACATAATAACCCAAAATCACTGTTCAGAAACACAATCATACATACACACACCAAAAATTATTTTATATATTAATTACAGGTTATTTACTTTATATCCCAATTGTAGTCCCCTCCCTCACAAACCACCCTCCTTCCCTCATCTCCTCCTTTTCCATCTCTAAGTCCACTGATAGGGGAGGTCCTCCTCCCCTTCCATCTGACCTTAGTTTATCATGTCTCATTAGGACTGGCTGCAGAAATTAAAAAAAAAAAAAAAGAAATCATGAAATTTGCAGGCAAATGGTGGGATCTAGAAAAGATCATCTTGAGTCAGGTATCCCAGAATCAGAAAGACACACATGGTATATACTCACTTATAAGTGAATACTAGACCTATAAAATAAGATAAACATACTAATATCTGTACCCCTAAAGAAGCTAAAAAAGAAGGACTCTGGGTAAGATAATCAATCCTCACTTAGAAAGACCAACAGGATGGACATTGGAAGGAGGCGAAAACAAGAAACAGAACAGAAGCCTACCATTAAGGGCCTCTGAAAGACTCTACCTAGCAATGTATCAAAGCAGATACTAAGACTCATTACCAAACCTTGGACAGAGTGCAGGGAATTATGTGAAAGAAGGGGGAGTTAGTAAGTCCTGGAGAGGATAGGAGCTCCACAAGGATCTAATATATCTTTGCACAGGGATCTTTTCTGAGACTGATTCTCTAACCAAGGACCATGCATGGATATAACCTAGAACCCCTGCTCAGTTGCAGCCCATGGTAGCTCAACATCCATGTGGGTACCCTAGTAAGGGGAACAGACACTGTCTCTGACATGATCTAAGTGGCCTGGTCTTTAAGCTCACCCCACCCCTAGGGAGGTTACTTGACTTCTTGATCTCAGTCATTCTGATGGGTGTAAGATGGAATCTCAGAGTGCTGTTTTGTTTTTCTTTCCCCTGATGACTAAGACCACTGAACATTTTTTTAAGAGCTTTCGGTTGTTAAATTTTTCTTTGTTGAGATTTCTATTTAGCCCTGTATCCCATTTTTGAATTTGGTTATTTGGTTTGTTGGAGTTTAATTTCTTGAGTTCTTTATAAATTTTGGATATTAACCCTTTTTTGGATATATAGTTGCTGAAGATCCTTTCCCATTCTGTAAACTGCCATTTTGTTCTATTGACAGTGTTCTATGCCTTATGGAAGCTTTTCAATTTCATGAGAGCCCATTTATTAATTGTCGGTCTTAGTGCCTGAGATGTTAGTGGTTATCTTTTGTATTAGTATATTCAAATAAAGTCAAATAAAGTTAGTGTATCTGGTTTTATGTTGAGTTTTTTTATTGATTTGGACTTGAGTTTTGTGCAGGATGATGAATATGGATCTATTTGCATTCTTCTACATTCATATATCCAGTTAGACCATTCTTTAAAGATGCTTTTTTTTTTTCTTCCATTGTTTGGTTTTGACTTCTTTGTAAAAAAAAAAAAAAAAGGTTCCATAGGTTTATGGGTTCATATCTGGGTCTCCCATTTGATTCAGTTGATCAACCTGTTTAATTGTATGCCAATATCATGTGGTTTTTAATACTAATACTCTGTAGTATAGTGTAAAATAAGGGATGTTGATAGATAACGCCATAAGTTATTTTAAAATACAGGATTGTTTTAGCTATCATGTCTTTTTTTTCCATATAATGTTGAGAATTGATCTTTCCAGGTCTGTGAGGAATTGTGGTGGTATTTTGGTAGAAACTGAATTGAATTTGTAGGTTGCTTTTGGTAAGTTAACCATTTTTACTATGTTAATCTTACCAATCAATGAGCATGGGTGATGTTTCCATCATCTGATATCTTCTTCATTTTCTTTTCAGAGACTTGAAACTTTTAAGACAGAAGGAAGTTATTTATAAAATAAAATGAGTACAAGTAACTAATAACTTTTGAAAAAATATGTATGTATGTAAGGCATAATATGTATGTATGCCTTAGAAACTTACATAGAAGTGGCATATATAGAATGAGTACTGTCTTTCTATATTTATGAATATATGTGTACATACATATACAGATATGATGTTTACAGCAACTAATGAAAAGATTCCATAAATTTGAAAAATAGCAAGGAAAGGTATTTGAAAGACAGCTGGATGAAAGGAGATGGGGAGATCATTATAAATGCATTATAATTTCAATAAAAATTTTAAAGGTATATTAGACTTTCATTAATTTCAATCAAATCTAGTGACAAAAGTTACTAAACAACAATGGAAAACATTTTTCAAAAAGGAAAAACACGTAAATTTTGTTGAATCACAAATTAATTGGAGACAATACATCAAAGGGTTGTATTCCATTACTGAGAGACTCTCAATGCAAATAGAGAAAAATTATACTTATTAATATCTTAGTAGCTTCTAAGTGTTTAGAGATAAATTTAAAGCAGGTATTGCCAAGAGACCTAAAATTTTTGAGAAAGTGACAGACTCCAAAGTTCAGAACTAGTTTTCGTTTTTAAAAAATATCATCTCTATGATCTGCGTGAAGGAGTGGGCGACATGGTTCTTGTTTTCCCTGTCATACTATGTATGTAAGGATTGGACTTTGTGTAGTCTTGCACATTTGGTCATTAAACAAATTTAGTTTAGAAACATAAACTTCATAAATTCAAATATTTTTATTTACACATGTTTTTTCTTTAGCAGCTAGAATTCAAAATAGATAGCAATCATGTATATGGTGTTCACTGCTATAAAGGCTGTTTGTCCAGTACTTACTCAGAAAATGAGAATGGGAGGATCAGGGGTTGAACGCCATTCTTGGCTCCAAAAGGGCTTGAGGCCAAGTGTTCTGGGCCACATTTATCCCTGTGCAAGAAAACACACAAACCAATTAGTCACTTATATCAAGTAAAGCTCTTACGACATAGATCTCTACATATTTTAATGAACTTTCTAAATACATGTCTATATAATTTTGTTTAAATGTTTGTTATTTTGGTTTTAAGATATATGGCCAAAAACTGGGGAATTTTTCAGGTACTCTATTGAACATTACCTTTATACTGTTCAGTATCCTGATGTCCCAGAGGTTTCCTAGCTTGAACACATTCATAACGTCAACTAAAAGAAATTCTTACCTTAAAATGATTAAAATCTGCACCTCCTAAATACACTTTTCTCTGCCCCATAATTAGTCATATGACAACCTTTGATAATTATCTCTGAAATTTTACTGGTGACTCAAAATCCATGTTAAAGGAAGTACCACAAAATAGCCACAGTTTTTGTTGTTGTTTCTTTTTTTACGTTATTGTTTTTTAGTTTTTTAATATACATTTTTATTATTATTAATTGCATTTTATTAACTCTGTATCCCAGATGTATCCCACTCCCTCATTCCCTTCCAAACTCTCCTTCTCTCATCTCCTCCCTGCCCCTTTCCAAATCCACTGATTGGAGAGGACCTCCTCCCCTTTCATCTGATCCTGTTTTATCAGGTATCTTCAAGACTGGCTGCAAAGTCATCCTCTGTGGCCTAGCAGGAGTGCTCCTCCCTTAGGGGATGAGGAGGTCAAAGAGCCTGCCATTGTGTTCCTGTCAGAAATAGTCCCTGTTCCTCTTATTATGGGAAACCATTTGGTTACTGAGACCTCTGTGTCCAGATATATTTGGTCCTTGTAGAGCTCCTATCCTTTCCACATCATACAAATTCCCCCTTCTTTCATATGATTCCCTGAACTCTGCCGAATGTTTGGTTATGAGTCTTAGTGTTTGCTTTGATACCCTGCTAAGTAGAGTTTTTCAGAGGCCTTCTGCAGTAGGCTCCTGTCCTGTTACTTGTTTTCTCCTATGCCCCATACACCTCCCATTTGTCTTTCTAAATGAGGATTGATCATCTTACCCCTGGTCCTCTTTCTTGTTTATCTTCTTTAGATGTATAGATTTCACCATGCCTATCATATCTTATAGGACTATGTGAGTGAGTATATACCATGCGTGTCTTTCTCCTTCTGTGATACCTCACTCAGAATGATCTTCTCTAGGTCCCAGCGTTTGCCTGCAAATTAAATGATTTCCTTGTTTTTGATTGCTCAGTAGCATTCCATTGTGTAAAAATAACACAATTTTTGTATCCATTCTTTCTTTGAGGGACATCTGGGTTGTTTCCAGGTTCTGGCTATTACACATAAAGCTGCTACAAACATGGTTGAGCAAATTGTCTTTGTTGTGTACTTGAACAAATTTTGGGTATATGCCTAGGAGTGGTATACCTGAATCTTGAGGAAGCATTATTTCTATTTGTCTGAGAAAGCACCAGATTGACTTCCAAAGTGGTTGTACCAATTTACGTTCCCACCAGCAATGGAGGAGGGTTCTGCTTTCTCCACAACCTCTCCAGCATGTGTTGTCAAATATCTACAAATGAAAGTATAGAAGAAATAACACAATTAATACAACACCACAATCACCGTGAAGAAAGATTGACAAGAACAGCAAAAAATGAGTTCATTCTGTTGTTGACATGTTCTTTCCAAATTCTTCAAATTATAAATGTTTAGGACTTGTGTAAAAATGCTGTGTGAACAATGAAAAGACAAGTATAGCCACTTTATCAACTTCTATTTCTCTGTGTAATCATACAAAGCTGTGGAGAACATTTCCTTTTGATACAGAAAAGATTGTCCCTGAAAAAAAGATTGTGCTGGAATGAAAACAGAGAGCTCCAAACAAGTGTGGCTCCTTAAAGTATTCTGGTTTGAGTAGACTTGTCTATTGCACACTCTGTGAATCTTCATAAATTTAGGTTATGGCTTCAAAATGTCTTAATTTTCTATACGGTGTGATAAAGTGGCTGTCAACTTGTTTGATTTGTAATGCTTTCTTAAATAATACTATGTCTTATAGTCATTTTCTCTGGATAAAATCTCAAGGTTATTGTGTTTTTGTAAATTTTTTTTGGAATAGAAGCTCTGTCTTTGGTGCAATTTTATTGTAATATTTATCATTTCAATGACTTCAATAATTTCATAAAGAGTAAAGGTGCCCATTGTGGGCTGGCTTTTAGAACATGCCAATATTTCCACAATTTAATATATGTTCAATGCCACTTTAATAAAGTTTAGGTGCAACAAAGACCAGTTGCTTTTTTAAAGGATTGAAACATTAATGATTAATTTCCTACAGTCAACAAAATACTGCTGACTTATTATACATGAACTGAAACTGAAAAATTCTTACGTGGACATTTAAATTGCTTTATTTTTGTAAAATATTATAGGCACTCAGGAATAGAGTTTTTAATTGCCAAATAAATGAGTTTTCTAGAAAAAATGCTTTGGTCACTATTGACAAGCTTAATAAATGACATTATATTAAAAAGTATCATTGTTTTTGATATTTTGTTTTCCTAATGTTAGGGACTTTGTAAAAATGTGGTATCAGGATTATTTCTACATTAGTGGCATATGTCATATTTCAAACTACATATTACTTTTCTCTCAAGTCGGTAATACTCATTTATTGGTTTATATATTAAAGAACTTAAAAAAGAGAAAAAAGGGGTGTTTTAGAATGATGGCTCAGCAGTTAAGAACACTTACTGATTTTTAAATGACCTGTGTTTAGGTTCCAACAGCTATGACAGGGGACTCAGAGAAACTTGAAACCATAGTCCAAGGAATTAAATATTTACTTATGTCCTCCACATGGGGACTAGTACTCAGCCATACATAATTACATAACTACACACAAACACACACACACACACACACACACACAAATGTAGAAAATAATTAACATCTATAATGTGAAATGAGCAAAAGGAGACAGGGAACCAACTCAAAGGAAATAAGATAAGCGATATAAATGAAAACACTGTAATACAACTCAGAAGTTTCTATGTTGACTTAAAGTAATAAAAAGTAAAGAGAGAAAAATTGATAGTCAAATTTCCTAAATGCTAGGAAATTCATGTCATCTTGGATCAATTAAAAAAAAAATCCATCCTTCTCCTCTGCCCTCTTTTAATAGACTAGGGGAAGATGATGGGGGGAAGAGGGAAGGAGAGTAGTAATGAGAAGACTTGAGGGAGGGGGCTTCAATTGGGTATATAACGAATAAATTGTAAAATAAATAAATAAAATTGTAGAAAAAGGAAAAAATCCAGACTTGATAAACTATTAAAAATATTCTTTCTGATCTTAGTCTATCAGTTCTCATCAAAAGTGGCTGCATTGTCCTCTACTGTGGCCTGGTAAGGCTGCTCCCCCCTCAGGGGGAAGTGATCAACAGCAGGCCAATCAGATCATGTCAGAGGCAGTCCCTCTTCCCATTACTATGTAACCCACTTGGACACTGAACTGCCATGGGCTACACCTGTGCAGGGGTTCCAAGTCATCTCCACGAATAGTCCTTGGTTGGAGTATGAGTCTCTGGGAAGTTCCCTGTGTTCAAATTATCTTGTTCTGTTGCTCTGCTTGTGGAGTTCCAGTTCCCTCCAGCTCTGGGGAGTGGCATGCATGCAGAAAGGGGAGGGAGGGTGGGATCGGCAGGGGAGGAGGGAGGGGCTTATGGGGGGATACAAAATGAATAAATTGTAATTAATAAAAAAATAATAATAAAAGATTAAAAAAATATTCAACCATCAATTCAGTTTTATCCAATGAAAACATAAATTTGCCTAATATACATCTCGTCTGTTTCTATATAATTCAGGACACATATGATAAACATTGCACTTTAAGAATTTCCAATGATATAAAAAACTGGAAAATATATTAAAAAAAAGACTAGTAACAAGAGAAAAGAATTTTAATTAGAATTTTGTGATAAAAGTTAATGCTTGAATATTTTATATGAAATTTATTTATAAAATAACAAACAATACAGATCAGAAAAAGAAATATGGAATAATAGAAAATTATATTTTCTTGAGATTAAAATCTTAACTATAGAATAATCTTTTATTAAAATACAAGTCTTATAAAGCCACAAAACTGAATAAATTTTATAACAGGATTATATTTTGGAGGTGTTTTATAATTTTTCCAAGTATATGATGTGAGCAAATGACTGTACATCCCAATGATCACCAATGGCAGATCAGAAAAATAGCTCTACTCATGTCTAATTTCATTATTACTATTATTATTTACTTTGTATCCCAGCTTTAGCCCCCTCCCTCATCTCGGCCTTGTCGCACCCTCCCTCCTTTCTTCCTACCCTAATTGCCTCCCCTAGACTACTGATAGGGGAGGTTCTCTTCCCCTACTATCTGATTGTAGCCTTTCAGTTCTCATCAGGACTGTCTAGATACTCTTTCTCTGTGGCATAATAAGGCCACCCCCCCAGGGGGAGGTGATCACAGAGCAGGATACCAAGTTCATGCCGAAGACCAACCCCTTTCTCCTTACTTGGGAACTCCCTTGGAGACTGAGCTGCCCATGGCCTACATCTGAGCAGGAGGTCTGGGTTACGCTATGTATGGCCTTTGGTTGATTCATCAGTCTCTGCAACGCTCCCCCACTCCCACCCATCCCCTCCAGGCCCAGATATTTTTTTGGCTCTGTTGGTCTCCTTCTGCAGCTCCTGTCCCCTCCAGCTCTTTCTATCACCCCCTACTTCCATAAAATTCCCTGCACGCTGTCCAAAGTTTCAGGAATCAGGACAGGAGCCTACTGAAAAGGGCCTCTGAAAGACTCTACCCAGAGGGGTATTGAAAGAGATGCTGACACATGTGTAATTTCTTAAACTCATCATTTTACCAGGCTCACTTCTAAGAGTACAGGTGAATGCTTTCTCATTGGATCATGAATGAATAAAAGTTAGGCACATTGCAGCGCAGTTTACCGCAGCACGGGTCAAAATTCGTGAATATAAGTACCCTGAGTTCTCTGTCCATCTTAAAGGAAGTCAGCTCTGCAGGATCTTTCTCTAGCAGTCATTTACAGCCTTCAAAACCATGAATCAGAGTCTTGCTCAGTTTATAATTCCATGATGTGTCTGAGCCTTGGAAATTTTATAAATTTAAAGAGACATACATTTCTTTAGCTTCCTAAGTCCCATAAACCTCGCTTTTCCAGCAAAGAACTCTTCTGTTTTGGAGGAAGTAGCGATTCAAGAGAAGTAAGTTGCTGTTATTATTTGGAAATAGTCAGCTCTTTTTTTTTATATTAATTACAGTTTATTTACTTTGTATCCCAGCTGTAGTCCCCTCCCTCATTACTTCCCAATCCCACCCTCCCTCATCTCCTCCCTGACCTTCTCTAAGTCCACTGAAAGGGGAAGTCTTCCTTCGATTCCATCTGCCCTAGTGTATCAGGTCTCATCAGGACTGGCTGCATTGTCCTTTGTGGCCTAATCTGGGATTTCACCTTAAACCCCTCAGAATGTTTAAGATTAAAACTCAAGTGACAACACATGCTGGAGAGGTTGTGGAGAAAGGGCAACCCTCCTCCATTGCTGGGAATGTAAACTTGTACAACCACTTTGGAAATCAGTCTGGTGCTTTCTCAGACACCTAGGAATAGTGCTTCCTCAAGATCCAGCTATACCTCTCCTAGGTATATATCCAAAAAAATGCTCAAGTACACAACAAGGACATCTGTTCAACCATGTTGATAGCAGTTTATTTATAATAGCCAGAACCTGGAAACAACCCAGATGCCCCTCAACAGAGGAATGGATACAGAAATTATGGTACTTTTACACATGGAATACTACTCAACAATTAAAAACAAGGAAATCATAACATTTTCAGGCAAATGGTGGGATCTAGAAAAGATTATCCTGAGTGAGGTATCCCAGAAGCAGAAAGACACACACAGTATATACTCCCTTATAAGGGGATACTAGACCTATAAGATAAGATAGCATAAACATACTAAAATCTGTACACCTAAAGAAGCTAAACAAGAAAGAAGATCTGGGGTAACATGATCTTTTTTTTTTTCTTTTTTTTATTATTTTTTATTTTTTTTATATTTTATTTTTCTTTTTAGTTACATTTTGTTAACTCTGTGTCCCAGCTGTATCCCGCTCCCTCATTCCCTCCCCAACCCCACACTCCCTCCCTGGTCTCCTCCCTGCCCCTTTCCAAGTCCCCTGATAGGGGAGGACCTCCTCCCCTTTCATCTGACCCTGTTTTATCAGGTATCTTCAGGGCTGGCTGCAAAGTCCTCCTCTGTGGCCTAACAGACTGCTCCTCCCCTGGGGGGGGTGTCAAACAGCCTGCCCTTGAGATCCTGTTAGAAATAGTCCTTGTTCCCCTTACTTTGGAGAACTACTTGGTTACTGAGCTACCACAGGCCACATCCGAGCAGAAGTTCTAGTTTATATCCATAGATGGTCCTTGGTTGAGTGTCAGTCTCAGAAAAGACCCTGTGCCCAGATATATTTGGTCCTTGTAGAGCTCCTATCCTTTCCATATCATACTAACTTCCCTTATTTCATATGATTCCCTGCACTCTGCCGAGGGTTTGGTTATGAGTCTTAGTGTCTGCTTTGAAACACTGCTAGGTAGAGTCTTTCAGATGCCTTTTGTGGTAGACTCCTGTCATAAGTTCAATGCACATCCCATTTGTCTTTCTAAATGAGGATTAATCACCTTCGCCTGTGTCCACTTTCTTGATTATCTTCTATAGGTGTGTAGATTTCATTATGTTTATCATGTCTTGTAGGTCTATATAAGTGAGTATATACCAAGTTTGTCTTTCTCCTTCTGGGATACTTCACTCAGAATGATCTTTTCTAGATCCCACCACTTTCCTGCAAATTTCATGATTTCCTCCTTTTTGATTGCTGAGTAGTATTCCATTGTGTAAAAATACCACAATTTCTGTACCCATTCCTCCATTGATGGACATCTGGGTTGTTTCCAGGTTCTGGCTATTACAAATAAAGCTGCTATAAACATGGTTGAGCAAGTATCCCTTTTGTGTACTTGAGCAAATTTTGGGTATATACCTAGGAGTGGTATAGCTGGGTCTTGAGGTATCACTATTCCTAGTTGTCTGAGAAAGCGCCAGATTGACTTCCAGAGTGGTTGAACCAGTTTACATTCCCACCAGCAATGGAGGATCAATGGAATCGCATAGAAGACCCAGAAATAAACCCACACACCTATGAATACTCAATATTTGACAAAGAAGCCAAATCCATTCAATGGAAAAAAGACAGCATCTTCAACAAATGGTGCTGGACCAACTGGATGTCTACATGCAGAAAAATGAAAATAGATCCATATTTATCACCCTGCACAAAACTAAAGTCCAAGTGGATCAAGGACCTCAACATAAAACCAGATACTCTAAATCAGCTGGAAAAAAAAGTGGGAAACAGCCTAGAACTCATTGGCACAGGAGACAACTTCCTGAACAGAACACCAACAGCACAGGCTCTAAGAGCAACAACCAATAAATGGGACCTCATGAAACTGAAAAGCTTCTGTAAAGCAAAAGACACTGTCATCAAAACAAATAGACAGCCTACAGATTGGGAAAGAATCTTCACCAACCCTTTATCTGACAGAGGGCTAATATCCAGTATATATAAAGAACTAAAGAAGCAGAAAAGCAGCAAACCAAGTAATCCACTTAAAAAAATGGGGAACAGAGCTAAACAGAGAATTCTCAAAAGAGGAACATCGAATGGCAGAGAAACACTTAAAGAAATGCTCAACCTCATTAGCCATTAGGGAATTGCAAATCAAAATGACCCTGAGATTTCACCTTACACCCATCAGAATGGCCAAGATGAAAAACTCAAGTGATAGCACATGCTGGAGAGGTTGTGGAGAAAAGGGAACCCTCCTCCATTGCTGGTGGGGTAACATGATCAATCCTCTCTTAGAAAGACAATCGGGATGGACATTGGAAATAGGGGAAACAAGAAACAGGACAGGAGTCTACCATAGGGGCCTCTGAAAGACTCTACCTAGCAATGTATCAAGGCAGATGCTGAGACTCATAACAAACCTTGAGCAGAGTGCAGGAAATCATATGAAAGAAGGGGGAGTTAGTAAGACCTAGAGAGGACAGGAGCTCCACAAGGACCAAATATATCTGAGTACAGGGATCTTTTTTGAGACTGTTTCTCCAACCAAGGACCATATGTGAATATAACCTAGAACCCCTGCTCAGACGTAGCCCATAGCAGGTCAGTATCCAAGTAGGTATCCTAGTAAGGGGAACAGGAACTATTTTGACATAAACTCAATGGCTGGCTCTTTGACCCCCCACCCCAGAGCAAGGGAGGGGCAGCCTTGCCAGGCCACAGAGGAGGATAATGCTCAACTCTTATGTAACACTGTTGAATTATTCTTAAAAAAAAAAAGAAATTATTAACATCAAATTAGAGTTTCAGAAAAGCCTTCCTATTTAAGTTAAAGACTACAGTGGAATTAATGAGGACCTACTTAAATTGTGGACCCATGTTGAGAAATTAATAATAAGATATGAACAGATGTGTGTATTGTGGTTACATAATGGAAATGTATGTCTTAATGAGCAAAGTCATCCATAATTGTCATAGATACAGTGATATGTAATTATTACTCTAATATTTCTGCTACTGTTGATATATAAATAAATAACACAGTACAAATAGCAACATAGTGCAAAGAGTATCAATGCAAACTTTGACATATGGTCATAATATCTTTATGACCCATAAGAGGATTTGAAATGATGATGGACATTCATCATTCACAAATTGACCCTCATTTCCTTTCTCCCAACCTTTCTTTGCATTTTCTTCTAGAAACTAAAGTCTGGTTGTTGTCAATGTAAGTCTTTTTATACTTTAGTTGAATTTTTACATAACAGGAATTATATGTATTTAGCTTTTAGGTAAATTCTTTACTAAGCATGCTTAGGTTCAAATTCAGTCAGTGCTACAATATTACTATTTCCTGCTATGTTATTGCTAATAATATTGCATAATGAAGGAATCTACCATTTTTTACAACTCAGTGATTATGGCTTATATTTATGATTACTTATTTGTCATTTAGAATAAATTTATTTGTAATTTAGACTGTTCTGTGCTTATGCAAAAAATGTCATAATTCTTTGGGATAATAAGTGATGTAATATTTTTACGTTGAACATTAGATTTAAGATTTTTTAAATTTGTGTGTGTTTGTGTGTGTATGTAACTGCACTATGAATGGATACCATGTGAGCCCCTTGAAGTCAAAAGAGGAATCTGATCTCCTGTAACTAGAGTTACAGATAATCGTGACCCACCATGTGGGTGTAATAATATCTGAACACAGGTCCTCTGCAAGACCACAAATCACTCTTTACAGAATCTACATAATGTGAATTCAAACTACAGCTAAACGCAGTTAAAAAGGTTCTGTAACATTAAAATATATTCTAGCAAACAATACACCATTGTAAAGATTCTAGGATTGGGTCAACATTGTCTATGAGTATAAGTTATTTATGAAATATATATATTTATATATATGTATTATGTATATATATGTATTATATATATATAATACATCTCATCTCAACCTCACTTTGCCCTCCCATCACTCGTACAACTCCCTGTCCTCAAATCCTGTCCTCCTTCAAACAAACAACCAAAAACTGGCCTCCCAGCAATAGTTAAATAACTGCATAACAATATTAACAAGATGCAGTAAACTAGCCAAAACTCCTAATATTAGGCCTAGGCAGGGGAGCTCAGTAGGATAAAAAGAGTCTCAAGAGCAGGCAGAGGAGTCAGGGCAACCCTGATTACAAGTGATACCGATCCCACAGAAACAGCTAGCTATCAGCCATAACATATGCAGTGGACCCATTTGTACTTCCTGTGTACTTCCTGATTGCTGCTTCAGTACATGTGTACTTCCTGATTGCTGCTTCAGTCTCTGTGAGCCCGTATGAGCCCTGGGTAGGTGATTCCCTGGGCCTTGACCCCTCTGACATATGCAGCCCTTGATCCTTCTTTCTGTGTGGTTTCCAGAGCCAAAAACAAAGTGACATAGAGGAGATCTCTAATTTGAGCACTCTCTCTCTCTCTCTCTCTCTCTCTCTCTCTCTCTCTCTTTCCACCTAAATTTTGGCTGTGGGTCTCTAAATCTGTTCTTATCATCTTCTAAAGGAAGCCTCTCAATGACAATTGGGCTAAGAGCCAATCTATGAGTAAGGCAGAATATCATTAGGAATCATTTTATTGATTTTTTAAAAATTTTCTTATTTACTTTACATCCTGGTTATAATCCCGTCCCTACTCCCCCATCCTACCATCTGTGCTATCCAGCTTCTGATTCCTGACCTTGCAGGGAATGTTGGTCACAGGCTCCTTCTTCTGGAGTGGCCTCAAATTAGGCCAGTAAGTGGTTGGTCACTCCCATAAGTTATGTGTTTTCATTGCCCCTGGTTAACTTTCAGGCAAGATAGATTATAGATCCAAGGTTTTGTAGCTGGTTTGGTGTACCAATTGCACAACTGAAAGTAGCCTGATTGCAGAAAATGGCCAGTTCAGGTTCTATACCTTCCACTACTAGGATTTCTTTCTAGAGTCACCCTTGTAGACTCCTGAGAGTTTCTACTGAACTAGGTTTCCACATCATTCTCCAAATGCCCACCAATTCAAGTAGTCTCTCTCCATATTATTTCCCTCTATTTGTCCCCAAACCTGATCTTTGGGGTTATTATGTGTCAATTTTAATTTGTATTGCTCTAATCATTTGTGGCTTTTTTTTCATGAGCTTAATTGTTCTAGGAATATCGTTGGTGAAATGTACATAACATCATTTTCTCACCTAATAGTTTGACATATTTTGTTCGTTACATTCAATGCTTTCATTTCCAACTAAGTTTAAATTTTCTTTTAACCAAAGCATAGTGAAGTCATCTACATTAACATATCCATTGACATTGGTACTTTTCTGCTCTTGCATATGCAGCCATTTCTAATAGACTGCTTCATATTAGATTTCCTTTGATTCTGGATATTCTGCCATCTATTCTGTCTTTTCTGACTTGTTCTCTGGGCCAATACTATAGGAGCTGTGATGTGGATATACCTTTATTTTTCTTAAACTTCAAAATTTAGCAGACATTGAAGAAATTGTAAAATTAATTTTATTCTCCATCAATTTTTAATTTTATTTTATGTTTCCCCTTTACTCTCAGTCAAATTTTGGACAGAGCTTAGGGAATAATATGAAAAAAGGTGGCTATACGGAAGAAGGAAGAAGGTGGCTGGAGAGGACATGAGCCACACCGGGAGACCAACAAAGACAAAAAGAAATCAGGGCCTGGAGAGACAGCAGAGACTTATGGAACAACCAAGACCATACATAAAGAAGTCATAGACCATAGACAGCTAAGCCTCCATGTGGGTTCCCTAGTAAGGAGAGAAGAGACAGTCTTTGATATGAACTCAGTTGCCTGCTCATTGATCACTTCTCCCTGGTGAGGATAGGTATCAACTCTTCTTTTTCCCTGTGCTTTTTTCTTCTTTTAAAGCCCAAATACTTTTTAATTTTAATTTTTTTTAAATTTTTTTTCAGTTACATTTTTTTTATTTTATTTTTCTTTTTAGTTACATTTTGTTAACTCTGTGTCCCAGCTGTATCCCGCTCCCTCATTCCCTCCCCAACCCCACACTCCCTCCCTGGTCTCCTCCCTGCCCCTTTCCAAGTCCACTGATAGGGGAGGACCTCCTCCCCTTTCATCTGACCCTGTTTTATCAGGTATCTTCAGGGCTGGCTGCAAAGTCCTCCTCTGTGGCCTAACAGACTGCTCCTCCCCTGGGGGGGGGGGTCAAACAGCCTGCCCTTTGAGATCCTGTTAGAAATAGTCCGTGTTCCCCTTACTTTGGAAAACTACTTGGTTACTGAGCTACCACAGGCCACATCCAAGCAGCTTTTTATTTATTACAATATATTCAATTAGTTTTCCTCATTCATTCCCTCACAATCCCACCTCCTTTCCTCTTTTCCTCCCATGCCCTTCTTAAAGTCCCCTTCCATCTCACCCTAGCTTATCAGGTCTCATCAGGACTGGATGCATTGTCTTCCTCTGTGGCCTGCTAAGACTGCTCCCCTCTCAGGGCAAGGTGATCATAGAGCCAGCCACTGAGTTTATGTCAGAGACATCCCCTTGTTCCCCTTACTAGGTAACCCACTTGGAGACTGAGCTGCCATGGGCTACATCTGTGCGGGGGTCCTAGGTTATCTCCATGAATGGTCCTAGGTTGGAGTATCAGTCTCAGAAAAGACGCCTGTGCCCAGATTTTTTTGGTTTTGTTGCTTTCCTTGTGGAGCTCTTCTCCCTTCCAGGTCTTTCATCTCCCCCTTCTTTCATAAGATTCCCTGCATTCTGCCCAAATTTTGGCTATGAGTCTCAGCATCTGCTTCAATAACCCCTATTAGTTAAGTGGGGGAGGGACATGGGAGAAGAAGAAGGAAGGATGGTGAGATTGGGAGAGGATGAGGGAGGGGCTACAGCTGGGATATAAAGTGAATAAATTGTAATAAATAAAAAGTAGGTTTATTTATTACTTAATTATAGTTATTTGATGGAAACATTTAAGGTTGAGAGAGTTCCAAGGTCTTTCACTTTTTACGTGATGTCTGGATATGGATCTATGTATTTGGTCCCATGTCCTGAAGGAAGAAGCTTCTCAGCTGATAGCTTAGCAAGTAACTAAACTATGACTATAGCAACATTAGGGGTAATTTTATTGGTACTTTTAAAAGCAGGAATATTTGTTTTTGCCTTAGGTCCCTGATATACCTAGACCCAGGTTCCTCACCGGCCACACAGTGATGAATATTGATTCCACTTTGTGAACTGAGTTTTAAGTAAATCTGATTTGTGAGGTTAATCTCACAAAATTTGTGCCACCATTGTATTAGCATATCTCATAGACAGGATGGTATTGTAGAGCTAAGGTTTTGTGGCTGGCTTGGTGTTTACTTTCCTCCGTCTGTAGTGTGCAGAGAACGTGCTACCTTCCTACAACAAAGACACTACAATGCAAGGGTGAAAGCTATATTAATGCACAAGCTTAAATTCTCAGGTTCAGTGAGTTGTGTAATTGTTTTCTTCAGTAATGGGGCCTTATTCTTAGTTTATGGAGAGTTTATGGCAACAGCTTGTGTGGTTTGGGGTTTCTCATGGGACCTCTTTGGTCAAAAACTCAATTAGATATAGTCCAATCCTAGTACCGAAAGCTGCTTTTGGTGCAAGGCGTGGCAAGTTGGATCTTTGTCCTCTCTTTAGTTGGATATTTTGTTTAGATCACCTTTGTAGATGTATATATTTTAGGAAGCTTCTACTGTATTAGGTTCCATGTTACCAACAAAATAGCACTTAATTTTAACTGTCTCTCACATATTTCTTCCCTCATTCACCTCCTCCCTCCCCCACCATCTGATAATTTTATTGTACTCAACCATCTAGAGATTACTATTCTCTTTTCTTTTCCTAAGGAGATCTGACACCCATAGTCACTTACTCTATACCTCCCCTCTGTGGTTCTAGAGATTTTAGCTTGGCTATAAGTGACTTAACAGCTAATAGCTATACATAAGCAAATACATAATATGTTTGAGTTTTTAAATCTGGGATACCTCAATCAGAATGATTTTATTACAGTTCTAGTTCCACCCATTAGCCTGGAAGTTTCATGTTGTCATTTTTCATTTTTTAATGGCTCCATTTTGCAAATGTAACACATTTTCTTTATCGTTTTTTTTTTTTTTTCTGTTGAGGGACTTCTATCGTGTTTCAACTGTGTGGATATTATGAATAGAACAACTATAAACATGTGTAAATAAGTGTCTCTGTGACAAATTCAGTGTCTTTTGGGTATATGCCCAAGTCTTCCTCAGGAACCACCACACTGATTTCCATAGCAGGTGTTTTTAGATTATACTCCAACCAGCAATGGAAGAGAATTCCCATTATACCACAACCTTGCCAGCAAGAGCTTTCATAACTGATTTTACCCTTCCTGACTCTTTAAAGATCTGCAAGTAGTTTTGTTTTGGATACCCCCAATGGAAGGGATGTTGAACATTTCTTTAACGGTTTCTCTGCAACTTGAATTTTCACTGTTGAGAATTATGTTTAGATCCTTGCCTCATTTTAAATTGGCTTATCTATTTTCTTGATATATGTTTTTTTTAGTTCTTTAAGTATTTTTAATATTAAGTTTCTATTGGGTGTACAGTTGGTAAAAAAATATTCCCAATCTGTAGACTGCTACATTGTCCAAATGATGATGATATTCGTTATGCAGGACCTTTTCAGTTTCATGACTTCCCATTGATTAGTTTTTATCATAGTACCCATGCTAATGGTGTCTTGTTCAGAGAGACTTTTCCTATGCCAATTTGATCAAGTTGTTCTTCAGTTTCTCTTTTATCGGTTCAGTGAGTTTAGTTTTGTTTCAAGTTCTTTGGTCTATTAGAAACTGAGTTTTGTGAAGGGTGATACATATGGATGTATTTTCATCCTTCTATGTACATCTGATGAGCACCATTTTGGCAAGTACTATTTGTTGAAGATGTATATTTCTGGCCTCTTTATCAAAACTCAGATGTTCATAAGAGTATGTATTTATTTCTGGGTCTTTAATTCAATTTCATTGATTCACATGTCTGATTTTTGAGGCCAAAACAGTGTTTTTTTTAATTTAACTCTGTAGTATTCTTTAGAGTCAGAAATGGTGAAGCCTCTAGCTGTTTTTGTATTACTCAGAATTGTTTTAACCACCCTTGCTCTTTTTTGTTTACATATGAAACTGAAAATTTTTATTTCAACATCTGTAAAGAATTTTGTTAGATTTTATGTGGATTGCATTGACTCTATAGAATTTCACTCACTTTATCAGTCCTACTGATCTATGAACATGGAAGATCTTTCCATCTTCTGCTATTTTTTTCAGTTTCTTTCCTCATTGTATTAAAGTTTGATTCATAAAAATCTTCCAGTTGCCTGGTTAGAGTATACTGTAATATTTTTTCTTATTTTATGCTATTGTGAAGTGTATTGTTTCTATTTAATGCTACTATTTTTTAAACAGTATATGGGGCTACTTATTTTTGTTAGGTAATTTTGTATCCAGCTAATTTGCTGAAAGCATTTATCAGCAGGAGGAGTTTGCTCAAGGAATGTTATACACTTATGTAGAGTATCATATCATCTGAAAAATCAGATTTGGCTTCTCTCTTTCCATTTTGAATCTCCTTGATCGGCTTCAGCTCTTTCATTGCTGTAGCTAAGACTGCAAATACCATAATGAATACGTGTTGAGAGAGTAGAAAACTTTTTATTTCTAATTTTATTGGAATTGTTTTCAGTTTCTCTGCATTAAAGTTCGTATTAGCTATTGGATGCTATAAACTGCTTTTTTTTATGTTAAAGTACGTCCTTTGTATCTCCAACCTCTCCAGGACTTTTAAAATGAATGGCTGTTTGCTTTTGTCAAAGGTTTTTTCTGTATCTAATGAGATAATCATGCCATTTTGTCTTTCATTTTGTTTGTATTATGCATTGCATTTAATAATTTAAGTATGCCTACAGATTGGGAAAGGACCTTCAACAACCTTATATCTGACAGAGGGCTAATATCCAGTATATATACAGAACTCAAGAATTTAAACAGCAAACAATCAAGTAATCCAATTAAAAAATGGAGTACAGAGCTAAACAGAGAATTCTCAATAGAGGAATATCGAATGGCCAAAAAACAATTAAAGAAAATAAAACAATTCAAAGAATCAATGAAACCAAGAGCTGGTTCTTTGAGAAAATCAACAAGATCGACAAACCCTTAGCCAAGCTAACTAAAAGGCAGAGAGACATCACCCAAATCAACAAAATCAGAAATGAAAAAGGGGACATAACTACAGACACTGAGGAAATCCAAACAATCATTAGGACTTACTTCAAAAGTCTATACTCAACAAAATTTGAAAATCTAAATGAAATGGACAATTTTCTTGATCGATTTGACTTACCAAAGCTGAATCAGGACCAGGTAAATCAATTAAATAGTCCTATATCCCCCAAAGAAATAGAAGCAGTCATCAAAAGTCTCCCATCCAAAAAAAAGCCCAGGACCAGATGGCTTCAGCGCAGAATTCTACCAGACCTTCAAAGAAGAGCTAACTCCAATTCTCTTCAAACTATTCCACAAAATAGAAACAGAAGGAACATTACCAAACTCATTCTATGAAGCCACAATCGCCTTGGTACCTAAACCTCACAAAGACTCAACAAAGAAAGAGAATTTCAGGCCAATCTCCCTTATGAACATTGATGCAAAAATACTCAACAAAACACTTGCAAACCCAATCCAAGAACACATCAAAGATATTATCCACTATGACCAAGTAGGCTTCATCCCAGGTATACAGGGGTGGTTCAATATACGGAAATCCATCAATGTGATCCAACATTTTAATAAACTGAAAGAAAAAAACCACATGATAATCTCCCTAGATCCTAAAAAAGCATTTGATAAAATCCAGCATCCATTCATGTTTGAAGTACTGGAGAGATCAGGGATACAAGGCACATATCTAAACATAGTAAAGGCGATATACATCAAGCCTATAGCCAACATCAAACTGAACGGAGAGAAACTTAAAGCAATCCCACTGAAATCAGGGACAAGACAAGGCTGCCCACTCTCTCCATATCTCTTCAACATAGTACTGGAAGTCCTTGCTAGAGCAATAAGACAGTTGAAGGAGATCAAGGGGATACAGATGGGAAAGGAAGAAGTCAAATTATCACTATTTGCAGATGATATGATAGTATATATGAGTGACCCCAAAAACTCTACCAGGGAACTCCTACAGCTGATAAACACCTTCAGCAAAGTGGCCTGATACAAAATTAACTCAAAAAAATCAGTAGCACTCCTGTATACAAAAGACAAAAGGGCTGAGAAAGAAATTAGAGAAACAACACCATTCACAATAGCCACAAATGACAAAAAGTACCTTGGTGTAACCCTAACCAAGCAAGTCAAAGACTTGTATGAAAAAAATTTCAAGTCTCTGAAGAAAGAATTAGAGGAAGATGTGAGAAAATGGAAAGATCTCCCATGCTCATGGCTTGGCAGGATTAACATAGTTAAAAAGGCTATCTTACCAAAAGCAATCTACAGATTTAATGCAATTCCCATCATATTGCCAACCCGATTCTTTACAGACCTGGAAAAAAAATTCTCAACTTCGTATGGAATAACAAGAAACCGAGAATTGCTAAAACAATCCTCTACAATAAAAGATCTTCTGGAGGTATCTCCATCCCTGATCTCAAGCTTTACTATTGAGCAACAGTTATAAAAACTGCATGGTACTGGCATAGAAACAGAATGGTGGATCAATGAAATCGAACAGAAGACCCAGAAATAAACCCACACACTTATAGACACCTGATTTTTGACAAAGATGCCAAAACCATATGATGGAAAAAAGATAGCATCTTCAACAAATGGTGCTGGTCCAACTGGATGTCTACATGTAGAAAAATGAAAATAGATCTATACTTATCACCCTGCACAAAACTGAAGTTCAAGTGGATCAAAGACCTCAACATAAAACTAGACATATTAAATCGGCTAGAAAAAAAGAGTGGGGAATACCCTAGAACTCATTGGTACAGGAGAAAACTTCCTGAACAGAACACCAACAGCACAGGCTATAAGAACAACAATCAATAAATGGGACCTCATGAAATTGAAAAGCTTCTGTAAAGCAAAGGACACCATCATCAAAACAAAGCGACTGCCTACAGATTGGGAAAGAATCATCACCAACCCTTTATCTGACAGAGGACTCATATCCAACATATATAAAGAACTAACCAAGCTGAAAAGCAATAAACCAAGTAATCCACTTAAAAAATGGGAACAGAGCTAAAGAGAGAATTCTCTGTAGAGGAATATCAAATGGCAGAGAAGCCCTTAAAGAAATGCTCAACCTCATTAGCCATTAGGGAAATGCAAATCAAAACAACCCTGAGATTTCACCTTACACCCATCAGAATGGCCAAGATGAAAAACTCAAGGGACAACACATGCTGGAGAGGTTGTGGAGAAAGGGGAACCCTCCTCCATTGCTGGTGGGAATGTAAACAGGTACAACCACTCTGGAAATCAATCTGGTGCTTTCTCAGACAACTAGGAATAGCGCTTCCTCAAGATCCAGCCATAGCACTCCTAGGCATATACCCAAAAGAGGCTCAAGTACACAAAAAGGACATTTGCTCAAACATGTTTGTAGCAGCTTTATTTGTAATAGCCAGAAGCTGGAAACAGCCCAGATGCCCCTCAACTGAAGAATGGATGCAGAAACTGTGGTACGTCTATACAATGGAGTATTACTCAGCAATGAAAAATAAGGCAATCATGAAATTTGCAGGTAAATGGTGGGACCTGGAAAGGATCATCCTGAGTGAGTTGTCCCAGAAGAAAAAGGACACGCATGGTATATACTCACTCATATAATCATACAACATAGAATAAACCCACTAAAATCTGTACATTTAAACAAACTAAGCAAAAGAGAGGACCCTAACTAAAATGTTCAATCCCCATCCTGAAAGGCAAAGAGGATGGACATCAGAAGAAAAAGAAAATAGGAAACAACCTCGGAACCTGCTACAGAGGGCCTCTGAAAGCCAGAAGAAAACAGGAAACAACCTTGAAACCTGCCACAGAGGGCCTCTGAAAGCTTCTGCAGTATAGATTGTCAAAGCAGATGCTGAGCCTGATGGCCAACTGATGGGCAGAGTGAATGGAATTCTATGTAAGAAGTGGGAAATAGTAAGAGCTGGAGGGAACGGGAACTCCACAAGCAGAGCAACAGAACAAGATAATTTGAACACAGGGAACTTCCCAGAGACCCATACTCCAACCAAGGACTATTCATGGAGATGACCTGGAACCCCTGCACAGGTGTAGCCCATGGCAGTTCAGTTAAGTGGGTTACATAGTAATGGGAAGTGGGACTACCTCTGACATAATCTGATTGGCCTGCTAGTTGATCACTTCCCCCTGAGGGGGGAGCAGCCTTACCAGGCCACAGTAGAGGACAATGCAGCCACTTTTGATGAGAACTGATAGACTAAGATTAGAAAGAAGAGGAGAACCTCCCCTATCAGTGGACTTGGGGAGTGGCATGCATGCAGAAAGGGGAGGGAGGGAGGGATCTGGAGGGTAGGAGAGAGGGGCTTATGGGGGGATACAAAATGAATAAAATAAAATGTAATTAAGAAAAAATTTAAAAAATGACAAAAACGTTCAAAAAAAAAAAAAAGAAATGCTCAATCACATCACGGAAATGCAAGTCAAAAACAACCCTGGGATTTCACCTCAGAATGGCTAAGATCAAAAACTTAAGTTTTAAAACATGCTGGAGAGGTTGTGGAGAAAGGGGAACACTACACTTCTGGTGGGAATGTAAACTTGTAAAACCACTCTGGAAATCAATCTGTCACTTTCTCAGAAAATAAGGAATTCTGCTTCCTCATGATCCATCTATGCCACTCCTAGGCATATATCCAAAATATGCTCAGGTACACAATAAGGACATTTACTCAACCATGTTGAGCTTTATTCATAATAGTCAGAACCTGGAAACAACCCATATGTCGATCAACTGAGGAATGGATACAGAAATTGTGGTAATTTTATACAATGAAATAATATCCAGCAATAAAAAAACAATGAAATCACGAAATTTGCATGTAATTGGTGGGAACTGGAATAGATCATCCTGAGTGAGGTATCCCAGAGGCAGAAAGACACACAGGGTATATACTCACTCATAAGTTGATATTAGACATTTATTTTTTTCTGGTTATTAACAATTATTTTAATAGTTATCACTGTGCAGTAAAATTATACCAGTCAAGTCTTTTGATAAAATTTATAAATATTGCTATGCAGCAGAATATTTTGTGAGAGATACAGCTATACAAAGCTGACTCATACAAAATTTGACATTTTTCTATGATCCAAAACAAAGCTATTGCCTTGTTTTGAATTAATAGAACTACTAGTTTCAGGTGGACATGAATTTCAATTAACACTGAGTTTCTCAAAGCCAAGCCCCTCTGGAAAATGTGTTTATGGGCTTCAAGATATTGAAAACATCCTCTTGCTTTATTTTTTTTGTTATTTATTCTTTTTTTTAATTTTATTTTTCTTTTTAGTTACATTTTGTTAACTCTGTGTCCCAGCTGTATCCCGCTATATTAAGTGTCTAATATCCCAGGGAGCGGGATACAGGTGGGATATTAGACATTTGATATAGGATAAACATACTAAAATCTGTACACCTAAAGAAACTAATCAAAAAGGAAGACTCTCGCTAAAATGTTCAATCCCCATTCAGAAAGGCAAAGAGGATGGACATCAGAATAAGGAGAAAACAGGGAACAGGACAGTAGCCTGCCACTGAGGACCTCTGAAAGGCTCTACCATGCAGGGTATCAAAGCAGATGCTGAGACTTATGGCCAACATTTGGGCAGAGTGCAGGCAATCTTATGAAAGAAGTGGGAAATAGTAAGACCTGGAGAAGACAGGAGCTCGACAAGGAGAGCAACAGAAACAAAAAATCTGGGCACAGGAGTCTTTTCTGAGACTGATACTCCAACCAAGGACCATGCATGAAGATAACCTAGAACCCCTGCACAGATGTAGCCCATGGCAGTGCAGTGTCCAAGTGGGTTCCAGAGTAATGGGAACAGGGACTGTCTCTGACATGAACTGATTGGCTTTCTCTTTGATTACCTCTCCCTGAGGGGGAGCAGCCTTACCAGGCCACAGAGGAAGACAATTCAGCCAGTCCTGATGAGACCTGATAGACTAGGATCAGAATGAAGGAGAGGAAGACCTCCCCTATCAGTGGACTTAGGGAGGGGCAAGAGTGGAGAAGGGGAAGAGAGGATGGGATTGGGAGGGGAGGAGGGAGGGTTTTATGGGGGGATACAAGGTGAATAAAGTGTAATTAATAAAAATTAAAAATTAAAAAATTAAAAAATAATTTAAGTATTTTAAACCTTTTCTGCATCTCTGCCATGAAGCCTATTTGATCATCATGGTCTATATTTTTAATATGATTTTGGAATCGGTTTACAAGTATTTTATTGCGATTTTATTTGCATCTATGTTATTAAGGAAAATTCTGTAATTTTCTCTCTTTGTTGTGTTATGTGGTTTTAATATCAGGGTAACTGTTGACTTGCATATTGGACAGTGTTTCATGTGTTTCTATATTGTTTTATAATTTATGAGTATTGGCATCAACATTTTTACACCGAACACAAAGACACACAGATTCCTAAAAGAAACACTACTACTCCTTAAATCACCCTCACACACTAATAGTTTAAGCCTTCAGTAACCCACTCCTACTAATAGATAGGTTATCCAGAAAAAAAAAAAAAAAAAAACAAGCAAACAAACAAACAGACAAAAACTGAACATGGAATTCTGTAGTTAATTAACATTACAACTCAAATGGCCCTAACAGACATTTGCAGAATATTCAGAATATTTTTCCTAAATACCAAAGAATATCAGTTCTTCTCAGTACCTCATGGAAACTTGTTTTCAATTGAACAAATACTCAGATATAAAGAAAGTCTCAATAGAGATATGAAAACTATAATAACATTCTATATGACCACCATGGATTAAAGCTGAGTATCAACAAAAGAAAGCATATAAATTCATGGAAATTGAACAACATCCTTCGGAAAGAAAAATGGATCAAGATAGAAATTAAGTGAGAGATTAAAGGATTTCCATAACTGAACAAAAATGAAAACACAACATTCTCAAATGCATGGGAAACAAGGAAGGCAATTGTAAAAGGTAAGGTTAGACAATGAAGTAATCAGTTCTTTGAGAAAAATCTATAAAATTGATACATTCTTATTGAAATATACAAAAAAACCCTGAGAAATAATATTCAAATTAAGATAATTGGAAATGAAAAAATCAACAGACACTGAGAACCCAGAGGATCATAAGAACATACTTTAAGTATACTCCTACAAATTGAAATATAAAAGTGGCTAATTTTATCAATATTAACCACTTACCAAAGTTAAATCAAGGTCAGATAAGCAATTTTAACAAACCTGTACTGTCTAGTGAATTAGTAGTAGTGATTCTACTAACCAAAATATCCCAGTGCCAGATGGTTTTATTGCAGACTTCTCTTCAAATTACTATGTTAAGCTTTAATCTCCATTGTATGCTATTTAGAGACAGGACTTCTAGGAGGCAACTAAGGCTAGATAAGGTCATAAAGATGGTTCTGATGCAATATAGTTACTTGTCTTAGAAGAAGAGGAAAAATGTCTTTTCATAGATATGCATCAGTTACATGCTGTGTGAAGACAGAATGGTGAGACAGATGCCTGCAAGTCAGAGAAAAGTCTGTATCTAAACCCAAATATATTGCTACCTCAAGCATGGGTTTCAGAGTCCAAAACTGTGAGTACATGGGTTCTGTTGTTTAAGTCATTCTTAAAGTGGAATTTTGGAATGGCATCCCAAGTAGACAAGATAAATCCTACAAATTCTCAGAAAAAAACTGAAGTGAGAACTGTCAAGTTACTGAAGATACCCTGGAGAGATACAGAGACAGACACACAGACAGAGAATAAAACAAAACACCAGCTGTTAACAACTTGAATTTTTAAGGACTGTATTAAAACAGTCCTTAAACAGCATTTTTTTTTACTTTAATCACTTTTAATATAGTACTGGCAATTCAAAATTTGCACAATATGGATGAAAGTACAGACTGGTGGATCAATGGAATCAAATAGAAAACCCAGTTATAAACCCACATGCATCAGATACTTGATTTTTTTATAAAAAAGCCAAAACCATACAAGGGATAAAATAGCCTTTTCAACAAATGGTGCTGGTCTAACTGGATGTCTACATGTAGAAAAATACAAATAGATCCATATTTATCACCGTGAACAAAACTAAAGTCCAAGTGGATCAAAGGCCTCTTTGATGAGGTAGGGAGGGTAGGTGGGATTGGGAGAGAATGAGGGAGTAGGATACAGTTGGGATACAGAGTTAATAAAATGTAACTAATAATGAAAATAAAAAACAAAACAAACAAACAAAAAAGAGATTTTCTAAATTATGTCTCACAAATTAAATAAGGGAATTTATCACATGAACTAGCTATGCCACTTTAAGTATTTACTCAAAACCCAAGAACTCAACATAATGCAGAGGCAATTGCATATCAATTTTGATGGACTCACTATGCAAAATAGCTTAGTAATGGAATCAGCCTACTAATCCAGCATCATAGGAATAGATACAGAATATGCAGCTTAAATACACAATGGAAATCTTTTCAACTATAAAGAAAAAAGTTATAAAAATTGTTTACAGGAAAATAGATGTGGCTAGAGATTATAATATTAAGAAGTGAATCTCCGAAATATCAGAATTGTATGATTTCTCTCATTAATTGGTAGCTCTAAATATTAAAAAGGTACAAGTCATGTAGATAACATAAAAATAGATAAAAAACTGTGTATAGGCAGGTACAATGAATGTAGATATGAGAAGAAGACCTAGTAAGGGCATGGAAAGAATATATTCAAAGTTCATTACATATTTTTATTAAAATTGTCTTTACTAAAATAAACATGTATAATAAAATGGATATAATTAAAAGATGTAAAAAACATTGTTACACTGAATAAGCACTGAACCCCTCAAAATGAAGAACTAGTGGGACGGAATGTAATCTGATTATACATGGGAAACCAATGTAGGGTGTTCGTTTATAGAATTTTTCTATATCTGAACTATTTTAAGAGTCTAAAGTTTATACTATAGCATAAGTTTACAATTTAACCATTAGGAATAAGTGATTAAAAACAGTTTGGGATTATGTTTCTGTACTCATTTCTGAGCATAAATTTAGAACTCTATAAACCTAAAAATTTAATTAGAGAAGCACTTAAAGAAATGTTCAATGTCCTTAGTCATCAGTGAAGTACAAATCAAAATACTCTGGGATTGAATCTTATACCCATCAGAATGGCTGAGACCAAAACCACAAGTGACAACACATTCTTGCGAGTATGTGGAGAAAGGGCAATGTTCCTCCATTGTGGATGGGAGTTCAAACTTTTACAACCACTTTCGAAATCAATCTGGTGCGTTCTCAGGAATTTGGAAATAGTTCTACCTCAAGACCAAGCAATACCACTTCTGGGATTATATACAAAAGATGCTTCACTATACAACAATGATATTTGGTCAGCTAAAAGCTATAGCAGCGTTACTCATAATAACCAGAAACTAGAAACAACCCAGATTTCCCTCAACTGAAGAATGCATAAAGAAAATGGAGTACATTTATGCAATGGAATACAATTCAGCTATTAAAAACAAGGAAATCATGGACTTTGTAGGCAAATGGATAAAATTAGGAAAGATAATTCCCAGACCCAGAAAGATATATATTGTATGTATTTACTTATAAGAAGATACTAATCATATAGTACAGGATAGCCATATCACAGTCCACAAACCCAAAGAAGCTAAGGGAGCTAAGGGCTCAAGGGAGGAAGCTTAAATCTCACTCAGGGGAGAAATAAAACAGACATAGGAAATGGAGGAAGAGAGGGAATGAGGGTAGGAACCAGTTATGGGAAAATTGGTGTGGGAGGTGGTACGGCTGGGAGAATGATAGGAGACAGATATGGGGAATCTTCCAGGCAAGCTGCATCAGAGTAGGCTCCTAGGAGAATATGGGGTGACTATCTGAAACTCCTAGCAGTCAAGGATTTTGAGACTGAATTGATCACTCTCTATAGCCAGGCAGTAATTCCGATAGAGGGATGAGTATACCAGCTCATCCACAAACCCTAAATTTATCCTGCCTACAAGATGAGCAGGAATAAAGAGGTAGCAGAGATTGAGGAAATGGCCAACTGTAGGCACAAGTTTATTGTGTAATTCAAATGCTGATTTCTGTATCCCACATATCTGGTTGTATCCCTTATTCTGAGAATCTCCTGTCTTAATGCTGTATAAATTCTGTTCCCTAATGTTCCCATGATATGTCAACAAAGCATCTTACAACCAGTCATGAAATGGGAGAGAAAATAGGGCTGGACATCCTGTGAGCCAGGGGAGGAGTGAGTAGGGTTTTTCAGCCAGAGGATTCAGCCAAGAGCAGAGGTCCAGGAGACATGAGAGAGAGAGCTCATCAGGAAAGCTACAGTGTGCAAGTGTAATGGGATGTATGCTGGGAGGAAATCAGATTAGCCTAGAAGGTTAAGAATAGAGTCATAACTGCTCAGTTTGTGTTGTGAAGCTTATTATTAAACAAATGTAATGGAGTCTCAATTATTTATATTATACCCGGTTAAGAAAAAAAACTAATAAATAAACACAGTTTTCTGAAAAAAACTGTAATAGCCAATTACTGGCCTAATTTGAGAACCACCTCATCGGAGAAAGCCAAGCTCTGTTACTAATAATAATACTCTGATATGCTTGCAGATATGAGTCAAGCTAATTGTCCTCTGAGAATCTCAATCCAGCAGCAGATCAAAACAGATGCTGAGACCCACAGCCATACATTAGGTGGAAATCTGGAAACTGTGAAGTAGTTCAGGGAAGGATAGAGGGACCCTAAAAGGACAAGAACTCTACGCAAAGACCTAACATAGACCCTTGGGGTCTCACAGAGACTGAACCACCAACCTAAATGCATGCTTGAACTGGATCTAGGCCCTCTATGCTTATGGAGCGATGTGCAGCTCCGTCTGCATGTGGGTACCTGGGTAACTAGAGCTGAGGCTGTCACTGATATGGACACAGCTGCCTGCCATTGGATCACTCTCCCCTAACTGCATAGTAGTGTTTGGCCTCAGTGGAAGAGGATGAACTTAGTCCTGATGCAACATGAAATGCTGGGGCAGAATGGTACATGGTGGTGGAGGTGGCAGGGTTCTTCTCTGAGAAGAAGGGGAGGGGGTGAGGAATAAGGGTGGGAGAGTGTGACTGGGAGGGGAGGAAGGAGAGGGCTGTAATCCCTATGTAAAGTGAATAGTTAAATTAACGAAAAAAGTTTTATAATCTCGTGGTTAGAGGTTACCATGTCAGTCACTGTAATTCTAGATTATATTAAAACCTGAGCATATTTGCTCATAAATTTTTGAAAAAGAGCCAGATTGTTTTCCAAAGTGGTTGTACAAGTTTGCATTCCCACCAGCAATGGAGGAGGGTTCCCCTTTCTTTACAACCTCTCCAGCATGTGTTGTCACTTGAGTTTTTGATCTTAGCCATTCTGGTGGGTGTCAGGTGAAATCTCAGGGTCATTTTGATTTGCATCTCTCTGATGGCTAAGGATGCTGAGCATTTCTTTAAGTGTTTATCTGCCATTCTGTATTCCTCTAGTGAGAATTCTCTGTTTAGCTCTGTACCCCATTTTTTAATCGGTGGAGGTTCTCCCTTATCAGTGGACTTGGAAAAGGGCAGGGAGGAGATGAGGATGGGAGGGTAGGATTGGGAGGGAAAGAGGGAGTGGGATACAGCATGGATACAAAGTTAACAAACTGTAACTAATATTAAAAAAATAAAAATTAAAAATATTGAAGATTTTAAGCATGTAACAGTAGAACATGTTTATATTGTAACTGAAATATCTAACATTTAATGTTAACATAAAACTTTTTGATATATGCTTATTTGCTATAATTTACATATATATTCGTACATATACACATATATATTCATACATGTTTTTCTATGCATTTTTTCATTTAAATTATTAATGATCACTGACAGAATTTTTGTATCCCCTTTGTCCACAGTTCTATCATGATGAATTTTTACATTGTAAATATTTCTTACGTATGTATGTATATATGTATTTATTTAATCAGGGTCACAGTTTCTCCTCCCTTCTCTCCTCTCAGCCAAATCCCCTCACTTTCCTCCTTTCTCACCTCCCTGACTCCTCTTCTGAAAAGGGCTGGCCTCCCGTGGATATCAACCAGTAATTCCATATCAAGTTACAATGAGACTAGTATCTTCTCTAGGGTAGATGAGGCAACCCGATAGGAGGAAAACATCTCACAGGCAAGCAACAGAGGCAGAAACAGCCCCTGCTCCTACTGTTTGGAATCCAACGAGAAGACCAAGCTGCACAACCCTAATGTATGTGTAAAGTTAGGGTCCCTTGTTGGCAGTTGAGTCTCACTGAGCCCCTACCAGCTCAGGTTAGTTTATTATGTGGGTTTTCTTGTGTCTTTGACACAACTTGGGTCCTTTAATCCTTCTTTCCAAGTTCCACATAAATTTTGGGTATGGGTCCCTGCATCTGTTTCCATGGATTGCTGGGTGACAGCTCTTTGATGATGGCTAGGTCTCTGAGTATAGCAGAATACCATATATCATTAGAAATCACTTCGTTGGCCGTTTTTGTTTTTTGTTGTTGTTGTTTTTCATTCTTATTTGGTTTTATCCTAGGTCTCTAGGATATCCATCTGTTTCCTGGTCCTTCTAGCAGTGTCCTCAGTAGTAGGCTCCCACTAATGGTGTGAGTCTCAAGATGAACCAGTCACTGGTTGGCCACTCCCACAATTTCTACTCCACCTTTACCCCAGAACATCTTTTAGGCAGAACAAAGTATGGGAGGTTTTTTGTCTTGGTTTGTGTCTCACTCCTTCACTAAAAGTCTTACCTGACACTAAAAAAGATCATCCTGGATGACGTAACACAGACCCAGAAAGACAAACATGGTATGTCCTCATGTATAAGTGATATTAACAATAAATAAAAGATAATCATGCTACGATCCACAATCCCAGAGAAGCTAAGTAACAAGGAGGATTCTAGGATTGATACATGAAACTCAATGAGAAGAGGAAATAGAATAGAAATTGGGATGGAGGGTGGTCTGGATTTCGGTTACGGATGGGAAAATGATGAATCATGGGGGAGGAAGAGATAGGAGGAAGAGAATACTAGGAAGAACAATTAGAAGTGGTAGAGGGGGGCATATGGGAGAAAGCTCTAAACCTAATGAAATGGACAATCCCAGCAATCTGTGAGGAGAACCCTAAATAAGAATCTTAGCAATGTGGAATATGCAGATTGAATGGGCCATCTCCTGTAACGAGAAAGACTTATTAATTCTGTAGAATACAGGTCAACGCACAGTCCCAGCAGTCTGTGAGGACAACCTTGACTAAGACTCTTAGTGATGTGGAATATGCAGCTTGAACGGTCCATCTCCTGTAACTAGCAAGACTTTCTAATTCTGAAGAATACGGGTCAATGCATTGTCCATACTGGCATCATGAATGAACGTCTATACTATAAATTATTAATAGTATAATACTATACCATTAATACACATCTAGAAATACCTGGCCTGCCCCTGCCATGAAATACGTGTTATTCTATCAGAGTGAATGAGATTCTAATAAAGAGAGTACCGCAATATAATGTACGATTTATGAAGAGTTTATATATACCCCAGGAAAAACTTTAAATGTCCTTCATAGAATTTAACACAAAAACTAATCTTCTGGCTAGATATTACTATGTCTTAGAAAGGACAATGCAGAGTTGGTGATATGACTAAGCAGGTAAAGGTGCACGTCATCAGTTCTGATGACCTGAGTTCAATCCCTGAGACCAAATTGTAGAAGCTCAGAACTAACTCCTGGAAGTTAGCTTCTAATGCACAAACATATTCCATGACACATGCACACATGAACACAAAAACAACACTAAAAAATAAAAAAGATTATTACAATGGACCCACTTGGATACTGAACTGCCATGAGCTACATCTGTGCAGGGGTCTTAGGTTATCTCCATGCATAGTCCTTGGTTGGAGTATCAGTCTCAGGAAAGACCCCTGTGCTCAGATTTTTTGGTTCTGTTGCTCTCCTTATGGAGTTCCTGTCCTGTCTAGATCTTACTGTTTCCCACTTCTTTCCTAAGATTCCCTGTACTCTGCCCAAAGGTTACCCATAAGTCTCAGCATCAACATTGATAGTCTGCAGGCCAGAGCCTTTCACAGGTCTTCTGTGTCAGGCTCCTGACTTGTTCTCTCTTTTCTTCTTCTTCTGATGTCTAGAAGGAAGGAAAAGAAGACCTCCCTTATCAGTGGACTGGGGAGGTTGCATGCATGCAGAGGGTGGAGGACGGGAGGGATTGGGGCCGGAGGAGGGAGGGAACCACAGGGGGATACAAAGTGAAGAAAGTGTAATTAATAAAGAATTTATATATATATATATATATATATATATATATAATTTTAAAAAAATAATAAAATAAAAGGATAGTATCATTGGTAGTGAAGCAGTGAGAGAAGTGAATTTTGGGAGTTTCTACTCTTGTTTGATTAATTCTTTATTATTTCTTGCTGATAAAGCACTGATTTTACCAAGATTCATAATGTGTCAGTTAAATAAATGTTATTTTCAGAAATAAAAAGAAGTACAAGTATGTGTTTGTCTATCAGGAAACGGGGGGCCACATGCTAAGATTACTGAAAAAGTGGATAGCAGAAAGAAGGAATATTGAGATATTGTTTTTATATGGTACACTTATTGGTCAGGGAACAGGTGGTAGCAGCCACTAGGTAGTTGATTTGGAATTATCTTCAGCTTCTGAATGAAAAAAAATCTATATAAAGCAAGAATATCACACTTAAGTAATTTTAGGAATAGATAAAATTCCAAGTTAGAAACTCTAGAAAAGGGACAAATTTGGAAGTCAAATTTCAAAACTATAAAAGGAGAGATTTCTGATTATACTAAGAAAAATAAATATTCAGTTCTTTCCTTAACTCCTTTTCATAATCATTCCATAAATGTGAGCCACATAGTCTTAAATATTTCCTGCCTCAAGTAACTCTTAAGATATTTTTAGTTCTTTAAAATATTGCCTAGAATACTGACTTCAAGTGTGGATTCCTGGAATAATAAAGCATTAGGATTTATAAGGTTGTGTATTTTATATGCCACTTGGAAACCCATACGGTTCTGATGTATATCTATGGTACAATGTAAATATATATAATTGTGATCATTAAAACAAACTTAAGAACACTGTGATACACAAAGGAGATGTTTGGCCCATAGGAATACCAATGTCTGTGGATACGGTGAAGCAACAGTAAGGACTCTGAAAATACTTCTCAAATCAAAAGTTGATAACTATGCATCAACTTTAGGCTGCTTCTTTTGGCCCAAGTCATCACCCTGTAATTTACAGAACAGAAACTAACAAAATCTTTTATCTCTAGGGCATACTTCCATTTACAATTATCTAAATAGTCATTTTCTTGCTTCCCAGTAAATGGGCTAGGAGGCAGAAAGCACATGATTTTGAGCGAAGATGTTCATCCCCACCGAGAGTCATTTTTAATAATGGGTCACCTTTTTGACCTTAGAACTTGGGGAAACTAGGTTAGCTCTCTAAGGTGTACTGGTTTTAACCCTTGTAGAATTAGTGCCAACTAGGCTAAATGAAGAGAGTGACTAAATTATAATGGTAGATATGCTGTCAGTTCACTTTTCTAACCTTCACCATAGCTGAAGCCAATGTCCTCATTATTGCTTCATTTTCAAAAGTTAATTAACTAGTATATAGTTCAGTGCCCTCATTTTGAAAAACTGAAATAATAGCATTTTATTAATATAAGGTGCTGTAATGATTGTTTTTTATAAAACTGACTAAAAAGATAATAGTTAACATAAATTATGCAAATATTTTGAAGTCATTTAATTAAAATTATAATTTATAATTAGAATATAATTTATGGTAGAGAATAAGGTCAAACTTATATCTTCATACTATAATATTTCTAAATGTAGTTAAATTCTAATTGCTACTCAAAATACAATTTTAACATCCACATATCTCTGCTCTTTTGTCATTAGCATGCTTTATGATGCTTTCAAACACATATGAGAAATTATTATGGTGTATACTACTATTACTGCAGTTTTCAATAATTTAATATAGAAAAAATCTATAAAAAATCTGTTTGAGACAATGCTGGATAGATTAATAATGTATCATGTAGATGACAGCTATGTACTGAAGTTGAACACATCCATTATTCTCATTCTACAGTGTGATAATAATTGTTTTATAATTTTCTTTTGTTATATGGATTATAACAACATTGTGAAAGGATGAGACATACCTCAGAGACTGAGTACTCACTAATAGAGGATATGGTCTTTTTTCCCCCCAGAAACATGTTTTACTACAAGCATCTGTAACTCCAGTTCAGTGTATCCAATGCCCTCTTACGAGCCAGTATAGGAACAAAGTATGATGCGATTTACATACATGTATGCAAGACACTCATTCACATTAAAGGAAACACCTAAAAGACAAATTAAACATCTTCAATATTCAAATTAAATATATACAACCATATCCATAAAGAAGGTGTGATTGATTACCATGAAAATACCAACAATGTCCATTAAATAGAAAAGTGTGTATTTTATTTTTAAGTTTAGTAAACAAAGAAATAAAACCTCACAAGGAGATGAGTTTTCCAACTTACACAAGATGAACATAATTTCTTTCTATAATTGACCTTCCAATTAAAACAGAATTGTTCAGGAGTACAGATTTTAGTATGATTATCCTATATTATATGTCTAACATCCACTTATAAGTGAGTACATACATGTGTGTCTTTCTGCTTCTGGGATACCTTACTCAGGATCATCTTTTCTAGATCCCACCATTTGCCTGCAAATTGTATAATTTCCTTGTATTTAATTGCTGAGTAGTATTCCATTGTGTAAATGTACCACAATTTCTGTATACATTCCTCTGTTGAGGCACATCTAAGTTGTTTCCAGCTTCTGACTATTATGAATAGAGCTGCTATGAACACGGTTAAGCAAATGTCCTTGTTGTATAGTTGAACATATTTTGGATATATGCCTAGGAGTGGTAAGAAGCTAAACAAGAAGAAGGAAGACCCTAGCGTTGATGCTCAATCATCATTCAGAAGGACAAATGCGGTAGATATTAGAAGAAGGAGAAGACAGGGAACAGGACAAGAGCCTACCAGAGAGGGCCTCTAAAAGACTCTACTGATCGAGATATTGAAGCAGAGGCTGAGACTCATAGCCAAACTTTGGGCAGAGTACAGGTGTAAAAGAAGAGAGAGATAGAAAGACGTGGAGAGAGCAGGAGCTCCAAAAGAAAACAAACAGTCAAAAAAAAAAAAAGAAAGAACTGAGCCCTGGGGTCCCTGCAGAGACTGATGGCCCAAACAAAGACCATGCATGGAGATGACCCAAAACCTTGGCTCAGATGTAACCCACAGACTCAGTCTCCAAGTATGTTCCCTAATAATTGGAGCAGAGGCTTTCTCTGGTATGAACTCAGTGACAGGCTCTCTGATCACTTCCCTCTGGGAGGTGCAGCCTTGCCAGGCCACAGAGGAAGACACTGAAACTAGTCCTGACAAGACATGATAGGCGAGGGTCAAATAGGTTAGGAAGACCTACCCATCAGCGTAGGCATAGGGAGAGAAGAGGGAGGGAAGGTGTAGATTAGGAGGAGTTGAAGAAGGGGGCCACAGCTAGCAAACAAATTGAATAAATTGTAATAAATGATCACCTCCCCCTGAATAGGGAGCAGCCTTGCCAGGCCACAAAGGAGGATAATGCAACCAGTCCTGACATGACCTGATAGGCTAGGGTCAGATGGTAGGGGAGGAGGACCTTCCCTATTAGTGGAATTGGAGAGGAGCATGGGAGGAGATGAGGGAGGAAGGATGGAATTGGGAGGGATTGAAGGAGTGGGCTATAACTGAGATACAAAGTGAATAAACTGTAATTAATATAAAAATATAAATTTAATAAAAATATAATACATTTTTTTAAAAATGGATTTTTTGTTTCTGTTGACTCCTTGGTGTCTCAATTTCTGCACGTATTTGTTTAAAGTCTTAGTTATCTCTTTGGATTGGCATTCAATATTATCTTCTCTTTAAATGTTGATAGATACTCACGATTCATTTATAGGTTCATTTCTAACTATGTTTCCTTCCTGGAAATAATACCACCTCCTGACCTAATGTTGTTGAGTTTCAGTGTTATTTGTACTTTCCACATCACTGTTGTGGCCTCCAAAATAGACATCAAATTGCCTTCTGGGTAATAGGCATAGATGCTGAGGGATGAATAGGAGATAGAAAAACTGAAATTGATGCAGTAATCTTTTGTCACAGAAAAATGTTTCTTCTCCAAAAGCATGTTTTATCCATTAACCTAATCAGGCAAGACATGAACTTGGCATCACCTTACTCTTTCATTCTTTTACTATCATGTTATTTTTATTCTAGTTGTTACAGGTGTTCCCTGATTTTTTCGTTCCTTTTCATACAACCATAAATCCATTCTCTGGCTTAAATTTCCACAACAACCTTTTAAGGAATCATTGCCTGGGGCTTATACAATGTATTTTCTTATATAAGTAGTAAAATTCTTATGTCAAATTATCATTGTGGTTGTTCTTGGACGTAATCATAGAAAGACTTCACTGATAAAATCTATAACTAACTCACTCCCTGCAATAGTTTTACTTCTTTAATCTTAACATCTTTCACTTTACTTCTCTTTAAAATTTTAGGTAAAATACAATGATACTTATTTCGGTGAATGCTGTAACACTACACTGACAACTGCTCACACAGTGAATATACTGTGAATTCTACCTGACTTGTGTTCTTTTAGCAACAAAACCTCACATTTTATCTTACTCCTTATGTATTGCTTCAGTTACTTTGTTCTTCAATTTTCCTGAAGTCTCATATCCACATCCAACATAACTGATATTTGTCCAATGAAGTACTTTAGTGCCAAACCACATAGTAGCACAAACTTTGGGTCAATTAGTACTTGAAAGGTGAGGCAGAAAGGTATAATTATAGATGCCAGTGTAGGATGCATAGTCAAAGTTGTTACAAAGACACAAACACATACACACAAGCTTACATGCTTTCATAACCAAAATCCAAATAAGCGTAATTTATTACTTTGTTTTTTCAATGGATTCATACTGACATACAAGAATTATATATAAAACTATATTTGTCTTGTAAGAATAGCCATAATATAGAAAAATTATAATAATATTTTAAGTCACTATTTTTATTTTCTTTTCATAAAATCATTTAAAAACCAACAAGAAATGCAAATTTTCTGAAAAACCAGTTAACTCTTAGGTATAGAATCATTCATACAAGTTGTTCAATACCACAACTGAGTGATATTTCAAAGATTTGAAAAACTGTTCACAGTAGGTAAAGGTAAGTGCTGGGTAAAACATCACACATGTTTCAAATTAAATTGTCATTAAGTAATTACATATGTTACAAGTATCAGGTTTAATTTATTGAGTGATTGTGGTTTAAAGGGAATAATTGCATTCTTTTATTCAAATTACCAATGAAGAGTGAATTACTGGTGAGAAATAAATCAGTCCTCATTTGTCTCCTGTCAACCCATCACATAGTCACACTTGAGAAATAATTAGTTCATGAAACAAATAAATCAATAAAATGTATCAATCTATTAAGATGTATTTCCTTCTCTTTCATGACTCGTTGTTTATGCCTATATGGAAGTACAATAGCTTTTCTCTTCTTAAAAACAAGGAAATCCATTGTATAGATGTACCACAGTTTCTGCATCCATTCTTCAGTTGAGAGGCATCTGGGCTGTTTCCAGCTTCTGGCTATTACAAATAAAGCTGCTACAAACATGGTTGAGCGTTTGTGGTTTACTTTGTGTGTGTGTGTGTGTGTGTGTGTACTTCAGCCTTTTTTGGGTATATGCCTAGGAGTGGTATGGCTGGATCTTGAGGAAGCGCTTATCCTAGTTGTCTGAGAAAGCGCCAGATTGATTTCCAGAGTGGTTGTACAAGTTTACATTCCCACCAGCAATGGAGAAGGGTTCCCCTTTCTCCACAACCTCTCCAGCATGTGTTGTAACTTGAGTTTTTGATCTTGGTACATGTATACAATGGAGTATTACTCAGCAATGAAAAATAAGGAAATCATGAAATTTGTAGGTAAATGGTGGGACCTGGAAAGGATCATCCTGAGTGAGTTGTCCCAGAAGCAAAAAGACACACACGGTATATACTCACTCATATAAACATACAACATAGGATAAACCCACTAAAATCTGTACATCTAAACAAACTAAGCAAAACAGAGGACCCTAACTAATATGTTCAATCTCCATCCTGAAAGGCAAAGAGGATGGACATCAGAAGAAGAAAACAGGAAACAACCTCAGAACCTGCCACAGAGGGCCTCTGAAAGCCTCTGCCATGCAGACTGTTAAAGCAGATGCTGAGCCTTATGGCCAACTGATGGGCAGAGTGAATGGAATTTTATGTAAGAAGTGGGAAATAGTAAGATCTGGAGAGGACAGGAACTCCACAAGGAGAGCAACAGAACAAGAAAATTTGAACAAAGGGAACTTCCCAGAGACTCATACTCCAACCAAGGACTATCCATGGAGATAACATAAAACCCTGACAATGCAGCCACTTCTAATGAGAACTGATAGACTAAGATCAGAAAGAAGGAGAGGAGGACCTCCCCTATCAGTGGACTTTGGGAGGGGCATGCATGCAGAAAGGGGGAGGGTGCAACCCGGAGGGGAGGGGGAGGGGCTTATGGGGGGATATAAAATGAATAAAGTGTAATTAATAAAAGTTAAATAAAAAATTAAAAAAAAAACAAGGAAATCATGAAATTTGCAGGCAGATGGACAGAAGTAGAAAAGATCATCCTGAGTGAGGTAACTCAGAAGCAGGAAGACACACATGGTTTATACTCATTTATAAATGAATACTAGAAATATAATATAGGATAAACATACTAAAATCTGTACACCTAAACAAGCTCAGCAAGAAAGAGTACCCTGGGTAAGATGATCAATCCTCATTCAGAAAAGCAAATGGGATGGACATCGGAAGGAGAAAACAGGGAACAGGACAGGAGCCTACCACAGAAGGACTCTGAAAGACTCTACCCAGCAGTGTATGGAGGCAGATGCTGAGACTCATAGCCAAACTTTGGGCAGAGTGCAGGGAATCTTATGAAAAGAGGGAGAGATGAAAGACCTGGAGGGAACTGAAGCTCCCTGTGCTGTTCTTAAGTGGCCTCTGTTCAGTTCTCATGAGCCTTGAGTATATCCTTTCTCTGGCTCAGACTGTCAAACCTTTCTCTGATTTGTCACTTTGTCGCTCAATTACAAGTCACTTTCAAACACGATTGCTTTCTTCTACAGATTAATTTTACCTTCATGGTTGAGACTAAATGCGTGTACCGAGGGTGTGTCTGTATTCCAGCTAGATCATACTGTAATCCAGAGCATGTTTGCATTACAGCTGGATCACATAGACGGAGAAGGTCTTTGGATGTGATCCTTTGCCAGAGCAGCCATGTTGATTAGTTAAAACTCTTGTCCAGTATCCTTGCCTATCTACTGCGATTCTCAAAAGTAAAATTGATAATTGCACTCTAATATTTTTCCTATTGTTGACCTAAAAGGCTATTACCAACAAGTCAAACATAAATTAACTCCCTGTTATTTATTTATTGAATATGAGGAATAAAATCCATCAGACGCTTTAATGGAATAGAAATAGTACTAGTATTCAAAAAAAAAAAAAAAAACTTATTACAAAGACAGACCTGGAGAGAGTGATCAGAAGTTAAGAGCACTTGTTTCTCTTCCAAAGTAGTCCTGTTTAATTCTCAGAATCCTCATATTGGTTCACAACCCTCTGTAATGCCAGTTTCAAGAAATCTGACACTCTTTTCTGACACTCATGGCACTGAATGCACTTACACACAAACATAGGGAACAAAAAAATAAAACAATAAAATTTAACTAAATAGCAATCTTTAAAAAAATCACTTATAGATTCCTTTTCACTGAATTTGATCCAAGTTCAGACAAAATTCACACTCAAATTTCAAATTTATGTTAATTTCATGAAGTCATATTTACAGGTGTGATAACTGAATAATATCAACCATTATTTACAGTGCTTATCAAAGCAGGTAAATCTGATGCTAACAATAATTGAGTCTGTCAAACTTCCAGTATGGGTACTCCTACAACATTATCTAAAATTTATCTCTATGCTGATTCTACTTAATTTTCATAACTCAATAAGAAATTTATTTAATTTCCTAATATTTTTTTCATAAACTTTGATTGTTTTTTTTTCAAATATTGGTAACAGGAATTGTAACTAATTCATTTCTAGTGCATATGAAAACACCTCCATGTTTCTACTTTTCTTTGACTGGGACCTCTATCTTTTCAGGATAATGTGGAAATGTGCACTGTTCCTTTGTTTTCTGGTAGGTGATGAATTAATTTTATTGGGATAAATTGAGTTGAAACGATGCATTTTTCCATCTTTTTTTTCATTTTTTTCTATGTGTTGGAAAACACATCTACCTCTGAACCCTGGGAGATATGCAATTTTTCCAGTAAAAAGGAATAATTTATGTTTTTCCTCCTCATGGGGTTCACATCATTCAGAAACACATGGAGAGGTTTTCAATGAGCCATCCAGAAGACGGCTCAGTGGGACATCTGACAGTTTACTCTAAAGAGAGAGGAGGATCTGGAATTTGTAAGGATGACCTACAAAGAGCAGCAAAACAAATCCACCTCTCTAGTTTTATGTTTCCTTTTGTCAATAAAACTGGAGCCACAAAACAATACTACAGTTGATATATGTTTGACTCCTTCTTACATGTCATTTTAGTTCTGTCACCTCAGGTTGACATTTCATTTTCATTATGGTTCCAGTTTCAATATTGTTCCAAATTGAGCAAGGACAAAAGCCTAAACTCGTCTACATATGAGGCTGAACCAAATTAAACCATTTATGAAATCATTTAAGGGGAAATGGGCTATATGTGTAAATGTTTCAGATTCTTTTATATAAAATTACTTATTAAAATGAATGTTATATTATTCATTAAAGGATGTTACCAAATTTCATTTATTATCACAAGAGTATATATTCTTATTTCTGGTGTGTGTTCTATAAACAATATATAAAAATATATATACAAAAAATGGGGAACAATCTACCACTGTCTTCTTTATTCTAACTATGATTATTTCTAAATAAATGTAAAGTGGCTATTGTTTCATAATATACATTATATTGAGTATCAAGAAAGTCTAAAATTTTAATTCAGAAACCTGTGTAAGCCTTTTTCTGAAGAAATTGAAAATCTAGCAGGTATTCATAATAAAATATGGTTTTTAGTATAGCAAAAGCAATACTCACTCGTTTGAAATAAAATTCTATGCATTTCATTTACATATTCATGCTATCAAATGAATATGCATTATCACAAGACAAAAATATTAATCAGAAGTTTTTGAATGTAAATTCAAGGCAATTTTCTTCCCGTGCCTTCTGTGTGCAAGCATGAAAAGTGTTGAAGACAAAAATATATGTATTTGTAATCACTGGAAATAAAACATAGGAAAGAAACAATGAATTGTAGGAGAACACTGTCACTATTCTGATTTTGAGAGGTCAGTCAATTTAGATATTATTGCTTTATTGTGTGTTTATTTTATACGAATTCTCTTATTAAATGAACACATTATGTTTTTTTTTACTCACCAACTCTTACTCCTGTTATATAAGAAAGAAAGATCTAGAAACCCACTGATAATATGATAGTTATGCTGAATGTCTCTTTTGTTGTTTGTTTCAGATGCAGTTGTGAGGTGGGTCTCTCACAAGTATCTACTGGTGATTATGTCTCAAGTGAGTTGTAATGAAAACATCAACATTCTGCCAAAGGTTTTCTTTCAGGTTAGTTTGTAACAATCAATGATTTCTATGGAGTCAGAAAAGCCCCTCATGGACCCTCCTATAACTACCCTATGCCTGACATCCTCATATTTGATATACTAAATAATATCTACTTATAGCTAGGTTTTAAAGGTTATTGACAAAATTGATCGTATAGAAAACTTGAAAAAATATATAATATAAGGTTCGAAGTTGTGGGTTTCCAAACGCACACACACACACACACACACACACACACACACACAGACACACAGACACACACACACACTTTTGGCAGCACCTTTACTTTGATGTTATCTGTCATTGATTCCCTATTTGGGGAAAGTAGACATTTGTGCACTATTTTCCTGCAGAAGTTAAAATAATACTGATTTTTTTTCTCTTTTTGTGTTAAAAGACAAATCATTGAATTCACTATCATTAAAAGTATTGTTATGCTTGAATATCATCTTAATCAGTTTCATATTTGTGTATAATTTAATCTAATATGAAGAAATTCTCTCATTTTCTACCCATGAAATTTTCCAATTAAAGTACACTTGCATATTTTCTAATTTCAAATTCAAAATACTGTAAGTTGATATTTTCATTATAATTGAAATATTTCTGAAAAAGCTGCTGAGAGTATTTATTGACGCCTAGAAACATAAAATGTATTCAAGATAGAATAGGATGCACAAAGATTAGCTATTCTTTAATTCATAATTTTATGCTTTGACTAATAAAAGATAATCAGAGAAATAAGATAGAAAGAATCCTGAAATTTTTCATTCTTTAGTCAGTTAATTATGTAGATTTGTCAGTGCCATATTTTGTAAATGCAGGTGTTAAGTTACATAAATCACTTTCAAATGACCATAAGTCCTCTTTGGAAAATATTTAATTTAGTTACCATGGAAATAATGTTTAAAGATGATATCTGATCAGTGATACCTATTCATGATCAGGAAAAAAGACCATAGGAACTTTGTTTGGTGTTAGTGGACTGATCTAAATTCACAGACCCATCAATTGTAATTTATAAAATCTAAGTTCATAAAAGACTAGAGTTTCTCAATATTTTGTTGTAAATGAAGAAGTGTTTGTTTAAAATAAAACCAAATTTTCTTTGATGCCAAGATTTTTGTATTCAACGAAATTCTCTAATTCTGACAATGTGTAAGTAAAGTTTTGTCTTTGAGAATAAGACCTAACCTTGATAGGCCACATAGGAGGACTTTGCAGCCTGTCCTGAAGATACCTGACAAACCAGTATCAGATGGAAGGGGAGGAGGTCCCCCCCTATCAGTGGACTTGGAAAGGGCAGGGTTGAGATGAGGGAGGAAGGGTAGAACTGGGAGGGAAAGGGGGAACAGGATACAGCAGGGATACAAAGTCAACAAACTGTAACTAATATTAAAAAATATTTAAAAAAATGGAAAATTTCAAACATGGTTGAACAAATGTCCTTGTTGTGTACTTGCGCCTCTTTTGGGTATATGCCTAGGAGTGGTATGGCTGGATCTTGAGGAAGCGCTATTCCTAATTGTCTGAGAAAGCGCCAGATTGATTTCCAGAGTGGTTGTACCAGTTTACATTCCCACCAGCAGTGGAGAAGCGTTCCCCTTTCTCCACAACCTCTCCAGCATGTGTTGTCCCTTGAGATTTTCATCTTGGCCATTCTGATGGGTGTAAGGTGAAATCTCAGGGTTGTTTTGATTTGCATTTCCCTAATGGCTAATGAGGTTGCAGCTTTATTTGTAATAGCCAGAAGCTGGAAACAACCCAGATGCCCCTCAACTGAAGAATGGATGCAGAAACTGTGGTACATCTATACAATGGAGTATTACTCAGCAATGAAAAATAAGGAAATCATGAAATTTGCAGGTAAATGGTGGGACCTGGAAAGGATCATCCTGAGTGAGTTGACCCAGAAGCAAAAAGACACTCACGGTATATACTCACTCATATAAACATACAATATAGAATAAACCCACTAAAAGCTGTACATCTAAACAAACTAAGCAAAAGAGAGGACCCTAACTAAAATGTTCAATCCCCATCCTGAAAGGCAAAGAGGATGTACATCAGAAGAAAACGAAAATAGGAAACAACCTCGGAACCCGCTACAGAGGGCCTCTGAAAGCCAGAAGAAAACAGGAAACCACCTTGAAACCTGCCACAGAGGGCCTCTGAAAGCTTCTGCAGTATAGACTGTCAAAGCAGATGCTGAGCCTGATGGCCAACTGATGGGCAGAGTGAATGGAATTTTATGTAAGAAGTGGGAAATAGTAAGAGCTGGAGGGAACGGGAACTCCACAAGCAGAGCAACAGAACAAGATAATTTGAACACAGGGAACTTCCCAGAGACTCCTACTCCAACCAAGGACTATTTGTGGAGATGACCTGGAACCCCTGCACAGGTGTAGCCCATGGCAGTTCAGTGTCCAAGTGGGTTACATAGTAATGGGAAGAGGGACTGCCTCTGACATAATCTGATTGGCCTGCTCTTTGATCACTTCCCCCTGGGGGGGAGCAGCCTTACCAGGCCACAGTAGAGGACAATGCAGCCACTTTTGATGAGAACTGATAGACTAAGATCAGAAAGAAGGAGAGGAGGACCTCCCCTATCAGTGGACTTGGGGAGTGGCATGCATGCAGAAAGGGGAGGGAGGGTGGGATTGGCAGGGGAGGAGGGAAGGGCTTATGGGGGGGATACAAAATGAATAAAGTGTAATTAATAAAAAATAAATAAAAGATTTAAAAAAAAATGGAAAATTTCTTTAAATGCTTCTCTGCCATTTGATATTCTCCTTCAGAGAATTCTTTGTTTAGCTCTGTTCCCCATTTTTTAAGTGGATTACTTGTTTTGCTGCTTTTCAGCTTCTTTAGTTCTTTATATATATTGGATATGAGTCCTCTGTCAGATAAAGGGTTGGTGAAGATTTTTTCCCAATCTCTAGGCAGTTGCTTTGTTTTGATTACAGTATCCTTTGCTTTACAGAAGCTTTTCAGTTTCATGAGGTCCCATTTATTGATTGTTGCTTTCAGAGCCTGTGCTGTTGGTGTTCTGTTCAGGAAGTTCTCTCCTGTACCAATCAGTTCTAGGATATTCCCCACTTTTTGGGAAATGCAAATCAAAACAACCCTGAGATTTCACCTTACACCCATCAGAATGGCCAAGATCAAAAACTCAAGTGACAACACATGCTGGAGAGGTTTTGGAGAAAGGGGAACCCTTCTCCACTGCTGGTGGGAATGTAAACTTGTACAACCACTCTGGAAATCAATCTGGCGTTTTCTCAGACAACTAGGAATAGCACTTCCTCAAGATCCAGTCATACCACTCCTAGGCATATATCCAAAAGAGGCTCCAGTACACAAAAAGGACATTTGCTCAACCATGTTTGTAGCAGCTTTATTTGTAATATCCAGAAGCTGGAAACAGCCCAGATGCCCCTCAACTGAAGAATGGATGCAGAAATTGTGGTACATCTATACAATGGAGTATTACTCAGCAATGAAAAATAAGGAAATCATGAAATTTTCAGGTAAATGGTGGGACCTGGAAAGGATCATCCTGAGTGAGTTGTCCCAGAAGCAAAAAGACACACACAGTATATACTCACTCATATAAACATACAACATAAGATAAACCCACTAAAATCGGTACATCTAAACGAACTAAGCAAAAGTGAGGAGCCTAACTAAAATGCTCAATCCCCATCCTGAAAGGCAAAGAGGATGGACATCAGAAGAAGAAGAAAACAGGAAACAACCTAGGAACCTGCCACAGAGGGCCTCTGAAAGCCTCTGCCCTGGAGACTATCAAAGCAGATGCTGAGCCTTATGGCCAACTGATGGGCAGAGTGAATGGAATTTTATGTAAGAAGTGGGAAATAGCAAGAGCTGGAGAGGACAGGAACTCCACAAGGAGAGCAACAGAACAAGAAAATTTGAACAAAGGGAACTTCCCAGAGATTCATACTCCAACCAAGGACTATTCTTGGAGATAACCTAGAACCCCTGCACAGATGTAGCCCATGGCAGTTTAGTGTCCAAGTGGGTTCCATAGTAATGGGAAGAGGGACTGCCTCTGACACAATCTGATTGGCTTGCTCTTTGATCACCTCTCCCTGAGGGGGGAACAGCCTTACCAGGCCACAGAAGAAGTCAATGCAGCCATTCCTGATGTGATCTGATAGCCTAAGATCAGAAGGAAGGAGAGGAGGACCTCCCCAATCAGTGGACATGGGGAGGGGCATGCATGCAGAAAGGGGAAGAAGGGTGGGATCGGGAGGGGAGGAGGGAGGGGCTTATGGGGGGTTACAAAATGAATAAAGTGTAATTAATAATAATAATAATAAAAGAACAAAAAAAATGGACAAAAAAGAAAGAGAATAAGACCTGGGTTAACTCTTGAACTCTGAAAGAACTAAAAAAAACTCTACATAATAATTAAGCAATTGTAATTGGTAGGATATTTAAACTTCAAATGATTGTGAATTAAGTAATCTTTATTGTGAAAAATGGAGAAAATTACAGCCTTTTTTTAATTATTTCAGGAAAGATGTGAACAAATGTTTCCTTTCTCCTAATAGGGAATCAATGACAGATCAAAGTAAGGATAATACAGAAACCCAGGTTGGTGAAACAATGAATTTGACTAGAGTTAACTTGCAGCAGTACAGGTGAGGATATACAGGAGTAAAAAATATTCAAAGACAGCTGTATCACTAAATGACCATCCCAGTGTGGATTTATAGAAACTGAAAAGCTTCAAAGACTTGAAGTTTTTCTCAAACAGGTCTTTCACTTGCTTGGTTAGAGTCACACCAAGGTACTTTATGTTATTAGTGGCTATTGTGAAGGGTGTTGTTTCCCTAATTTCTTTCTCAGCCTTTTTGTCTTTGGTATACAAGAGGGCTTCTGATTTTTTTGAGTTGATTTTGTATCCTGCCACTTTGCTGAAGGTGTTAATCACCTGAAGAAGTTCTCTGGTTGAATCTTTGGGTTCGCTCATGTATACTATCATATCATCTGCAAATAGTGACACTTTGACCTCTTCCTTTCCGATTTGTATCCCCTTGCTCTCCTTTAGTTGTCTTATTGCTCTGGCTAGGACTTCAAGTACAATGTTAAAGAGATATGGAGAGAGTGGGCAGCCTTGTCTTGTCCCTGATTTCAGTGGGATTGATTTAAGTTTCTCTCCATTGAGTTTGATGTTGGCTATAGGCTTGCTGTATATTGCCTTTATTATCTTTAGGTATGTGCCTTGTATCCCTGATCTTTCCAAGACTTTAAACATAAATGGGTGTTGGACTTTGTCAAATGCTTTTTCAGCATCTAAGGTGATGATCATGTGGTTTTTCTCCTTCATTTTGTTTATGTGGTGGATTACATTGATGGATTTCCGTATGTTGAACCACCATTGCATTCCTGGGATGAAGCCTACTTGGTCATGGTGGATGATATCTTTGATGTGTTCTTGGATTCGGTTTGCAAGTATTTTATTGAGTATTTTTGCATCAATGTTCATAAGAGAGATAGGTCTGAAGTTCTCTTTTTTTTGTTGGATCTTTGTGTGGTTTAGGTATCAAAGTGACTATGGCTTCAAAGAATGAGTTTGATAGTGTTCCTTCTATTTCTATTTTGTGGAATATTTTGAGGAGAATTGGTGTTAGTACTTCTTTGAAGGTCTTGTAGAATTCTGCGCTGAAGCCATCTGGTCCAGGGCTTTTTTTGGAGGGGAGACTGTTAGTGACTGCTTCAATTTCCTTGGGAGATATAGGGCTATTCAGTCTTTCTACCTGATCTCAGAAGATGGAAAGATCTCCCATGCTCATGGATTGGTAGGATTAACATTGTGAAAATGGCCATCCTGCCAAAAGCAATCTACAGATTCAATGCAATTCCCATCAAAATACCAACTCAGTTCTTTACAGATCTTGAAAAAAAGATTCTCAGCTTCATATGGAGAAACAAAACACCCAGAATCTCCAAAACGATCCAGTACAACAACAGATCATCTGGAGGTATCTCCATTCCTGATCTCAAGCTGTACTACAGGGCAACAGTAATAAAAACTGCATGGTATTGGCATAGAAACAGAAAGGAGGATCAATGGAATCGCATAGAAGACCCAGAAATAAACCCACACACCTATGAATACTCAATATTTGACAAAGAAGCCAAATCCATTCAATGGAAAAAAGACAGCATCTTCAACAAATGGTGCTGGACCAACTGGATGTCTACATGCAGAAAAATGAAAATAGATCCATATTTATCACCCTGCACAAAACTAAAGTCCAAGTGGATCAAGGACCTCAACATAAAACCAGATACTCTAAATCAGCTGGAAAAAAAAAAAGTGGGAAACAGCCTAGAACTCATTGGCACAGGAGACAACTTCCTGAACAGAACACCAACAGCACAGGCTCTAAGAGCAACAATCAATAAATGGGACCTCATGAAACTGAAAAGCTTCTGTAAAGCAAAAGACACTGTCATCAACACAAATAGACAGCCTACAGATTGGGAAAGAATCTTCACCAACCCTTTATCTGACAGAGGGCTAATATCCAGTATATATAAAGAACTAAAGAAGCAGAAAAGCAACAAACCAAGTAATCCACTTAAAAAATGGGGAACAGAGCTAAACAGAGAATTCTCAAAAGAGGAACATCGAATGGCAGAGAAACACTTAAAGAAATGCTCAACCTCATTAGCCATTAGGGAAATGCAAATCAAAACGACCCTGAGATTTCACCTTACACCCATCAGAATGGCCAAGATGAAAAACTCAAGTGATAGCACATGCTGGAGAGGTTGTGGAGAAAAGGGAACCCTCCTCCATTGCTGGTGGGAATGTAAACTGGTTCAACCACTTTGGAAGTCAATCTGGCGCTTTCTCAGACAACTAGGAGTACTGCTACCTCAAGACCCAGCTATACCACTCCTAGGTATATACCCAAAATTTGCTCAAGTACACAACAAGGACATTTGTTCAACCATGTTCGTAGCAGCTTTATTTGTAATAGCCAGAACTTGGAAACAACCCAGATGTCCATCAACGGAGGAATGGATACAGAAACTGTGGTATTTTTACACAATGGAATACTACTCAGCAATCAAAAAGGAGGAAATCATGAAATTTGCAGGCAAGTGGTGGGATCTAGAAAAGATCATTCTGAGTGAAGTATCCCAGAAGGAGAAAGACAAACTTGGTATATACTCGCTTATATAGACCTACAAGATATGATAAACATAATGAAATCTACACACCTATAGAAGATAATCAAGAAAGTGGACACAGGTGAAGGTGATTAATCCTCATTTAGAAAGACAAATGGGATGTGCATTGAACTTATGACAGGAGTCTACCACAAAAGGCATCTGAAAGACTCTACCTAGCAGTGTTTCAAAGCAGACACTAAGACTCATAACCAAACCCTCGGCAGAGTGCAGGGAATCATATGAAAGAAGGGAAGTTAGTATGATGTGGAAAGGATAGGAGCTCTACAAGGACCAAACATATCTGGGCACAGGGTCTTTTCTGAGACTGACACTCAACCAAGGACCATCTATGGATATAACCTAGAACTTCTGCTTGGATGTGGCCCATGGTAGCTCAGTAACCAAGTAGTTTTCCAAAGTAAGGGGAACACGAACTATTTCTAACAGGATTTCAAGGGCAGGCTGTTTGACCCCCCCCCCCCCCAGGGGAGGAGCAGTCTGTTAGGCCACAGAGGAGGACTTTGCAGCCAGCCCTGAAGATACCTGAGAAAACAGGGTCAGATGAAAGGGGAGGAGGTCCTCCCCTATCAGTGGACTTGGAAAGGGGCAGGGAGGAGACCAGGGAGGGAGTGTGGGGTTGGGGAGGGAATGAGGGAGCGGGATACAGCTGGGAAACAGAGTTAACAAAATGTAACTAAAAAGAAAATAATAATAATAATAATAATAATAATAATAATAATAATAATAATAAACACTGAAAAGCTGCATCTCACAGGTTGGGACATGCCTGTTCAAGAATGCTCAACACATCAGAGTTTAATTCCTAATATTGCTGACATGAGGTTTTACTACACTGTAAAGTTTAATACTATTCAAAATGTAGTTTTCTTCACTTATTAAAGCAATGTTTGCTCCTAAACTGTGTGCCAAGCTACACTGGTAATAATGTCATACATTTGGTGTGCACAATTCTTCTGATTGTTTCATTTCCTGTTGTGTATGACTTAAACTTATGCTTTGTTCACTACTGTTTCTGTACATACATGAACAGTACTAATGTTGCTGTTTAAGAAGCCACAGCAAATTATAAGTCATTATATACAACAAAACTCTATATTCATTTCTGGTAAGTACTTACCAATCAAGCTTGTATATCCATCCTTGGTGTGAGCTTGAATTATAAGCATTAAGTAATGACAGACATTAAATATCCATTGTATGCATTCATTGAAATGCCACACTGAGACCTGTTAATATGTAAAATTACTACTTGTTATTAAGAAGTAATATTTAAAAATTCTGTATCAAGAATGAATTAGCTTAAAGATTACTAAGGTGCATCCCTCTTAACATTATGACAATCACAATCATGCTAAAATCACAAACAGGTTTAATTTACATTGTTGATAAAAATGTTAGCTCTGAGGTGCTTTAATGATTGAAGAATTGATTATCATTACATAGTGTGAAAATGAGTGGTCAGTATTCAAGCACATTTACATGAGGGTGGGTGGAGAGTTTTTAGAAACTCTACATAAGCTGTCTGTAATGGAAAATTACTTGGAAATAAATCTGGCAAGGACAATATGACATAGAAAACCAGGGCAGTCTAGTGAAATAAATCAGGCATATCAATAAGCTATACAACCTAGCTTAATATAAGTACACTATGGTCTTCAAATAAACACAATTCATGGCATGACTCATTTCTTAAAATAAGTACACAATAAGGACATTTGCTCAACCATGTTTGTAGCAGCCTTATTTGTAATAGCTAGAAGCTGGAAACTGCCCAGATGCCCCTCAGTGTAGGAATGGATGCACAAATTATGGTATATCTACACAATGGAATATTACTCAGCAATAAAAAAACAAGGAAATCATGAAATTTGCAGGTAATGGTGGGATCTGGAAATGATCATCCTGAGTGAGCTATCTCAGAAGCAGAAAAATGCACACGGTATATACTCACTCATATAGACATATAATATAGGATAAACCTACTAAAATCTGTACACCTAAAGAAACTAATCAAGAGGGAGGACTCTTGCTAAAATGCTCAATTTCTATCCATAAAGGCAATGAGGCTGGACATCAGAAGAAGGAGAAAAGAGGGAACAAGTTAGGAGCCTGACACAGAGGACCTCTGAAAAGCTCTCCTCTGCAGACTATCAATGTAGATGCTGAGACTTATGGGCAACCTTTGGGCAGAGTGCAGGAAATCTTAGGAAAGATGTGGGACACAGTAAGATCTGGAGAGAACAGGAACTCCACAAGGAGAGCAACAGAACCAAAAACTCTGAGCACACGGGTCTTTCCTGAGACTGCTATTCCAACCGAGGACTATGCATGGAGATAACCTAAGACCCCTGCACAGATGTAGCCCATGGCAGTTCAGTGTCCAAGTGGATTCCATTGTAATAGGAGCAGGGACTGTCTCTGACATGGATTGATTGGCCTGCTCTTTAATTACCTCCCCCTGAGGGGGAAGCAGCATTACCAGGCCAGAGAAGAAGACAATGCAGCCACTCCTGATGAGATCTAATTGACTAGGATCAGAAGGAAGGAAAAGAAGTCCTTCCCTATCAGTGGACTTGGGGAGGGGCATGCATGCAGAGGGTGGAGGAAGGGAGGAATTGGGATGGGAGGAGGGAGAGTACTACTGGGAGGGGGGATACAAAGTGAATAAAGTATAACTAATAAAAAAAATGTCCTAATTTTTAAGTGATATATGGCTTTGAGAGTCCAACAATTATAACTTCTACTCTTGGGTCAACATGATGATATGAGCATTTAATCCCAGACCTCAGGAAAATGAATAAAGAGATCTTTGTGAATCTGTGGTCAGGATATGAAGTCTGGGCAAGCCAAGGCTATTCAGTGAGACCCTGTTTCAAAAACAAACATACAAGAATATCAAATACCTCTTTAAAAGTAACAGAATTCAAGCAAATGAAACACTTTTGCTCCAGAAAGTAAAATTCCAATAATTAAAAGTATCCACTTATAAGATAGGAGTATCACTTTTAATTATTGTAATTTTATTTTCAGGAGCAAAAATGTTTCATTTTCTTGAAATGTGTTTATTTTTAAGAAGTTTTGATTTTCTTTTATGGATAATAGACCTATAAGATAGGATAAACATACTAAAATCTCTAAACCTAAAAAAGCTAAACAAGAAGGAGTTCCCGGGGTAAGATTATCAATCCTCACTTAGAAAGATAAATGGTTTGCTGTGTAGAAATTGCTTAAATTTAGTTTTATCATGGAATATTTTGTTTTCTCCATCTATGTTGATTGACAGCTTTGCTGGGTATAGTAGTCTGGGCTGGCATCTGTGGCCCCTTAAAGTCTGCATGATATCTGCCCAGGCCCTTCTGGCTTTCATAGTTTCTGTTGAGAAGTCTGGTGTGATTCTGAGAGGTTCATCTTTATGTGTTAGTTGGGCTTTTCCCCTTGCTGCTTTTAATATTTTTTCTTTGTTCTGTAGATTTAGTGTTTTGACAATGATGTGAGGTGAGGATTTTCTTTTCTGGTCTAATCTGTTTGGTATTCTGTAAATCTCTTGTATGTTTATGGACATCTCTTTCTTAAAGTTGGGAAATTTTTCTTCTATGATTTTCTTGAAGATATTTTCTGGACCTTGGAGCCTGGAATCTTCTTTTTCATCAATTCCTTTTATTGTTAGATTTCACCTTTTCATGGCGTCTTTGATTTCTTGGATGTTTTGTGTTTGGGACTTTTCCGATTTTAGTTTTTCTTTGAGAGAAGTGTCTGAGGAAGGAACAGTCTTGCTAGGCCACAAAAGAGGATATGGCAGCCAGTCCGGAAGATACCTGATAAGCTAGGGTCAGATGGAAGGGGAGGAGGACCTTCTCTAGCAGTGGATTTGGAAAGGGCCAGGGAGGAGATGAGGGAGGGTGGGATTGGGAGGGAGTGAGGGAAGGATCTACAGCAGGCATACAAAGTAAATGACCTGTGATTAATATTAAAAAAAATTATAAAAAAATAAATAAAAAAGAAAGACAAATGGGGTGAACATTGGAAGTAGGAAAAAACAAGAAACAGGATAGAACCCCACCATAGAGGACCTCTGAAAAACTCTATCTAGCCATGTATCAAAGCAGATACTGAAATTCATAACCAAACCTTCCGCAGAATGCAGGGAATCATATGAAAGAAGGGGGAGTTAGTAAGTCTAGGAGAGGACAGAAGCTCCATAAGAACCAATTATATCTGGGCCCAGGGGCCTTTTCTGAGACTGCTATTCCAACCAAGGACCATGTATGTATGGATATAAACTAGAACACCAACTCAGACTTAGCCCTTGGCAGCTCAGTATCCAAGTGGGTTGACCTAGTAAGGGGAACAGGGACTGTCTCTGACATGAACTCAATGACTGGCTCTTTGACCTTCCCCTCCTCTGCCACCCCCACCACCACCACCCCTGCCTACTGAAGAAGGAGCAGCCTTGCTAGGCCACAGAGGAGGACATTGCTGCCAGTCCTAATGAGACCTGATAAGCTAAGGTCAGATGGAAGGGGAGGAGGACCTCCCTTATCAGTGGACTTAAAGAGGGACAGGGAGGAGATGAGGGAGATGAGGGATTTGGAGGGAATAAGGGAAGTGGCTACAGCTGGAATACAAAGTAAATAAACTGTAATTAATATAAAAAATAAATAAATAAGTGACACTCCATCTTATGTGTAGAGAGAGCTAATGATTTTGGGTAACATCTAAATTCCATACATTCTCCATTGTCTGCTGATGGGTATAACTAAATGTGTTCATTCATAGAACAGCACAGTAATTATAGGTACAATAAAGAGAGAGGACTAGTATAGGATTAAAGAGGAAAATAAGAGAAGAAAAATAGGTAGAGACTTACTGAAAGAAAATAATTGAGAGTTGGAAATATTTAGGGAAACAGAACTTAAGTTCATTTGGAACAGAATATGTATTCAATTAGTGGTTGGGGCTACTTTGCATTCCTCTCGCAGACATATTATCTGTTGCATTTCTTTACATATCACATTACTGAATGAAATTTCAGTTCACGTATTATAGGAGAAGAAAATAGAAGTTAAACATTTTGCCTTAGGTCACACAGCTGTTTAGTGCAGATCTATAATTGGAGCATGTGAGTCTGGACATAGCCCATCCTGTTAAGTACTCATGCTGTGAGAGAATAAAATGTCATAATTCTGTAATACACAAGAAAGAAAAAGCTAAGGGACAGATGGAAGAGAGAAACGCCCGATAATAGATCTATGATCAAAGACATAAGATAAACCAGACAAGAGGAGAGATGTGAGGTATGAATGGGAAAGCACCATGGAAATGTAAATGGCCATAGGATAGTAGAAAGAACTTGCCCTTTACAAAAGGACAGTCAGACAAAGAAAATTAAGAAAAATTAATGATGAGAGAATGCAATTGCCTACTAGTGTTCCATCTACTGTCAAATTTAATTACACATCTATTCCTTTTTATTTTATTTTATTTTATTTTTCTTTTTAGTTACATTTTGTTAACTCTGTGTCCCAGCTGTATCCCGCTCCCTCATTCCCTCCCCAACCCCACACTCCCTCCCTGGTCTCCTCCCTGCCCCTTTCCAAGTCCACTGATAGGGGAGGACCTCCTCCCCTTTCATCTGACCCTGTTTTCTCAGGTATCTTCAGGGCTGGCTGAAAAGTCCTCCTCTGTGGCCTAACACACTGCTCCTCCCCTGGGGGGGGGGGGTCAAACAGCCTGCCCTTGAGATCCTGTTAGAAATAGTCCGTGTTCCCCTTACTTTGGAAAACTACTTGGTCACTGAGCTACCACAGGCCACATCCGAGCAGGAGTTCTAGGCCATATCCACAGATGGTCCTTGGTTGAGTGTCAGTCTCAGAAAAGACCCTGTGCCCGGACATATTTGGTCCTTGTAGAGCTCCTATCCTTTCCACATCATACTAACTTCCCTTCTTTCACATGATTCCCTGCACTTTGCCGAGGGTTTCGTTATGAGTCTTAGTGTCTGCTTTGAAACACTGCTAGGTAGAGTCTTTCAGATGCCTTTTGTGGTAGACTCCTGTCATAAGTTCAATGCACATCCCATTTGTCTTTCTAATTGAGGATTAATCACCTTCGCCTGTGTCCACTTTCTTGATTATCTTCTTTAGGTGTGTAGATTTCATTATGTTTATCATATCTTGTAACATCTATTCCTTTAATGTATTAAGATACAGTTGGAAGAACCAGGGTTCGTCTCTAATGCCAAGGAGATTTTGGAGAATCCAGGAGGAACATCTATAAAGGAACCCATGCTCTCTACTAGGTAAACAAGATGTAGTATCAAGGAAAAGGTAAAATTCCACACAATAATGAAAGTGCTGAGACAGAGATGATGCTACTGTTTCCCTGTCCTCTGTTCTTCATCTCTTCTGTAAGCACTCACTTTGTATCTCACTTTTCATCAGTAAATCCAGAAAGACAAAAAATGGGCATAACAAAATTGTTCAAAAAATGAATTTAGCTAAGTGTATTTTACTTAGTTTAGTCTTAAAATCAACTCACTGATTAGAAATGACTGATGGAACTTGCTCTGCCAGGCAATAAGTTGAATTGGACAGATTTGAGGAAAATCAAATAAATTAAAGTGCATTCTCTTACCTGGTTTCTGGTGATGCTATGAGGATGCCCTTGAAGGTAGTGCTTGCAAGCAAATGAAGTGGAATATTATTCATTAAGGGTCAGCTTGAGAAACAGAGCATGTAGGAAGAGTTTATTAAGAGACTGAGAGTAAGAAATTGGTTTAAACAGTCATAGGGACAGCTAGTAAAACCTGAAATCCATAGAACATGCTGTGAGTAAAGCACACTAGAACTCTATGATGACTCCGAATCTGCTGTCTGCAAACAGAAACTTCCTCTATCAGTTCAGCTCAAAATTACTATCAACTAATTAAAATAACCTCAATCAGATTATTTTAGATTATCCCTTCCATAATAACATTGTGGAATTTAATTGTAAACGAAACATATTCTCCCATCTGCAGTTTAAGATTTGATTGTGTACCTGAGGACCAAATTTCATCACATCTACTTGTAAAACTGAAAATCATGGGTACACAATGTTGAAGGTAGAGTCTTTCTAATGTGATCATAATTTAGGTCTCGTCATTGTCCATACATGTGACTTGAGCTGATCATTCACAGTTATCCTGGATGAAGCACCAATGAACAGCATGTATGAATCCCTGTAATAAAAAAAAAAAATACTTCTCACAGTGATCCATAGTTAGTGTTTGACTCTCCAGCATTGACCCCACTCATTATAATTAAAGCTGGTGTGATTCATTGAAAGATTTTATTTTAAGGAAAACAAACAATGCAACATCATTCAGGCAGGGATTTATTGCATTATTAAATTCAAACCAATAAGCACTGTTACCCACATCTATATTTCTATTTTTTCCTATAATTTTCTCTGCATGTGGACGCATTAGTTGTTACTGGATTTTATTGACAGCTGTAGAATCATTGCAACAATTGCATTTCATGGCATTAGACAGATGTGTTAATTTCAAACTTGGAAGCAGCCAATGGGAAACCAGGCTCCATCTATTGCCTCTATTTTTATTCATTTCAAAGCCACAATTAAATTCCATATTGGCAATTATCAAAATCCTTAGTCTTTACTAAAACTAAGGGTTTTGTATATTTAGCAAAATGGTTATTATTTGGTTCTACAAAACTCCAGACTATTTGACACAACCTAAGTCTCCTCTCATTCGTTTTGACGCAGTTATTATGATTCATCTAATAATTACTTTTTGAAAATGCAAGGCTTAGAAATATTCTTTCATAATAAAAATATCTGCAATACCTTACATCATAGGCAAAATACAAACATGAATGAGAAAAACAATATATGAAGCTAGTGAAAGAATGTTACGCAGTGAAGAGCATCATACTGTAAAATTCAAAATAAAGTTTTTCTAAACTTAACATCTTCACAGTTATCACATCTTCACAGTTATCACATCAAAACTGTTAGGATTCTGTCATTCTTCCTCTAAGTATATTTTTTTCCATTCCATAAGTCATGGTCCAGACATTATCTTTGTGATTTATTTTTGTATTTAATTAATTTATTCATTTATTTTTTACCACATTCCAAAACATGGGTTGTAACTATTGCAGCATAATATTCCTAGTCTCTTACAATCCATTGGGTAGGCTTTCACTCTCCTTAGGTCTCTACTCTTTCTCAAATCATGATTTTCAGTTACTTAAGCAGTAACGGTGACTGGGGTTTGATTTTACACATAGTCATATTCACTTCATTGCCAATGTAGACTGCATGCTTTCTCCATTTTTCTTTCTTTGTCATTACACATGAGTTACCTCTCTGCTTAACTCATTTCTACTGAGTTACAAATTCAACAGTATTGGGTGCAAAATGAAGAATATGTTTAATCTTTATAATTATTTATTCAAACATATGAAGCATTGAAAAACTATGTGATTTATAAAATATTGTGGAACAAAGAACCACACAATACAATTAATATTTCAAAATTTCTATAATAAAAATGAAATTAGTAAAAGAAAAGTGAAAAGATTAAGTGTGTTTTTAAAAAGCAAAATATTTCTAAAATCCCATTTTGTTTATATTTTAAAATGCAATATATACTTCTCTATTTTGTATAACTTTAACTTTGAGCTTACATTATTATCAACCAGAAAAAGCAATAACTTCTCATATTAAAATGGTGGGATCTAGAAATGATCATCCTGAGTGAGGTATCCCAGAAGCAGAAAGGCACAGATGGTTTATACTCACTTATAAGTGGATACTAGACCTAGAAGATAGCATAATCATACTAAAATCTGTACACCTAAGGAAGTTATTCAAGAAGGAGGACCCTGGAAAGATGCTCAATCTTCATTCAGAAAGGCAAAGAAGATGGATATCACAAGAGGGAGAAAATAGGGAACAGGACAGGAACCTATCACACAGAGCCTCTGAAGGACTCTGCCCAGCAGGGTATCAAAACATGCTGAGATTCATAGCCAAACTTTTTGCAGAGTGCAGGGTATCTTATGAAAGAAGGGGGAGATAGTAAGACCTGGAGGGAATGGGAGCTCCACAAGGAGATCAACAGAACCAAAATATCTGGGCACAGGTGTCTTTTTTGAGACTGCTACTCCAAACAAGGACTATGTATGGAGATAACTTAAAACCCCTGCACAGAAGTAGCCCATGGCAGCTCAGTGTCCAAGTGGGTGTCCTAGTAAGGAGAGCAGGGGCTCTCTCTGACATGAATTCTTGGGTTGGCTCTTTGATTACCTCTACCTGAAAAGGAAGCTGCCTTACCAGTCCACAAAGGAAGACAAAGCCAGTCCTGATGAGACTTGAAAGACTATGGTCAGATGGAAGGGGAGGAGGACCTCCCCTATTGTACTGGGGGAGTGTCATAGGAGAAGAAGGGGGAGGGAGGGTGAGATTGGGAAGGGATGGGAGAGGGGGCTACAGCTGGGATACAGAGTGAGTAAAGTGTAATTAATGAAAATAAAATTAAAAATTTAAAAAAGAAAGTTACTATGTGAACTTTCCTATCAGTTGACTTGGAGAGGGGCATGGGAGGAGAAGAAGGAGGGAGGGTGGGAATTGGGAGGGAATGAGGGAGGGCATTATAGCTGGGATACAAAGTGAATTAATTGTAATCAATTAAAAATTAATTTAAAAAGGAAAAAAAATGAAACTTAACTATGTTCCAAACTAAATGAAATCAATACCTGAGTAAAGTAGAGAAAGGTTTTTACGTTTAAGTACTCAAAATTATTTATTTATGTCATTAATATATGCACTCCAAGTAACCTTAATGCACACTGAACACTTTCAAAGTCTGCTTGGTAAGCTCTGTTCTGCGGTGTTATTCCTTGAGAATGCATGTCACCTATGGCAGTTCCCTTCAACAAATCATATCCAAGCACATGGTAACCAGCAGAGGTGTAAACAAAATAAACATTCTTTCTTAGGTAATTATTCCACTTGATTGATTCATAAATTGTTTCATCCCAGGGATGCAGAGATGGTTCAACAAATGAAAATCTATCAACATAATCCACCATATAACCAAACTCCAAGAAAAAAAAAATTATATGATCATCTCATTAGATGCAGAAAAACCCTGTGGGGAAAAAAAATCCAACATCAGTTCATGATGAAAGTCTTGGAGAAAGCAGGGCTACAAGTTCATATCTAACATAAGAAAGGCTATATACAGCAAGCTGGTTAGCAACATCAGATTAGATAGAGAAACTGAAAAGAAACTCCACTGAAATCAGGGAAAAGACAATGCTGCCCACTTTCTCCATACCTCTTTCTTTTTTCTTTTCTTTATATATATATATATATATATATCAACACAAAGTATAAAACATTGGCATTTGTCTCATCAGTCATCTGGATTCTTCATTACTTTTTCTTCCTTCATGCCTATGAAATACTTTCTCCTTCCCATAGTAACAGCTGTTGCTTCCTGAATATTCAGTCCCCAAGCATGGCTTAGTTCCATTGTATATAAATGGTAGGACATTCCATTAACTCATGGCATTCGAATTAGAGAAAGTAATCTTATTTGTTTTGACTTTCTACCTGGGTCTTGCAAGAAGGCCACTGTCGGACCCAACCTCACTGTTTAGTGTGAGTATTAAAAAACATCTTACCATATTATTCTTATGTGGTACATGAAACAAGCTACTTGCTGGTGTACGGTGTATAAATGGCTTAACTCACTTATGTTCATTTCCTTTTGCATTGCCTTTAACTACTCCATCTGCACTAAAACTGAAATAGAGTGTTCGTGCTCCACTAGTACATACATCAGGGCATACACCCAAGTCTATACTTCCCAGTAGATTAACACCATTACTATGCATGCTATAAGTTACCATCTCACAGAAACATCTCGCTTCACTCAACTCAAAAATAAACTCTAAACTTTTTGAGTTGGACTTAGTTTCAGTATCATATCTTTTTATACTCTTACTGTCCTCAATATTAATTTCAGTAAATCTCCCACTGCCTTCTCCTATCATTATCTAGGAAGAAAATAAAAAAAACAGAAAATAAAATCTGTGCATGCAAAAAAGTAAAAGATTTGTTATTCTGTCTTCATACAGTGATTTTTTTTAAAAAAATAAATTTTGTTTATGTTGCTTTCAAATATTCTGAATATGTGAGCACAGGGACACAATCTTAGTCCGTAATCTAGCACACACTGGGAAATCTTCACTGATTTAATACTGGTTTACTTATTTGCACCATAGAAGAAGAGGATCCAGGCCGTCCTAACAAGACTTGATAAGCTAGGGACAAAAGGCAGGGGAAGAGAATTCCTTCTTTCAGTGGACTAGGGGAAGGTTATGAGGGAGAAGAGGGAAAGAGGGTGGGACTGGGAGGAGTTGAGGGAGGGGGCAACAATATGGATATACAGGGAAGAAATTGTAAAAGAGAGAAAGAAAGAAAGAAAGAAAGAAAGAAAGAAAGAAAGAAAGAAAGAAAGAAAGAAAGAGAGAGAAAGAAAGAAATTTTTACAAAGTGTTGAAACAGAATTAAATAAAATTGCACTGACATTCAACAAATGCCTGAGTTAGAAATTTAATCAAACAGGAAACTCTTTACTGTTTCAGTATTTGGAAGACTGTTCCCCTGCCATCTTCCCGTTTGTTAATGTTTCTAGTGTACCAGTGATGATAATCCATGGTTCGGCCTTTCATCTCTCTTCCGTTTTGTGTGAGATATTGCAAAATTCTAAGGCCCAGTGATAGATGGCATTCATCTACACGGATTGGATTACACTTATGTATAATTAGAGTGGCAGTTGTGTGATTTGAGCGGACATAAAATTGAAGCCAAAGAAATGCTTTGATTTAATGTAATGTTCTTCACATACCTAGGATTTTAATTCTTTCCTTTTTATGTTTGCTCAAATTTTTTGCCATTGACAAACAGTAATCTTGACAGAAACCATAAAAGAAAGGAAATGGTTATTTTGGTCTTTCTCTATTATCTTTAAGTGAGACACCATTTGTCCCAGCAATGGTTTTAAGTTTTCTAATTCTTTCTTATTCATTTTTACACAATCTAACATCACTCAAAGAGTTATAAAGAGATTTTTAGCATTTGAGTCGTCCATCTGTCAATGGGATATACATTTTCTTGAACTTCTTCTGAATGCCTGTGTTATGTAATTTTCCCTTGATTACATATCACAACCACACCTTAAAAGCTGTGCTCAGAGTGTAATCATGACAACCATATCCATTTCTTTTGGATAACCCCTCATTTTTTTTAAAGATATGTTTATATGTTCTTAATAGTTTGTCGTAGTAACTAGGCTTACTTAAAAGTACTCTAAGTCAAATTCTAGTACCCTGAAGGATGAGAGTAATCCTAGCCTCAGTCAAAACTGGTTTCTAAGCCTGGTATTTGGGCATAATTTCCTGGAGTAAAAGTTAAAATGTGCACTTTTAAAAGCACATACACTTACTTTCCATTTTGGATGATATACGGCATACTGCTCGTTAGAAAAGGTTATTTATAAAGTTTTTTAGACACCTGCAATGCAATCTGCTTGAGGATTATTACAATAGCCTGATTTAAATAGCAAATTTGTCAGTTTGAAGAATTAGAGTTCTACAGTGTATCAAAATTGACTTCTGGTTTTTAATAAGATGACAAACTAATGTGGGTTGCTGAGTCTGTCTCTGAACAGTAACCTTAGAAATGCTGTGGGAGGGAATTGACAGGACTGAGATTCAAATATGAAAGTTGTCTAGAAGTCTTTAGTAAAAGAATTTGGTTTGATCTCTTACAAATGCAAAATGTCATCCTATACTTTGAGTAGTGTCATATTCTTGAAATGGGGACATGATCTGGAATACAAGTATTTAGACGCTCGCATTGCAGCCCTTCATTTTTCATCCTATCTCCATTAAGGTACCAAAACATAAAATTAAATTAAATTAAAAATAAACAGAATATTCAGCTGTTTTGAAGCTGGACCCAGTCAAGAATTCTAATATTTTTACCTAAATATTCAGTTAAGTCTGACCTGCACAGGGAGTGAACAAACCATCCCTGTGAGAAGATAGGACAGTAGAGAACACCTAGACTGAGGAGATGGAGTTTCCAGCTCTCCTTAGCAGAGAGCATGGAGCTGTTTCAGATGGGAACATTTAAAGAAAGCTGCAAGAACTCAGCTCCTTCAGAGCCGCACTGTCATGATGCAACAGCCGCCTAAAAAAATAATTCAGAAAAAATAATTTCATGAAGAAAAATGAAAGAAGACAAAATAGGAAAAGAGATTTTTTTTTTTGGAGAAAGGCAAGGACTCATTCAAAAATATAACAATTATGAACGTTTGTGGAAAAATAAATGATGAAAAGCATTTGTAGGTTTTAGTACAGAATTTTTTTTCAAAAAGTAACCTTGAGAAACACAAAGATATTGAATTATTCAATAACTTAGTTATTACCAACAATTAATAGATGTGTATTTTTAATCAACAATAGTGTGAATTAATTCTTTTTTAACATATTTGCAACTTACAGCATAAGTAATTGTAAGTAATTTTCAATATACAATGGTACAAAAAAGAAACATACAATACTTGTAAAAAGTACAGTGTTTCTTAGTGCTTTTGGACTCTGAAAGAAAATGTAAGAATATAATGTGCTGACAATGAAGAATAAATTAAAATCTACTGTAAAATGGAAACACTTTGTAACGTTTTGTAATTTTGTAATACAGTAACAATACAACTAAAAAATAAAATTCACTAATTTATTTTTTCATTATTATTATTATCATTTATTACAATTTATTCAATTTGAATCCCGGCTATGGCCATCTCCCTTGTCTCTTCCCAAACCCACCATTCATCCCTCATCTGCTCCTATGTCCACTAATAGGGAGGGACTCTTCCTGTTCTTTTTGACCCTAGCCTATCAGGTCTCATCAGGGTTGGTTGCATTGTCTTCCTCTGTGGTCTGGCAAGCCTGCATCCCTGAGGGGCAGGTGATCATAGAACCTGTAGCTAAGTTCATGCCAGAGAATGCGTGTGTTCTCCTTACGAGGGACCGTACTTGGAGAATGAGTCTATGGGCTACATATGAACGTGGGTGTTAGGTCTTCACCATGCATTGTACTTGGTTCGGGTATCATTCTCTTCAGAGACCCCAGGGCTCAGTTTTTATGGTTTCGATAAAAGCATACAAAATAGAAATAAGAAAATATCTATCCCTAATTATTAAATTGAAAATTCTGTAAGCATACACTTATAAATTTAACTAATTTGAACCCAGATAAGATTATTTTGTTTCTTGATACAAATCTTGCTTTGTTCTTGTGAACATAGTGATCCCTGCTTTGGGGGCTTTTTCTGCAGTCTCTGCAAACTAATACTGTCTCCTCATCAGATGTCATGTTTTTGTTGTTGTTTTGTTTGTTCCAAGAGTAATCCCAGATTCTGTTCTATTGTTCTATCTATTGCTTTCCAACACTCATTCATACACTCAAACTTTGTAACAAAATTTGTCTATTGTTATATCTCACACATGTCTCCTGATGCCCGACCCCAAAATCTAACATCCAATTGTCTTCTCTGTCTGATTGTAATGGTCATCAAATGCTAGTCTCTCAAAATTATTGTGTGACTTTTACACTAAAGAAAACTCCTTAAAATTTTGAGACCTTATAGTTTTAACGTGTAATGCCTTCCACTCCTGTGTTCAAATTCTTCCTCCCCAGTTTGTGATACTATATTGGAAGGTTGATGAAGTCACATGTAGCCCAGATGGAAGAAGTGGGTGTCTAAGGATGGGGTTTGAGGTTGTATAGTTGAGCTCCATTTCCTGTTAGTATTCTATTCCATGACTACAAAGGCCATGTGACCAGCTTCTTCATACTTCTCCTGGCAAGCCTTCTCTGTCTTGACTAGTTATAACCCCTCAGACTGTAAGTTAAAAGAGATCTTACATCTTTTAAGTGTTTTCCTACTTGAAATTTAGTCATAGAAGAAAATAGTCTAATAACAATACCTAATGTGTCAAAATATTAACATTTATGTAAATAGTAAGACAATTCATCCAGTTATTTTGAGAATACTTACATATGTACCAATTTTAGATTACTATTTATTGTGGTCCCTATGTACAAAGTTTAAAAATTATGCAGAGAATTTTAACTGTTCCTAGTTTACTAGTTATAATGAGGTAAATTATGTACAATTTATTTGCCTCCAGACCTATCTCTAAATTCCTTTGTTATACATCTATCAGTACACACAATTAAGAAGTTGTCTAGTCCTATCTATTCTATTCATTAAATTTGAATGTTGTAACAAATGGTCACTTAGTTTGTAAAATGACAAGCCAAGCAATATGTGTTTGGTTTAGAAACAATTGCAATGGGGTATGCCTGGTAGGAAGATGTTCCCTTTCCAATAGTGGTCTGAGATGTAATCTAAGGTGGGCATTAAGCTGGTTAAAGAGAAGAGTGTGGCAAAAATACATGTTGACTAAATTCTTGATGAGTTGCTCTGGGTACCACTTCATACCATTTTTCTTCAAACATTGTTCATTAGAAATCATTCATTAGACCACTAGAAACTCAAGATAGAAGGAACTGTAGACTAGCTCTTTCTCCCTACAACTTTTATATAAAGCTATGTTTGCTTTTCGCTCATAGATTCCTATCTTGTCTGCTTTCACTTTTACCTGAACATTTTCAGCTTATTCCCTCCTTTTTACCTAGTTTGACATTACCACAATGCCTAAAGCTGCTTTGCACTAATTGTGAGAAAAACTAAGTCTTAGAAAAGCTACTCTAATGCTCAGGAGCATCACAAAAGTCCTTTTATGTTTTTTATCCTGGGCTGCAAGCATACAGGCTATGATCAAAGTTACTAAACACACTTGTAGTAAATTTAAAAGATGAGTTTGGGGCTATATAATGTTTATTATTAGCCCTAAAATTATTATGGTGATATTATTTAATGCGTTATCACAAATAATAAGACATAGACAGTTGGTAGATATATAATTCCCTTATTTACCTTAGGCCAGGCAGATTGTCCTACTTAAGCTGTCTGCAGCATCTCATCATCCATATCCCAGGCCCCATCCAATGCCATCCTACTTATCTTCCATCCATAATCTTATAAATATTTGTTCTTATTCTTTATCTGGGCATTTTCATGTCATTATTGGAATCCTTCTTAACAGCCCCAATGGTTTCTTTTCCAGGCTAACCCATCATAGTGACCTTCTTCTTTCTCTCTTCCTGTCAGTCTTTTCCTGTGATTTCTGAATCCCAGCAATCTTAGGCACACCTGTCCCATTCTGCCTTGCCCAGCCATACCCTCCTTAATGAACCAGTCAGATATAATGACTTAGGCAGGCTTACAAATCAAGGATAGATGTAACCAGATCTTGAGCATTGCAATTGGAACAACCAAAACACACTCCAGCCATACAAGTCCCTGGCAGGATTTCTCTTCTTCCTTCTTGTTAGTAAACCTAAGGACTAGCACACGCTAAGCTCAGACTCTGTCAGGAGTTGTCTATTCAGCTGCTGCTGTTTAAATTTCTACTATTTACTCATTTGTTTTTAGAGCATACTTATAGACTGTCTTCTAGTGATATTCAGCAAATAATCCCTCTGCCATGCACATGAGCCCATTCCAAGTGACCTAACTCATGAAGACCATGAGTTCTACTTTTTTTTGAACCAGAATGAACAAATAGTTTCATTTACACGTATGATCTGAAAGTTCATATATAAGGAAAAAAAAACTTATATTAGGAGATAATTAGGAGTTTTTTTGGTAAATGTAAGATATTTCTTTGTAACTTATTGAGTACTTAGGAATTTCAAAGATTAGACAATATTGAATTTAATTTTAATTTAATAAAATGATAAGCTACTATTTTGTGAAAAAATCACAGAGAAGTTGAATAACCACCCCAAGGAAATGTTTGTGAATGAGCCTGGACACTTGAGCTATCCATAAGGCATTCCCTGGTATAGCTGATCCAAGCAGATTTCCAATCTTGAACTTCATAGATACATGATTCAGTTTCCATGGCTGGCAAAGGCAAGAACAGGGGACATATCCATCACCTACCATCCTTAATATATCTTTATCTGAGAACATAAAGATATCTTATTTCTTCTCTGACATAACAGAATGAGTAATAAAATGAGGTTTATCAGGTTGGACTCTGTTCCTAAAAAACCTGAGGAGTTAAGTTGCAAAATTTTATTTGTGTGCTGCAACAGCATTTCGAATGTGTTCTCTGTGTCTCATACGCAACATCAGTTCCCAGCAGTATTGTGACCAACCTCATTGGAAGTAAGCGATAAGTGTTCCTGAAGGGGAAAAGGGTGGGGGGAGACATTTTACAAAAAAAAAACAAAACTTTTTTTTATTCTTTCAAGTAGTGAAAGTCAAGAAATGTCATGGTGTTAATGTACACTTTAACAGTGTAGACATAGAAACCTCTCTGGTCTATGAAAAAGGTGAAAAATATCTCTACTTTGAAAACAGAAATAAAAGAACTGTTCTCTAAGAATGAAACTATTTGATTTGAATGTGTTTTATACAGTAAGATTCTAAATTGTAAGGTGCTGCTAACACCATTACCATGGTACAAAACAAGACAAAGTAGGTAGAGCTTATAAGTCTCTTTAGTTTTTGGTCCTCCTGACTTTGAATCTTAGTTAACTTAATCACATTGTTTCTGAACATGAATGATTTTTCCTTATTTGTCTAAGTTTTTTTTGGAATCATTGATTTATGAAGAAACAAAATTATGCACATAGGAGGGTAAGGTGTCTTAAATCTCATACTTCTCAGTTGTTACTGTTTCTCATGATGATGTTTCTAGAGTTAGAAGGAAAGTGTGGAAGAGAAGTTTTCTTTCATATTAAAATAGAGAATTTATTTAAATACATAAAGCATTAACAATATATACAATAAATACATAAAGCATAAACAAATATACAAAAAAATTGTATATTTGTCTTATTAAATTCAGAATTTCCAAAGATGTAAATGATAAGCTCCATGCCTTTCAACCACATTACTTCACAAGCAGGAGAGAAGAATGAATTTGCAAACAGTGGGGATTTTTCATATGAGTTAAAGTGGCAATGACTGGAGAAGAAAGTCCCAAGCAGCTGTTGAAGGATGAGATGAAATCAGAAAGCCACAGGCATTTGGACAGAAGGTGCTCCTAGCACAACACAAAACAATTTCACATAGTCACGGGTGTTTGGAAAGTGAAAGCAGCAGACAGACCACCCTGTGTGTGATCATCTGAGATGCATTGGCTCCATTTCAGCAAAACTGTCACGCAGCCTCAGGGAAAGATCCATAAAAGTTAGAGCTGAAATTAGGAGGTAGGTTATAGCTTCCCACATCCAGTCTGGAAAGCAGGGGGAAAAATGTGGACAAAGACGAACAAGGGTATGTGCAAAGGGGCATCCCTCCAATATGGTCTGATTAAATAGATAAAAGAAGGACAGTGTCAACATCCTTTTTTAAAAAAGCTATAACTAAATCAGTTTCAACATAGAAAGGTGTGGAACATTAATCTATATATCTTGCTGAAAGCCAGTTGTCAGATTGTGCTACTGATTACAGCTGGGACATGAATGTTTCCAGTTGACATTGGTCTAGAATGGATGTCACTCATTTCTTCAGTGGTATTAAAAAAAATTTCTGCCTCTTTTCCAGCACAGAGCAGTAAAACATTGTGCTGGTGGGTTATCTATCCCAGGTCTAGATGGATATTGTTAAAAACTCTACTTACCCAGTCAGTTTTGTCTGTTTAAATTCGGTAATTTTGAATGACATTGATATAGACACTGACTGTAATAGATACAAAACTGCACAATTCTTTCCCCTCTTGGGAATTTAGACATTCTCTCTTTTGATATAACACACCTATAATGTTATATCAATATCAAGTTCAACAGTTTAAGCAGGCCCATATCACCTAATGAAATAGAAGCTATCATCAAAAGTTTCCCAACAAAAAAAAAAAAAAAAAAAAAAAAAAAAAAATAGCCTAGGGCCAGATGGTTTCAGGGAAGAATTCCACCAGACTTTCAAAGAAAAGCTAATACCAATACTCCTCAAAAAAATTCTACAAAAGAGAAACAGAAGGAACATTGACAAACTTATTCTATGAGGCCACAACCATTTTCACAGACACAAACCTTTGTTCTAAAATCAAGTAATAATTTAAAGTAAAAATTTGAAGAACTTTGTTTTGAATATGAGGAATTAATGATGTGTGAACATATAAACCTAATGAATGATAAATATTATAATATCTTTTAAATTTTTATTTATTTTTATTTTATGTACATTGGTTTTTTGACTATACATATGTCTGTGTGAGGATGCCAAATCCTCTGGAACAGTAGTTATAGACAGTTGTGCATTGCCATGTGTGTGCTGGTAATTGAAACTGGGTCCTCTGGAAGAGCAGTAAGTGCTCTTAACTGATGAGCTATCTCTCCAGCCCCAGAGACTCCTAGTAGCAGAGACCATCGAACTAGATTGAAGTGGACATCGAACTAGACTAGTCTTCTAGTAAAGGGTGGGAAACACCAAACCACCCACAAAAACTTCAACCCTAAATTCAACATGCCCATAAGATGTTCAGGAATAAAGATTAAAAAAATAGGGCACATATTTCGGGAATGCCCAACCAATCAATGCCTAGCCCAGTCAGAGACCCACCTTGTCAGAGAATGCCGGCCCCAGACACTATGAAAGATGCTCTGCTAAGCTTGCAGACAGGAGCCTGTCAGAGTTGTCCTTTTAGAGGCTCTATCCAGCAAAACCTGAAAACAGAACCTGAGACTCACAGCCAAACATTGGTCAATGCTTAGAAAGTCTTGAAGAATAGGGGAACGAAAGAGATAAAAACCCAGAAGTAAAATAACTAAACAAAACAAACAAACAAAACAACAACAACAACAAAAAACCCAACTAACCAGGGTCCAGAGGGGTTTGCTGAGACTGAAGCATCAACCAAGGACCATACCTGAAACAGACAACGGCCCCTACAAAGATGTGGCAGATGGGCATCTTCAGGCTTCAAGTGGCTCCTCTAGTAGGGGAGTGGGAACTGCATGGGTCATGAACCCACTTGTTACCTTTTAACAAGTGGTCCACCTGGCTGGACCGCCTTGACAGGACAAAGGTGAAAAGGGTATGTTCAGTCCTGATACAACTTGATGAGCTGGGGTGGATGGGAAAGGGAGCTCCCCTTTTCTGAGGAAAAGTGGAGAGGGTATAGAGAGAGGGTAGGACTGGGACAGGAGGTGGGAAGGGAATATAAGGATGTAAAGTAAATACAATAAATGAGAAAGAAAAAGAAAACAAAAACAAACACAAAAGATAATATTTATAATCTTTTTTATTTTTTATTTTTTTATTATTAGTTACATTTTATTAACTCTGTATCCCAGCTGTATCCCCCTCCCTCATTCTTTCCCAATACCACCCTCTCTCCCTCATCTCCTCCCTGCCCATTTCCAAGTCCACTGATATGGGAGGACCTCTTCCCCTTTCATCTGACCCTGTTTTATCAGGTATTTTCAGGACTGGCTGCAAAATCCTCCTCTGTGGCCTAGCAAGACTGCTCCTCCCTTGGGGGGGGTGGGAAGGTCAAAGAGCCTGCCATAGAGTTCCATCCAGCATATATAAAGAACTAAAGAAGTTAAAAAACAATAAATCAAGTAATCCAATTAAAAAATGGGGAACAGAGCTAAACAGAATTTTCTATAGAGGAATATAGAATGGCAGAGAAACAATTAAGGAGATGCTCAACATCCTTAGCCATCAGGGAGATGCAAATCAAAATGACCCTGAGATTTCACCTTACACCAATCAGAATGGCTAAGATGAAAAACTCAAGTGACAACACATGCTGGAGAGGTTGTGGATAAAGGGGAACCCTCCTCCATTGCTGGTGGGAATGAAAACTGGTACATCCACTTTGAAGGTCAATCTCCCGCTTTCTCAATAGTTATAATCTTAACAATCTAGATTCTCTTTAGTTAGTGATATTTAAGTTTTAATCACATGAGCTTTATTTAACAAATAAAATTATATTTGCCTTTGTGTATTATATAATGATATATGTATACATTGTAGAACAGATAAAAATCAAGATATTTAACTTGTGGAGACCTCAAATATTTATCTTAGGGTGAAAGCACTACATGTCTAAACTAATTAAATATTGAAATTATTGTTTCAGAAACTTGGCATTAAGTAACTTACTTATTATAATTTTTAATTTATATTTTATTTGTTACAGTTTAGTTGCTGTAGCCCCTTTCCTGTTCCCCACCTAATCCTGCCCTCCCTTTTCTCCTTCCATGTCCCTCCCCCCAGTTCACTGATAGGAGTATTTATATAAAATATTAAATAAAATAATAAAATTTAAATTATTTCTTTTTTAATTAATGTTTGATTTTTTTTGAATTTTATTTTTTCTTATCAGTTACATTTTATTAACTCTGTATCCCAGCCATGTCCCGATCCCTCATTCCCTCCCAGTCCCTCCATCCCTCCCTCATCTCCACCATGCCCCTTGCCAAGTCCACTAATAGGGGGACCTCCTCCCCATTCATCTGATCCTCTTTTATCAGGTATCTTCAGGACTGGCTGCAAAGCCCTTCTCTGTGGCCTAACAGTACTGCTCCTCCCTTGGGGGTGGGGAGGCCAAAGAGCCAGTCATTGAGTTCCTGTTAGAAATAGTCCTTGTTCCCCTCACTATGGGAAACCAATTGGTTACTGAGCTACCACAGGCTACAACTGAGCAGAGGGTCTAGGTTACATTCATACATGGTCCTTGGTTGCATGTCAGTCTCAGAAAAGACCCTGTGCCCAGATATATTTGATCCTTGTGGAGCTCCTAACCTTTCCTCATCAGACTAACTCCCCTTCTTTCTTATGATTCCCTGTACTCTGCCAAAAGTTTGGTCATGAGTCTTGGCTTTGAAAACACTGCTAGTTAGAGTCTTTCAAATGCGCTCAGTAGACTCCTGTCATATGTTCAATGCACATCCCATCTGTCTTTCTAAACGAGGATTGATAATATTACCCCATGTCCGCTCTCTTGATTATATTTTTTAGGTGTATAGATTTCATTATGTTTATCATATCTTATAGGTCTATATAAGTGAGTATATACCGTGTTTGTCTTTCTCCTTCTGGGATATTTCACTCAGGATGATCTTTTCTAGATCCCACCATTTGCCTGCAAATTTCATGATCTCCTCCTTTTTGATTGCTGAGTAGTGTTCCATTGTGTAAAAATACCACAATTTCTGTACCCATTCCTCCGTTGATGGACATCTGGGTTGTTTCCAGGTTCTGGCTATTACAAATAATGCTGCTATAAACATGGTTGAGCAAATATCCCTTTTGTGTACTTGAGCAAACTTTGGGTATATACCTAGCAGTGGTATAGCTGGGTATTGAGGAAGCACTATTCCTAATTGTCTTAGAAAGCACCAGATAGATTTCCAGAGTGGTTGTATCAGTTTACATTCCCACCAGCAGTGGAGGAGGGTTCCCCTTTCTCCACAACCTCTCCAGCATTTGTTGTCCCTTGAGTTTTTCATCTTGGCCATTCTGATGGGTGTAAGGTGATATCTCAGGGTCGTTTTGATTTGCATTTCACTGATGGCTAATGAGGGTGAGCATTTCTTTAAGTGTTTCTTTGCCATTCGATATTCCTCTGTCGAGAATTCTCTGTTTAGCTCTGTTCCCCATTTTTTAAGTGGATTACTTGGTTTGCTGCTTTTCAGCTTCTTTAGTTCTTTGTATATACTCGATATTAGTCCTCTGTCAGGTAAAGGGTTAGTGAAGATTCTTTCCCAATCTGTAGGCAGGCGTTTTGTTTTGATGACAGTGTCCTTTGCTTTACAGAAGCTTTTCAGTTTCATGAGGTCACATTTATTGATTGTTGCTCTTAGAGCCTGTGCTGTTGGTATTCTGTTCAGGAAGTTGTCTCCTGTACCAATGAGTTCTAGGCTGTTCCCCACTTTTTTTTCTAACAGATTTAGAGTATCTGGTTTTATGTTGAGGTCTTTGATCCACTTGGACTTTAGTTTTGTGCAAGGTGATAAATATAGATCTATTTTCATTTTTCTGCATGTGGACATCCAGTTGGACCAGCACCATTTGATGAAGATGCTGTCTTTTTTCCATTTAATGGTCTTGGCTTCTTTGTCAAAAATCGAGTATTCATAGGTGTGTGGGTTTATTTCTGGGTCTTCTATGCGGTTCCATTGATCCTCCTTTCTGTTTTTATGCCAATAGCATGCAGCTTTTATTACTATTGCTCTGTACTACAATTTGAGATCGGGGATAGTGATACCTCCAGATGTTCTGTTGTTGTACAGGATTGTTTTGGATATTCTGGGTTTTTTGTTTCTCCATATGAAGCTGAGAATCTTTTTTTCAAGGTCTGTAAAGAATTGAGTTGGTATTTTGATGGGAATTGCATTGAATCTGTAGATTGCTTTTGGCAGCATGTCCATTTTCACAATGTTAATCCTACCAATCCATGAGCATGGGAGATCTTTCCATCTTCTGAGATCTTCTTCAATTTCTGTCTTCAGAGACTTGAAGTTTTTCTCAAACAGGTCTTTCACTTGCTTGGTTAGTGTCACCCCAAGATACTTTATGTTATTAGTGGCTATTGTGAAGGGTGTTGTTTCCCTAATTTCTTTCTCGGCCCTTTTGTCTTTGGTATACAGGAGGGCTTCTGATTTTTTTGAGTTGATTTTGTATCCTGCCACTTTGCTGAAGGTGTTTATCAGCTGGAGGAGTTCTCTGGTTGAATTTTTGGGGTCGCTCATATATACTATTATATCATCTGCGAATAGTGACACTTTGACCTCTTCCTTTCCAATCTGTTTCCCCTTGATCTCCTTTAGTTGTCTTATTGCTCTGGCTAGGACTTCAAGTACTATGTTGAAGAGGTATGGAGAGAGTGGGCAGCCTTGTCTTGTCCCTGATTTCAGGGGGATAGATTTAAGTTTCTCGCCATTGAGTTTGATGTTGGCTATAGGCTTGCTGTATACTGCCTTTACTATGTTTAGATATGTGCCTTGTATTCCTGATCTCTCCAACACTTTAAACATGAATGGATGTTGGACTTTGTCAAATGCTTTTTTCAGCATCTAAGGAGATGATCATGTGGTTTTTCTCCTTCAGTTTGTTTATGTGGTGGATTATATTGATGGATTTCCGTATGTTGAACCACCCTTGCATGCCTGGGATGAAGCCTACTTGGTCGTGGTGGATGATATCTTTGATGTGTTCTTGGATTTAGTTTGCAAGTATTTTATTGAGTATTTTTGCGTCAATGTTCATAAGAGAGATAGGTCTGAAGTTCTCTTTTTTTGTTGGGTCTTTGTGTGGTTTAGGTATCAGGGTGACTGTTGCTTCATAGAATGAGTTTGGTAATGTACCTTCTGTTTCTATTTTGTGGAATAGTTCGAGGAGAATTGGTGTGAGCACTTCTTTGAAGGTCTGGTAGAATTCTGCGCTGAAACCATCTGGCCCAGGGCTTTTTTTGGAGGGGAGACTGTGAATGACTGCTTCAATTTCCTTGGGGGATATAGGGCTGTTCAGTCTTTCTACCTGATCTTGACTTAATGTTTGAAGATGGAATCTATCAAGAAAATTGTCCATTTCATTTAGATTTTCAAATTTTGTGGCATATAGGCTTTTGTAGTATGACCTAATGATTGTTTGAATTTCCTCTGTGTCTGTAGTTATGTCACCCTTTTCATCTCTGATTTTGTTGATTTGGATAGATTCTCTCTGCTTTTTAGTTAGTTTGGCTAAGGGTTTGTCTATCTTGTTGATTTTCTCAAAGAACCAGCTTTTTGTTTCATTGATTCTTTGAATAGTTTTATTTGTTTCTAATTGATTGATTTCAGCCCTGAGTTTGATTATTTCCAGCCTTCTGCTCCTCTTGGGTGTATCTGCTTCTTTTTTTTTTTAGGGTTTTCAGTTGGGCCATTAAGTTGTTTGATTTTTTAAATTAGCTACAGTTTAATTACTTTGTATCCCAGTTGTAGCCCCCTCCCTCATTCCCTCCCAATTCCACACTCCCTAGCTCATTTCTTCCCTGCACTTCTCAAAGTCTCCTTCCTTCTGACCCTAGCTTATCAGGTCTCTTCAGTCCTGGCTGCAATGTCCTCTGTGACCTAGCAAGGCTGTTCCTCCCTCGGCCAGGGGGTGGGAGTTAAAGAGCCAAGCACTGAGTTAATGTCACAGTTCCTGTTCCACTTACTAGGGAACTCACTACATGACTGAGATGCCATAGGCTACGTCTGAGCAGAGGTTCTAGGTTATATCCATGCATGGTCCTTGGTTGGAGATACAATCTTAGAAACACCCCTGTGCCCCTATATATTTTGTCCTTGTGGAGCTCCTGCCCTCTCCAGGTCTTACTAACTCCCCCTTCTTTTATGATTCCTTTCACTTTGCCCAAGGTTTGGTTATGAGTCTCAGCATCTGCTTTGATACACCGCTAGGTAGAGTCTTTCAGAGCCCCTCTGTGGTAGGCTCCTGTCCTGTTACTTGTTTTCTCCTACTTCCAATGATCATACCATTTGTCTTTTTAAGTGAAGGTTGATCATCTTACCCCAGGTCTTCTTTCTTGTTTTTCTTCTTTAGTTGTACAGGTTTCAATATGTTTATCCTATCTTATATGTTTGGTACCCACTTATAAATGAGAATATACCATGTGTGACTTTCTCCTTCTGGGATACCGCACTCAGAGTGATCTTTTCTAGATACCACCTTTTGCTTGCAAATTTCATGATTTCCTTGTTTTTAATTGCTGAGTAGTATTCCATTGTAATAGTATTCCACAATTTCTATATTCATTTCTCCTTTGAGGGACATCTGGGATGTTTCCAGGTTCTGTCTATTATGAACAAATCTGCTACAAACACGTTGAGCAAATGTCCTTGTTGTGTACTTGAGCATCTTTTGGATATATACCTAGGAGTTTTATAGCTGGATCTTGAGGAAGCACTACTCCTACTCTGAGAAAGTGCCAGATTGATTTCCATACTGGTTCTACAAGTTCACATTCCCACCAGCAATGGAGGATGGTTCCCCTTTCTCCATACCCTCTACAGCATATGTTGTCAATTGAGTTTTTGATCTTAGCCATTGTGATGGGTGTAAGGTGAAATCTCAGGGTCTTTTTTATTTGCATCTCCCGGAGGGCTAAGGATGCTGAGCCGTTCTTTAAGTGTTTCTCTACCATTCCATATTCCTCTACAGAGAATTCTGTTTATCTACATACCCCATTTTTTAATTGGATTGCTTGATTTGTTGCTTTTTAATTTCTTTAGTTCTTTATATATTCTTCATATCAGCCTTGTGTCAGATATAGAGTTGGTGAAGATACTTTCCCAGTTTGTAAGCTTTTGTTTTTGTTCTGACAACAGTGTTTTTTTTCTTTACAGAAGCTTTTCAGTTTGATGAGGTCCCATTTGTTGATTGTTGATTGTTGATTGTTGATTGTTGAACAGAGCCTGTGCTGTTGGTGTTTTGTTCAGGAAGTTGTCTCCTGTGCCAATGAGTTCTAGGCTCTTCCCCACTTTTTCTTCTAACTGATGTAGTGTATCTGATTTTATGTTGAGGTCTTTAATCCACATGGACTTTAGTTTTGTGCAGGGTGATAAATATGGATCTATTTGCATTTTTCTGCATGTATACATCCAGCTGGACCAGCACAATTTGTTGAAGATGCTGTCTTTTTTCCATTGAATGGTTTTGGATTCTTTGTCAAAATAAAATATCCATAATTGTGTGTGTTTATTTCTGGGTCTTACATTAAGTTCCATTGCTCCACCATTCTCTTTCTATGCAATACCATGTAGTTTTGATGGGAATTTCTATCTGTAAAATATATACGTAAGGAAAAGTATATTAAAAATCCAAAATTTATGATATCTTGTTTATAACTTTTTAATATGTTTTTAAGTCCCTCTCCTAGTTTACCACTTATATAATATATTTTAGCAATTTTTTTTAAATGAGCCAGCTGTGGTAAAGACATTTGTAATCCCACTAATCCAGGAAGAACAATATAAGTCTAAAAACAGCCTAAGGTATTTTTACTGTCTTGCAATTCAGAAGAGCACAATTGTTTCTGTCTCGAAAATATAGTTTCCAGAAATATATGTGAATAGAATAAGAGTCTCCCTTTGTCTACATTACCTTCCCACTTACAATTCTTAAAACTTTATTTATAAATATACTCACATATATATTTAACATCTAATCCCTTAATTACTGGGCGGTATCTTCATTGATATTCCAAACGTTGTTTATCCACTTGCCTATTGATGGACATACGGCTGTATTCAGTATTTGGGTATTGCAAATCCCACTACAAGAATTTTTATGAAAGTTTTTATGGGCATATGCTTTTATTAATGTTGGACGGATGCTTAGAAGCACAATGCCAAGGTTTGTTTTCCCAAGTCAATGTATCATTTGCAGTTGCAACAGCAGTCTATGAAAATTCCAGCATTCATCTGCCTTGGTTGCAGTTAGTAGCACTAGCCAGTCTGCATTCCAAAAGTTTGGTGTGTAGGTAGAAATGTTTTATTGTACTTTTCTTTTTCAATTATACTTTCATGAATTTTAATATTAAAATTTTTCTTAATGTCTCGACTTGTGATATGAAAATAATCTTATTGTGAAAGTGAATTTCTTCATATAAATTATTACTAACATAGTCTCAGAAAAATATATTCTCATAGTATTGGCATTATTGATTCATTTTTATAATGAAATGTGCATTTAACATGCTTAACATAAGGCCTTGCTATACATATGCATTGTGAAATGATCATCACATTCAAGCTAATGAACAAACTCATCTCAAAGTTGCTGAAATTTTGCTTCATTCTATGTAGTTTCCATGTTATACACTCAATGTCTTGTAAATACAAACATCCTACATAGATAAATTTTTTTTTTGACAACCATCATCTTAGTTCCTTAGAACCCATAATTCTATATTTTTTGTCTGTGAATTTGGCAATGTAGACTTGGCATATATATGAGATTAAATATTTTTTCTTTTTTAAACTTTATTTACTACTATTTTAAGCATGTTAGTGATTTGCCAATGTGTGTGTGTGTGTGTGTGTGTGTGTGTGTGTGTGTGTGTGTGTATTATGTGTGTGCATGGTCCCACAGTAAATGTCAGATCATCTGGAAATAGAGTTACAAATGCGTGTAGGCAGCCATGTGAATTCTAGGAAATGAACCCAGATCTTTTTCAAGGAAAGTAAGTGGACTTAATTTATGAGCTGTCTCTCTAGCTCCCATTCTTTCTATATATGCCTTACTTCATTTAGCATAATTTTCTCCAGTGTTATCTTATTAACATAAATTTGTTATATTACTGATTGATAAAGACTTCATTCACATACCATGTGTATCTCTGTTTTCAAAATAATTGTAAAGTAGCCACAGTCTGTCCTTGGCCTTCTCCTTTTTATACAACCTATAGATTTCTTATTTATTTTTATATTTTTGAAAAACTTTAAATTATTTGATGTTATTAAGAGAAAGCAATTTGTGTTATGTAATTATGACTAGCATTTCATTGTGCTATGAAATGCTAGACAGTATAATAGTGTTTTATGGTCTTTCATTTTCAAGCATAACTAAGAAATGTTTTCTTTTGCCAAATGTAGTCGCTTCATCATGCTTTTAAAATAATTATTGCGTTTCACATATGTACTGGACTACTGAATTACAGCAATGCATGTGTGAGTTTTAGTATGATAATTAGAGGTATTTTCGTTGTGGTTTTCTAGGGAGTTTTAAGTTCTTATTTTTTATTGTATTTTTTATTTTTTAATATTAGTTGCAGTTTATTAACTTTGTATCATCCTAGCTGTATCCTGCTCCCTCATCCCCTCCCAATCCCACCCTCCCTCCCTCATCTCCTCCCTGGCCCTCTCCAAGTCCACTGAAAAGAGAGAACCTCCTTCCCTTTCATCTGACCCTAGTTTATCAGGTATCTTCAGGACTGGCTGCAAAGTCCTCCTCTGTAGCCTAGCAGGGCTGCTCCTCCCTTGGGGGGGGGTGGAGGTAGATCGAAGAGCCAGACATTGAGTTCCTGTCAGAAATAGTCCTTGTTCCCCTTACTAGAGAAGACACTGAGCTAACATGGGCTTCATCCTAGCAGGGGTTCTAGGTTATATGGATACATGGTCCTTGGTTGGAGAAACAGTCTCATAAAAGACCCCTGTGCCCAGATATATTTGGTCTTTGTGGGCATTGGATGTAGGAGAAAACAAGTAACAGGACAGGAGGCTACCAAAGAGGACCGCTGAAAAACTCTACCTAGCAGTGTACCAAAGCAGATGCTTAGACTCATAACCAAACCTTCGGCAGGGTGTAGAGAATCATACGAAAGGAGGGGAATTAGTATGACCTGGAGAGGACACGAGCTCTACAAGGAGTTTAAGTTCTTATTCTTTTTCAACTATGTTTTTGCTACCCGTGTTATATAATACTACCATAAACCATGTAGAATTATCTATGTAACAAACATAAGTAAGCCTACACTATGTAGTCTGGAAGTAAGTTAAACATGTACTCAAATTGAATGTTACTGATATACACAGCATTTTCAGTATTCTGATCCACTTACATTTAGATCTCCAAAGTTACAGAAGTTTTATTTGCCTTACAAAATTTTAGTGTGGTCAATATGCAGCGTTTATGTATCTTTTCCCAATAGATTTCTTTATGTTTATTTATTATAATCCAAGAAAGTTCAAAAAAAATTTCAGAAACACATGTGATGCCACGTTTATTATAAAATATGATACAGTGGCTGTTCCATTTATAAACACTAAATACAATACTGTATTGAAGTTGAAAGTAATTTAAGTGTTATGAGCATTAACCTAGAACCCATGCACAGATGTAGCCCATGAAGATCAGTGTCCAAGGGGGCTCCCTAGTAAAGGGAACAGGGACTGTCTCTGAAATGAACTCAGTAGCTTGCTCTTTGAACACCTCCCCGTGAGGGGCAAGCAGCCTTACCAGGACACAGAGGAAGACAATGAAGCCAGTCCTGATGAGACCTTATAGACTAGGGTCAAATGGAAGAGGAGGAGGAGCTCCCATAACACTGGACTAGAGGAGGGGCATAAGAAGGAAGGAGGGTGGGATTGGGAGGGGATGAGGGAGGAGGTTACAGCCGGACTACAATGTGAATAAACTGTAATAAATAAATAAATATTTAAAAAGAAAAAATCTATTCTAGACTGCTAGGACCTTCAGAAATGAACTTCCAGGGAAGTCCTCAAATTCTCTGCAATTGTATGGAAAATGCTATAGAAGTTGTATGTATGTGCACCTTTTTTGGGAAAAAGAACCTACAGCTTTTATACAATTCCCAAAGGCTCTGACTATGTAAATGAAACTCTCAGAAGTCCATAGTGCACTTGTCTCCATTGTTTGGAAATGGTAGACGTGTGCTACCCTCTGTCGTTTCCTAGTTTCTCCTAAGGAGTAATTAATAACAGCAAGCCATTAACTCGGCAGTCACAGGTGGTGAGTCATGGAGGTCTGCCCTGTGCCCAGGACTATTAGACATCTCCTTCAGTAACTGAGATGGTGTAATAGAGTACACGCTCCCATTATGTGAGGATGTCATTAAGTCAGACAGATCCAGCTCAGGGGAAGTAGAATCTTGTTCCCTGGCCATCTTCACTAATAAATAACTCAGAATAAACAACATTCTTGTTTCCTTTAAGTCACAATGATTCTTTATTGTCAGTAATGCTTTTGTGAAAATTCCCCCATGCTTATGATAAAAAGACTTTGGGGAATCTAAGGCCTTCTGGGAGAAGGAAGGAATCTGTGATATCTTCCTCCTGGCACAAGCCACAGTCCCTTGACATCCTCTTCAGCACACGTCAACACATCTACCGTCTAGCTCTGAGACACTTGTTTTTCAAACTTGAATGCTTCTTTCCCTTTTATTCTCTGGTTTCCCTTCAAGAACTATTCTCCCCATGCACTCCATTTCAGAGATGTAAACAAGAAAGCACGCATTTGTATGCTAGTGCAAAAATATCTATTTAAAAACAGTACAGCACTGCTTTGGAATCATCATTCTGTTACTTGGAAACCATTAGTATTAAGCAAACAGGACTCTGTTACTAAAGCTACCGTGATGATCTTGGCAGTCCTCAACTGCAGGGCATCCTCCTTCTGAGGGTGGCCTTGTCCTGGTTGGCATCCTGGGGGTGTTATGACCCTTGGGGTGCTTGTCACTTGGTTTTCCTTGGTCAGTTCCTTTCAGGACACTTGTTAATCTATGCTCCCTTGCTGGTTCTGAGCATTCATGCCTTGTCCTCAGCCTCAGCGCAACCGGCTTTTGTGCATTTCTCTAACCTGTCAGGAGCATTTGGAACCCCAGTCCTATCCCCCTAGGTTTTTCTATTTGTCTGAAATTTCAAAACTTTTAATGTTAATTTATTTCCTTTCAGTTTTCAACTGCTCATTTCTAAACCAGCTCAATTTTGTCTCTATAAAACTATAATCATTCCCTGAACCCTGCCCAAAGTTTGGCTATAAGTCTCAGCATCTGTTATGATACCCTGCATGGTAGAGCCTTTCAGAGGTCCTCTGTGGTAGGCTTCTGTCCCATTCCCTGTTTTCTCCCTCTTCTGATGTCCATCCTCTTTGCCTTTCTGAATTGAGCATCTTAGCCAGAGTCCTTCTTCTTGATTAGTTTATTTAGGTATACAGATTTTAGTATGTTTAACCTATGTTATATATCTAATATCCAATTGTAGTGAGTATATAACCCAAGTGTCTTTGTTCAGGGAATCTTAGGAAAGAAGGGGGCGGATAGTAAGACCTGGAGAGGATAGGATCCCCACAAGGAAAGCAACAGAACCAAAAATCCTGGGCACAGGGATTTTTCTGAGACTGATACTCCAACCAAGGACCATTCTTGGAGATAGTCTAGAACAACTGCACAGATGTAGCCCATGGCAATTCAGTGTCCAAGTGGGTTCTATAGTAATGGGAACAGGGACTGTCTCTGACATGAACTGATTGGCCTGCTCTTTGATCACCTCCCTCTGAGAGGGGAGCAGCCTTACCAGGCCACAGAGGAAGACAATGCAGCCACTCCTCATGTGACCTGATAGACTAGGATTAGAAAGAAGGGGAGGAGGACATCCCCCATCAATGGACCTGGGGAGGGACACAGGTGGAGAAGGAGGAGGGAGGATGAGATTTGGAGGGGAGGTGGGAGGGAGCTACAGGGAGGATGCAATGTGAAGAAACAGTAATTAATCAAAAAACTGAAAAAACTATAATCATTTCACATCAATTTTTATAGTGACATAAGGTTTCTATTATATATCAAAATGTTTGTACTTTGTTTAGTAATGTACATTTTGTGAATAACACACTGAATGATGATAGTTGTCTTAAAATTTGAAGCATATAAATATATTTCATTATTGATATATTTATGTATAAATCTATCATATTATTTATTTTTATTTTTTTTAGTTATTGAAGTTATTTATTAGGTTTTCTTAAATTAGTTGCTTTTGTTTATATAGTATAGATTGTTTATGAAGCATATATCATTGTGAATACAAAAACTCACATTGCTATTACTTAACTCTGTATTTTTCTTACTTAGGAAGGAGTGGTGTCACTTTGTCTTTGTTCAAAAGGTTGTGCTTAGACCAATTTCCACTGAGTGCTCTCACTCCAGCAAAGTCCATGTCCAGATAAGCAAGTTGAGAGAGTGTACCAAGATACTCAAAGGGTATGATGAATCTCCTTTCGGTTGTTAAAGGACTGCTTTGACTTTCTTCATTGCTTCCCTTAAATTCTCCAGTGAACTCAGTGGGGGCATGTTTATAGGCATATTATAAATATTCAAATTTTTAATTTGCATTGTATCTTTGTTGTTATTTAATTAATTGGGTAAATTTTACGATGATATTAAACTTATGTGCCAATTATATACATCTATTTTTTAAATGATTTTTAACTATTTGATCCATTTGAGACAAGGTTTTCTAATATTCAATAGAATGCAACTTTGAATCAATTATCTTCTCTTAATAAATATTATAAAATTCAATACATATTATTATAAACTCAAAAAGGAACAACTGCATTCTCATGACTTTTATGTGAATTATTGTGAAATGTTTTACCTATGTGTTTTTTCCAAATAGTAAATTTTAGTTTTTGCTGTGTGTAGTCAAGTGTTTAATTAGAGACTCATACAACTATGCAACCTGATATTCACATAACAGAACAAAAATATCTACAGGTATATTTGTATGTTTGGTCGGGCCAAAACTCTACATATGGTAATAAATTCTGGTGCACTTGTGTAAAGAAACCTTTAATCATCTAATTCCAAGGGCTAAATAGGGCTTTTATATTTTGTCTAGAATTCATAGGATAATGTCATGGATTTTGAATAGCTATAATATGTAGAATTAAATCTTGGTATATGATGAGGCTCTCAAAAATGGACACAAAGTGAAGGCAAATTAAATCTAATGGAATGACTTTTTTGAAAAATAAATTACACCGGCGCCAATTAGGAAGTGAATCATGTAAGAAAATGAGATAACCTTACTAAATTTTTATTGCATTATTACATTAAATAAAGAGAATTGAAAGTCATTCTACTAAGTAGACTATAGAAAAGAAAAAAAAAACAGATCTCTTTGTATGTCATGAAATGTTTAAGGGCATTTAGATCAGTCTAGACAATATAGTAAATTTAATAGTCAATAATCAAATGCTCTTTAGGGTGTAGTCACTTTTTAAAGACCAAAACATACCAGTGAAAAGAGAAAAAAAAATCTCTAAGCTGAAGTCAGGAAAAACTTTAATTTCAAACCTCCAATGAAAAATTAAAATATAGGGTCTGCTTTTGAGAAAAATATATTAAAAATGTCGAGATGGTGGCAGTGTATCACTAAACCAAGCAATTTCATTTACATTTAATATTTATTTGAGAACTCAGTTCATGAGTACAATACATTTTTATCATTTTCACCCTTCCCACACAACCTTATAAGAACTTTTGTGTCACCTACACATATATTCTCTCTCAAATTCATTCACTCTTCTTTTATTATACAGATTACTGACTCCAATTAATGGCACATACATACTCATGGAGACAAGGCTAATAACCTACCTAGACAATGAAGACAAGTGACTTTTTTTTTTCTCCGTCAGCAGCCACCATCTGCATGCATATTATCATCTAGGAATAGGACTTTGTGACATTTTCCACCACCCATGCTGAGATATTGCCTGGCATGGTCTTGTGCAGGCAACCAAACATGAAGAGAGCTCACAGCTGTAACATCCCTGTCATGTATGTCATTGCTGTTCTAGGTCTTGCAGTGTTTATGTCACTGTACCCTTTCTTTGGAATACTTCCCGAAAGTTGGGTGTACAGGCTAGGTTATAGATGATGACACTTAGGGTTAGACACTCCATAGTTACTGCATTATGCTATGTTATTGTTTTCAGTAACAACCTCTGTTTACTACCAAAAGAAACTTCTATAATGAGAGGTGGAGTTTGCACTAAACTGTAAGTTCGAAGGTTAGAATTTTAAAAAGTATGCTCAATCCCCATCCTGAAAGGCAAGAGGATGGACATTAGAAGAAGAAGAAAACAGGAAACAACCTAGGAACCTGCTACAGAGAGCATCTGAAAGCCAGAAGAAGAAAACAGGAAACAACCTAGGAACCTGCTACAGAGAGCATCTGAAAGCCAGAAGAAGAAAACAGGAAACAACCTAGGAACCTGCCACAGAGAGCATCTGAAAGCCTCTGCCCTGCAGACTATCAAAACAGATGCTGAGCCTGATGGCCAACTGGTGGGCAGAGTGAATGGAATTTTATGTAAGAAGTGGGAAATAGCAAGAGCTGGAGAGGACAGGAACTCCACAAGGAGAGCAACAGAACAAGAAAATTTGAACACAGGGAACTTCCCAAAGACTCATACTCCAACCAAGGACTATTCATGGAGATAACCTAGAACCCCTGCACAGTTTAGTGTCTAAGTAGCTTATATAGTGATGGGAAGAGGGACTGCCTCTGACATAAATTGATTGGCCTGCTCTTTGATCATCTCCCCCTGAGGGGGGAATAGCCTTACCAGGCCACGGAAGAAGTCAATGCAGCCATTCCTGATGCGATCTGATAGACTAAGATCAGAAGGAAGGAGAGGAGGACATCCCCTATCAGTGGACTTGGGGAGGAGCATGCATGAAGAAAGGGGAGGTAGGGTGAGATTGGGAGGGAAGGAGGGAGGGGCTTATGGGGGAATACAAAATGAATAAAGTGTAATTAATAATAAGAAGAAGAAAGTTAAAAAAAAGTAAATGAAACTATATTAGTTTAGCAATGCTTTAGTAGTTAAGTTCTCTGCTAGTATTTATGACCTCTGCAGCTATGGATCCTTTTCTACATTCACAATAAGAGACATGAGTTCTATCATATCAAAGAGGCTTTAAGGATAATCAGATACTTGATATTTGATATAAATATCCTTCCTATATCAAATTCTAAATTAGTTTTGTAGGTAATATTATAAACATACTGATCACATTTAAAGCATTGTAGATTTGTTAGTTTCTCCAATGTAAGCTGTCTTGTATTCTTAATGGTTTTTTTTTTTTTATAATTAGTTTATACATTTTGACTTTCAATTTGACTTTCAATTTCAAAAACTTGAGGGGGTTTGTTTTTTAAGGAGCAAAGCTGTAGAATATAAAACAAAAAGTAAATTCACCAACTTTTGGTATTAAGCAATTCTTTACTTTTTTATAAAATTTTTATTTTTTAATATTAATTATAGTTTATTTTCTTTGTATCCTGGCTGTAGACCCCCTCTGTCAGTCCCTCCCAACCCCACCCTTCCTCCCTCATCTCTTCCCTGCCAATCTCTAAATTCACTGAGAGGGAAGGTCCTCCCCCCTTTCCATCTGACCTTAGCTTATCAGTTCTCTTCAGGACTTGCTACAATGACCTCCTCTGTGACCTAGCAAGGCTGCTCCTCCCTCTGGGGTGGGGTGGACAAAGCCAGCCACTGAGTTCATGTCAGAGACAGTCCCTGTTCCCCTTACTAGGGAAAAACCCACTTGGATACTGATCTGCCAAGGGCTCCACCCAAGCAGGGGTTCTAAGTTATAACCAAGCAAGGACCTTGGTTGGAGAATCAGTCTCAGAAAAGAACCCTGTGCCCAGATATATTTGGTCTATATGGAGCTCTGTCCTTCCTGGATATTATAACTCCCTCTTCTTTCATATGATTCCCTCCATTCTGCCCAAGGTTTGGTTATGAGTTTCAGCATCTGCTTTGAATCACTTCTAAGTAGAGTCTTTCAGAGGCACTCTGTGGTAAGCAATGCAGACACTCCTGATGAGATTTGATAGACTAAGATCAGAAGGAAGGAGAGGGGGACTTCCCCTATCAGTGGACTTGGGGAGGGGCATATGTGAAGAAGGGGGAGTAAAGGTGGGATTAGTATGGAAAGAGGGAGGGGGTTATGGGAGGATACAAAGTGAATAAAATGTAAATAATAAAATTTAACAAAAACAAAAACAAGGAAATCATGACATTTGCAGGCAAATGGTGAGATCTAGAAACGATCATCCTGAGTGAGGTATCCCAGAAGCAGAAAGACACACACAGTATATATTTACTTATAGGTGGATACTAGACCTATAAGATAGGATAAACATACTAAAATCTGTACACCTAAAGAGGCTAAACAAGAAGGAGGACCCAGGGTAAGATGATCCATCCTCACTTAGAAAGACAAATGGGATGGACATTAGAAGTAGGAAAAAATAAGTATTAAGCAATTCTTTCTATATCAGGGGGTCTCATTTTTTTCTACATTTTCACTGATTTTCCTTCAAGAATATTTTATGCATTCAAGGCAATAGCCTACATAAAAAAAAACATGCACAGATCACCCCTTAATTGATAATAATAAAATATAACAAAGTTATGTTAAAATAATTATTACATATACTCCTTATATTTTAAAATAATTATATATACTCCATTTTAATATCTAATAAAGAAAAAAGTAAATGTGCATATCCATGAGATGAAATGTTTATTTGGTTTCACATCTTGCCTAAAAATTTAAATCTGAATGGCATAAAGAGCATCTTCAATACTTCTCCTAGTCGACTTTTTTGAATTTTATATGCCAATGATAAAAAAACATCACTTGCAAAAGTGCTTAGTAAAAAATTAGCAAAGTATGTGTACAGTCATTTCAGAAAAATATGGAAATTAGTTACCAATTATAAAACAGAATTTATTTAACAATATATTATAAAACTCTAGTCATCAAATAATGTTTTTAATTACACATCCTAACTATTAAAACCATACCTGTGTTAATTTGTTATTTAGTAGTTGAAGGACTGATGATAAGAAACTATTGGTACTGTTTTCTTAGGGACTATTTTTGACAGGAACTCAATGGCTGGCTCTTTGACATCCCACCCCCCAAGGGAGGAGCAGTCCTGCTAGGCTGCTCTTAGAGGAGGACTTTGCAGCCAGTCCTGAAGATACCTGATAAAACAGGGTCAGATGAAAGGGGAGGAGTTCCTCCCCAAGCAGTGGACTTGGAAAGGGGCAGGGAGGAGATGAGGGAGGGAGAGTGGGATTGGGAGGGAATGAGGGAGCGAGATATAGAGGGGATACAGAGTTAATAAAATGTAACTAATAATAAAAAAAGAGGAAGGCAATTTATGCATAGGTTTAGAATATATTCTCTAGAGTACAAATGAACAAATGAATGGTGATTACACATGAAAAAAAGAAAAAAATATGCAAATCAGAAAGGAAGAAGTCAAATTATATAATTGTATACACGAGTGACCCCAAAATTCTAACAGAGAACTACTTCAGCTGATAAACAATTTCAGCAAAGTGGTTGGATACAAAATTAACTCAAAAAAATTTTGAAGCCTCATGTATACAAAAGACAAGAGGGCTGAGAAAAAAATAAGAGAAACAGCACTCTTCACAATAGCCACAGATAACATAAAGTACCTTCCTGTAACTCTAACCAAGCAAGTAAAAGATCTATATGAAAAAAACTTAAAGTCTCTGATGAAAGAAATTGAAGAAGATATCAGAAGATGGAAAGATCTCTGATAATCCACAGATCGGTAGGATTAACAATTCTTTACAGAATTTGAAATAATAATTCTCAATTTTATGTGGAAAAAGAAAGCAAAGAAACAAACAAACAACAACAACAACAAAAAAATAAAAACAGAATTGCTAAAACAATCCTGTACAGTAACAGATCCTCTGGAGGTATCTCCATCCCTGATCTTAAGCTATACTACAGAGCAACATGGTGTTGAAGGAGATACTGAGACTCATATCCAAACTTTGGGCAAAGTGCCAGAATCCTAATGGAAGAAGAGAGATATGAAAAGATCTGGAGGCCATGCACTTAGAGGACCAAGCGCCCTCTTCTAATAGCTCCAGATAGATAGATAGATAGATAGATAGATAGATAGATAGATAGATAGATAGA
>NW_026591086.1:27882765-27884605 GCF_907164565.1 Psammomys obesus
AGATAGATAGATAGATAGATAGATAGATAGATAGATAGATAGATAGAAAGGGGAAAAGGGAATATCTCTGATATGAATTCTGTTGCCTGATCCTTGATCACTTCCCCTTGGTGGGAAGGCATTGCCATGCCAAAGAGGAAGAGGATGCAAGCAGTCCTGATGAGCCTTGATAGGGTGGGGTCAGTTGGTAGGGGGGGTAGGGCTTCCTTTCTCTGATGATTGGGGGGATAGGGAGGGGGAGTGCGGAGGGAGAGTGAGATCTAGAGGAGAGAATGGAGGGGGCTATCATCAGGATGTACAGTGAATACATTTAAAAAATAAATTAGGAGCAAAACAAAAAGATCTATTAAATCTGGATCAAAAAGGTTGGCAAAGTAAATACTTAAATCTCATTATGTTCAATTCTTACTGCCAATGATACCTATTAGTCCACAATCTGGAATTAAAATGTTAATGAGTGATTTAAAAACTCATTAACACTGTATCTGTAGGACATTACCCATCTTAACAGAAAAAGAAATCTCTGATACGACAAAAATGAATTAAAATAAAAGTAGAAGAGGAAAGAGTATATCTGAGAAGTAACACTGACACTAGAAGAAAAGGAATATAGTGTCCTGAAAATCAGGTAAAGAAAATAAAATAAAAGAGAAGGTAACCAACAATATTCCAGTAGCTCATTTAGGATGAGAACTGAAATCCAATGGTTTAGCTGTATTATTGTCTGATGTTGAGAAGAGTTTCACTGAAGTTTGAGCAAAAAATTATTTGTGCAAAGAAAATTTATAAATGTAAATGAAGGTATCAAGTCCTAAGAAAATACAATAAAGATATCAATATAAGAGAAACTCTGTGAAGAGTTTTTATACTGGGGAATACTCTGGGGATTTTATTTTGTTTAATAAAAAATGATCAGGTTTAATGTATTTGGGAGTAAGTATAGAAAGGGGGAGATATTGATGCAGAACATAAAGTATATAATTACATATTCTGTCCATTTGAAATCAATAAAAGACTGAAGCCAATTCATTAGTTTCTGCTTCCTTTTATTTTAAATACTTAGTATTATATTCAACTGAAATTAATAGGGAATTTCATTTGTATATATCATTGATTAATGTTGAAACAATGTATTCCTCAATTAATATCTCTAGTCAGATCTATCTTGTAAAGATTAATTTAATTGTTTGCATAATTTCCCCCTTAGAATAATGTTTTTGCAGTTTTGCTTAGTGAAACAAACGTAACACTAAATTTTCAGTTTCTAAATTAAGAATATCTGATGTAATCACTGACTCTTGCCCACTTTACATCCTTTCTCTGAACAAATACTATTGGCACATCATCAAAATAAATATACTCTCTCCATGTTTATAATGTATAATGTACACTAGAAAAATTCAATAAATTACATAAAAATCTATATAACTAAAGGCATGATGACAGTTATATACAGCTAGAGCTAAGGAGTTAAGATTCAAGAAAGGGGGATGGAACCTGATGACAATGTTTTTCATCTGTTCCTCTGCTTCTTTTTTAATGTAGTGATTATCAGGGATAATAGTGAAAGAGAGAAGGGGGGAGATGGAATGGAAAGGATATAGAAGTAGAGAAAGAAAAAGAAAAAAGAAAGAAAGAAAGAAAGAAAGAAAGAAAGAAAGAAAGAAAGAAAGAGAAGAAGGAAGGAAGGAAGGAGAAAGGAAGGAAGGAAGGGAAAGAAAGAAAGAAAGAAAGAAAGAAAGAAAGAAAGAAAGAAAGAAAGAAAGAAAGAAAGAAAGGAGGGAGGGAGGGAGGGAAGGAAGGAAGGAAGGAAGGAAGGAAGGAAGGAAGGAAGGAAGGA
>NW_026591086.1:27884615-27885265 GCF_907164565.1 Psammomys obesus
GGAAGGAAGGAAGGAAGGAAGGAAGGAAGGAAGGAAGGAAGGAAGGAAGGAAGGAAGGAAGGAAAGAAGGGGGAGACACACAAAAAGGAAAAGGCATTAAAAAAGGAGTTGGAGAGGGGCATGGGAGGAGATGGGGGAGGAAGGGTGGGATTGAAAGGGAATGAGGAAGGTGGCTACAGCTGTGATACAAAGTGAATAAACTATAATGAATATAAAAAATTAAAATAAGAAAGAGAAGCATAAAAATTCAAATTTCCTGCAAATCAAAATGACCATAGGATTACACATTACACCAATCAGAATGGCTAAGATAAAAAACTAAAAACTGCTCAATCTCTTGTATATGAGTGAGTGAGTGAGTGTGTGAGTGAGTGAGTGAGTGAGTGAGAGCATGTGTGTGCATATATATATACATATATATATATATATAATATTCATATATTTAAAAACAAAAAAGTAAAAAAAAAATAATATGCATTAGTTAAAAATAGCAAACAGGAGGATTTTGAATCTGGCCAAGACTAGGGCAGCCAAGGAAGTCAAATATAGATGGATAGATGGATATATAGAGAGATAGATGATAGAGAGATAGATAGATGATAGATAGATATAGATATAGATATAGATATAGATATAGATATAGATATAGA